>NC_133387.1:41576765-41886004 GCF_047511655.1 Castor canadensis
CCACATGAATGCTGTAATAGTAACTATTTCATTGGATTATTATAAGGATGAAATAATACATCTAAAGTTGTATTAGTTATTGATTACTATGCAACAAATTACCTCACAACTTATGGATAAGAACAATTATCACTGCATACCCACTAAATCTGATAGTCACTCAAAGGGACAAAACTACACAGAGCATGAATTCCAGAAGGTAGGAATAACTGGGGCCATCTTAGAGACCACAGCCTACAACTGAATGTAGCAAAATTTTACACACTATATGAGTGCAATAAATGCTAACTCCTATCACAATCGTCATTTAAGCAGCTCTTTATTTACTGCTGCTGGACAACTGAGACACAACTGTGATCAAGCACCAAATGATGTCCTAAAGAATAGATAAAATGGGATGTACCCAAGTATGACACTCAAAACAACCAAATATTAATTCAGCAAGTTATAGCTGAACTCACAATGTTAGAAATCTTGTATGTGGGGAAGAGAGGAAGTCAGAAGCAAATAGTGGTGTGGAGTATTAATGTCATCTATCGAACTTGATGATTTACAAAAGTGTCTTGCTGTCACCTTGACCCCTGGGTTCTTCCACTCTGCAGCTGAGGACCTGTATATTAAGTAATACTCTGCTCTTTGATGGATCAAAGGGTAACATGAGGGAAAGCACCCACTAGTTCAGGAATAAGCATATTGTTTACATAAGGACTTTTGTCAAACAAATGAGATTTCCTCAAATTATGTGAATGCAAGCTGCAGAAGAAAAGAGGAATTAGAAGAATTTGAACATCTAAATCCTGAGCTAAAAAAAAAAAACTCTTTAACTTTTGCAAAGAGGAATTTAAAGATGTAAATAACAAGCCATCAGCATGGCTATAAATTTGAACTGCCCTCAGAAAAGAGCAACCATGGACACTGCGGCTATCCTAAAACTGACAAGCTCATACCCATTACACTCTAAATGTATCCTTGTCCCCAACCCACCCACCAGCAAGATGTCCTAAGACAGCTGCCAATTTAAAGGCAGAATTAATTATAAGTGACTTCATAACAGATGCTCTGTGTCTAGACTCCAACTGAAAGAGACTCTGTTCTGGGCACGATGCTGGTGTTCTGCTCTAAAGATTCCACTGCTGTAGCTGCTGGTGTACTTGGTGGGTGGCTTGCTTACAACCTGTTTGGGCAAACCACTGTGACTTAGCCTAGTTTTCTGATTTCCTCAGCTTGCTGGTCCTATTGCTGGTCCTCTCCTTCTTTCCCTATGGCTAAAGGACAGTCTTATTTGTCACCACCATCAAAGCAGGAGAAAAGGGATCCATGCTGGACAACTTTTCCTGCACCATTTTTCTAAAACCCAGACAAGTTTCTTCAAACAAAGAAAGCAAGGAGTCAGCAAGGAAAGTAATTTGCTTATTTGGGACTAGGTACTACCTTACCAGTTAACCAGATCTCTTGTCCGAAAATATTCCCACCTCCCACAGACCTCTTTGTTTCTCATTTAAGAAGAAACTTAGAATTTTGTAATGTTTATTTAAAAATTAATACATCTGCAGTTTACAAAAGTTTGAAATACCGAATATTTTTAAGAAGAAAATAACTCAGCTGGAATACATTTCTGGTCTATTCAGTGAACTATTTTAAAGAGTTCTCCATGTTCTACAGTTGGTAAGAAATGCCCAGTATGTATAAAACAGAGAAAAAAGTTTATTTTTTAGAATTGCTGTGCTAGGGGTGCATTGTGACATTTACAAAAGTTCTTACCACATATTGTGATTGAATTTACCCCCTCCATCATTATTCTTTATCCCCCTCCCCCATTCCTGAAATAGTTTCAATATGTCTCATTTGAGAAAAAATATTTGGCCTTAATTTCACACCATCTAGGCCAGGAACAAACATATGCTGTTTAATCATAATTTTATGTTTTTCACTTTGATTAACCAATATTCTTGAGTTTAATCCAGCATATTTTGAACCCTAATTGCAATAAATCATATGAGATAACAAAACTTAATTTTTTTCTTTATAAAAATTAATCTTTACCCACCAATAGCTTAGGAGAATATCTTACTCACTTTGGCCTGCTATAACAAGTTCCATAAACTGTGTGGTTAATAAACAACAGAAATTTATTTCTCCCAGTTCTGCTGTCCATAAGAAAACAACTCTCCTGGGATTTTCTGCATTCTTGCATGTATTATGAGCAGTCACAATGAATGTTTTTTGGCTATCTTTTCCATAATTATACTATTTATACAACAAATGGCATGGAAGATAGAAATAGTGTCTCTTTCAAAAGGGCAGGCATCTTTATTGCCCATTATAAAAGAATACAAGTCCTTTTACCATGGTGCTCCTCTCCTGTCACAAAATCCAGAGGGGTATGCAGGCATTCCTCTGTCCCATCTGTCACTTCTGTGGGAATTAGAGGCAAGGGTAACTGACCAAAATGTTCTAATACTCCTGTAGTTTGCTGTTCTGTAAGTGATGAAGTTTTTTTCTCTGACAAAGAATCTTGTGTCTTCAGTTGGCATCCATGAAATTGGTACGCTCCTGATTGTAAGTTTCCAAGTAAGGTAAAATCTTAGACCCGTCAAGCTTCTTGTGACTGCCATGCTACTTAAATGTTTCACACATGTTAAATCTAATCTCCCCTAGATGGTACTTAGTTGATTCTCTCTTAGTGTTATTTCTACACACTCAGACAGATTCAGAAAAATCTCATTGAATGACACTTGAACATATTTTGAAAGACATAACAAAAAGAAAACAAGAGGAAGGGAAAGGGGTTATGAAAGATGTCTAGGAAAGCCTATGTTAGCCTCTAACTGAGGCAAACACCATAAGGGGCAAATTCCTGTATTAATGCACCTTCAAAATGTACTTTCATTTGTTTTCAACTAAAACTTTATGATGCAAGCAGAGTGTGCTCAGAGACATTCCTGTCATCATGTTAACCTTTCAAACATGTGCTTCATGACATTCAGCTAACCATGCCCCAAAACGTGTCTGCCATCTTCTCAAATTATCACCTTAAGCTGAGCACATGAGGGAATGTGCACGGTGCTTCCCTATATGAATATGTCTAGGCACCTCAAATGAAATGCTCTTTCTTTTGTTAGAGAAGAACATTAATTTGGAAAGAACTCCCATGTTTTCCTTATCTGCTGTGGGTAACAAACATTTCTTTCTCTTTTATGTCTTCTCCATCTTGTTTAGTCTATAAACAAGGAAAATCTTCTTGAAAAATTGGGAATTGGTGCCAGGTAGAAGTACAAAATGAAAGAATCGGTAAGAAATCATCTCCAAATCAGATATCTGAATCTATGCTGTGCACTGGCATGGCTTAATTTGCAATTACCCTGCACCATCCACAAATTCTTTGTCCCTTGTATGCCTAACTGATGGTCTTAAGAAGGTTGCCATTGCCATGATGCCAGTGCAGGTGAACTGCAGCAATTACAAAGGCAGCAACTTAGAGCTCTACAAGCCTTGAGCTGAGGCAGGGTAGGCCACAGTTAGAAATCATTTGGCTGAGGGCCTCCTCACAGCTATATGCCACTTGGGCATGAGCAAGAAGCCTGCATAATGACCTCTACAAGAGCTACAGTGGAACACTGCCATCAAGTAGAAGGTCACACACAAGAACATTGTGCTACATGAAAAGTATGACATGCATCCTTAAAATTTGTTCTATATTCCCACATTAAAATGATATCTGGCTACTTATATTTATTTAGAAAGGAAAAATTTATGGTAGAATGAACGCAGAAGCTCCTTAATGCTTATAGTATCACTGAATTGACCTCTAGCATTCCACAGGCGATTTGTGGTAAAATATAGAACCTCTGTTATTTTTTCTTGAAATGCCCCTGAAAGGATACTTGATTTTTAACTAGCAAAGTCCAAATTTAAAAAGTCAAAACCCTTCTTAACCAGAAACTTTAAATTCCAAATAGGTACGTGATTATGGACTAAATGTCAAAATTTTTCTAGCCTCCTTCCCTGACTTTTATTTTAAATTTCACAAGGCAATTTTGTATGCCCTCACACTGAGGCTCATCACCCATCAGGACATTTAAATTAAAAACATCTGACAGACAGACTTGGCTTATGAATTCATTTTCATAATGTTCAAATATCCATATCAAGGCTCTGTGCCTGACAAGTGGGCTTTTTTCTTAAAGAAGCATATTATAAGACAGCAGGAGTCATTTTGGTAGTTACATTTTCATGCAAGAATTAGAGATTAGGAGATTCCTAGGTCAGTGTAATCATCTGCAATTTAAACTTTTTTTGAAAAGGACTTAACAGTTTTAAAATATGGGGTTTTATGATTTCCAAATGGGACCAAGAGTGGCAAGAGATAAAAGCACAGTATTATGATTTTTTCTAATATCTTCAGGTCCCTTATAGTACAGTCCACAACTAAAGTATAAAAGGTGGCTAAATAAGAGATTTATAAAACATATATTCTACAAGTCTGCTCTTCTCCCCTTGAATAAAACCTAATACTTGGAAATCAGCAGAGTTTATCTTGCCCACTTTATTCTCAGTCTCTGTTAGACTCCCACTGCCAAGCTCCTCTCCAGCTGCCAATGCTTCACAATTTACCCACATTTGATAGTGCAGGTTGCTCTGTGCAGCCCTGGAACCCCAGAATTCCAGGGTTTAGAATCGAATGTATGAAGGAAACTAGAAAAAAAAATTAAGATAGCTTAAATTACCTAGAGTGTCCAATAACTAATAAATGTTTAAATTATAATGATAGCAAATTACATTGTACATTTTCTATATACCAGTTACCATTCTGACATTTTATAGGTACAGCCTTTCTACCTCTTAAGTTGGCACCTACACTATCTCCATTTGACTGATAAAGTAACCAAGTAATCTAAGGAATCAGAACATTAAGTAACTTGTCCAAAAGCCTAGCTATTAAGTAGCAGACCTTAGATTTGAACTCAGATATTCTGGCTGCAGAGTCTGTATACTTAATCTGTGTCATGTTAAACCACTGTACTATATGTGTGGACTTTAGTTGCCTATTAAGTCTAAATATGAATAAATATATGCAACAATCTACAGTTAATATACAGTGACTAATTTTAATTTCTAGCTTCTTCAGTATCTGACTTATCTAAGCTATTCTGTCTATTCTTTGTAAGTTTTTGTAGGGCCAACATCAAGCAACATTACCAAACGAGTAAGTTTGAGTTCTCTCCATTGCTTTTGATTTATCATTTTGACTAAGCATCTAAACTATAAAATACTTTCATTAAAAACTTTTTAAAATACTAATACACATTTCAAAAACACATAGGTTCTTGGTCTTCAATGTTGAAATATAGTCTTCATCAACTATTAATTTTTGCCATTGCACTCTGCAAAATTTTGACCATGTGTTTTGCCCAAGAACTAGCTTATTGGTATCTTCTGCACATATGTTCTTCTGACTTCTTCCATGATGTTAAACTATTTGATACCATGTCTTGTGGGCTCCATGTGCTCCTGTTGGCATCCCAAGAAGATGTATGAGAAGAAATTCAGTTGCCTATGATGCGTGAATTCCCAACTGTTCTCTAATGTTTTCTCCTCTGTCCAAAATCCAGGTTCAGAGATTAAAGAAACTTGAAATTGTCTTATTATACCATAAATGTTGTGCATATCCTAAAGGAGTTTTGTCATGACTCCCTTTCTGGTTATTATATTAAGTATCTAGTTTCCGTATAGGTTCTGTTTCATAGATTAATAGGAAATTCTTAGAGCTTGAAATAAGACATTGGCCTAGAAGAGCATTCTTTGAGCTATGTACCATTGATTTACTTTATCTCAAAATGCTTATATATGCTTCATGCTAAATTGGTTTTTTGAACAAATAGACTAGAAAAAATAGTAGGTTTGGGACTATTTAACCAGTTTCTTTGTACAGATTGCTCAGGTACTTTTCAAAGCTTTCAATTACATAAATAGAAAGTTCTAAGGTAATTTGTGTTCATTATATTTTTACTCTACACCACTATGTCTGTATTTCTTTAGAGAGTGAGCCTTGATAGAACCATGCTTAATCAGTACTTTTTTCAGATATGTGATTGAGAACTTACATTTTCATAAAGCCTTTATGCTTGGAGACCTATGTTTCAAATATGCATGCAATCTCCCTGATCTCTGCCTCTTGAATAGCTAGGATTATAGGCATGAGCAACCGGCCCTTGGCTTATGCATGCCATTTTAATAGTTGTTTCTCAGAACACACTGCATTCACATACACACACACACATACACAGGCATGCACACTTTATAAACTTCAATTATCTTGTTTGGAGAAGTATTCATTTAGCATTTTTTCATGCCTTCCTTGGTAAAATCTTCCATGAGTTGGAGACTCACTTCCACTTAATTAATGCATCAACAATGACTAAGAGGGCTGTTCATCAGCTCTATAAAATTCAGCAATGTGTGTAAAAATTATGCTCTACTTCATCACCCTTCTTTCCCTTGGACTATTTGAGGTAGACTGGCTAAGGTGAACTTCTATGGTTACCACTCACTCAACTGTATAAATTGGGAAAATTATTTCACTTTTACTAGTTTCCATTTCCTTAGTTGTTCATTGAAAATACTGAAATTTATCTGGCATAACATTCATGTAATTAAATGAGAACATTTATGATATAGAATGAGTACAACTCATTAACAGGAAATGCTCTACATGTGCTACTTCCTTTTATTCTACCATTTCATCCTCACTTCACTTTCATCTCATCATCTAATGTGTCTAAATCTTTTAGTTAAACAAAACTCCAAAGTATATTTTATATTCTTTCTATATCATTTAATTAATTTCTAAATTATCTAGCTGGTGTAGTGAAGTTCTCTTAAGAGGCAGTGAAATTAGAAGGCAAATCAAAGATCCAACCATGCCATGGTTGTATACATTTAACCAGTCATCTTTAGTTTAATACTTTTAGGTAACTAAAAACAGGCAGCATTTCCTTCACTAAGAGTAAAATGAACAGACCTTATGAAAAGATATCTAATATGAAATTTGAAAATAGAACATTTACTTTTTCTTGACTTATGCTCATACCTGATCTTTAAAAACTTAGATGATTAATGTCAAGATAAATAATTCTGTCACAAAACTGGAACTTTTATGCAATTTCAAAATATAGGTTAAATACACTGTTTGAGATAATGCAAATAATTACAGACATGCTAAATCAAGAAGATGAATATTTTTCTTGCATAAATTATGTAAAATTAAAACATAAAGAACATGCATTCCTTGATTTTGAGGTCTCATTCAAACTATGTCTCTATGCCTGAAAGAAACTGAGTCAGGATGAAAATGTTGGTCTGTCACTTTCAAACCAACAAATCAGGCATTTCTCTGATTAGCCCATTATAGAATGATAAATCAACATTTTGTCTTATCTTTCCTCTTGCTTTGTGATATATTGTTAGTATCATTTTGGAAAATCTTCTGCTTTATTCTCCATTGTTAGAAACACTCTTGGGATATTGATGTGTCACAAGAGAGAAACTATACAACTTGGAAGTCACTGGGCAAGGCAAAATTTACTTCTGCAGCAGGGTGTGCCTCAGGCAAAGAGACTGGTAAGCAAGCACACCAGTTGGTAATCTGCTCAGGTTTTCTCTCTAACGCAATGCTGCCCCTCACCTGGATTGGGCAGGTTCCTGGTTCACAGTCTGCACATTGGATAGGTCAGGGAAATGGGCTTTGAAGACAAAGAAGTTTAAAAGTTCAGGGAAGCAATAATTGTCTTAGGTTCTCAACTCTGGAACCAGGGCATCTAGTGGAAACAGGAACTTGCCTGCCTTAGGAAAACAACCCTTTATTTTTAACAGAAACTTTTATCAGTTTAAGCAGAGTCCATGAAGCTTATAGGAAATGAGTTAGCAAATCTAACATTTGTAACAGTGGTGGTTACTGATTAAATCCTTTGATAGAAAAGATACAACCTAAGCTGATTTTTATACCCATTAACAAAATTATTTCATTTTTAGAAAATATCACTGCACTGCTCACTAAATTATCATTTGAATACCAACAAATTTAGGTCACTTATAAAACTTTAGAACTGAAATTTTTAACCAAATTATGCCTAAGAGACAAATGATTTCCACTTTGTGACTTATCCAGTGGAATAATCCAAAAGTTTAGTCCAGAGGATTCTTATGATTCTATCTACATAGGTTTGCTCTAATTATCATGTTGATTTTATCAGTATTGTGGCATTGGTTACATTTGGAGTACCAAATAAAGGGAAAAAAGGGAAGTAGTTGTACAGTAGCCAGTAGAACATCTTCTCTAAATAGCAGCAACCCTCTTTCCACTTCTTGGCCAGAATCAATTGCCCTAACTAAAAATTATAACCCCTTTTTCTCATTATCTGAGAATCATGAAATGAGCAGGTAACAGCATTTATTTCCAGTTAAATATAAATAATTGCTGTTTCTAGAACATTCTTGCACTTTTAGTTAAAGTCAGAAACCTAAGTCTCAGATAAAATAAGAAAATGTGTGAGTCAGTTAAAATTGTGAAAGCAACCAGGCCTTAGATATTGGATCCATGCATTTCAGTTATGTAAGAAGCATCACTACATGTAGGTAGCTGACATAGAATATTTATTGTATAGTATAAGAAATGATTTTATACTACCTGGCATGAGTTTTCAATAGAGCATCCTACAGTTTATAAAACACAGGTGCTTTGGGGTGGTAGAGTACATAATAATGCAAGTAAAGTGTGCCATCCTATCTCCTTACTGCTTTCACTGTCACATGAGTTCCTCAGGAAGAAAAATTGTCTAAGATACTAAGCTATAAGTAACATTGAGTAATTCCTTGCTGGTGAGAAAAATCTGGACAGAGTTTAATGTAGGAGAAAAATTAGTTTTATCCCAGAATATTTATTTATTCCAATGAGGGAAAACTGTTTCCTTCTCCAAGATGGAAGGAGTCTAATAAAGTGAAAGTGTTACATGGTATAGCAGCCTTCTTCAGGATTGGTATCAAATCAGGGGCTCTGTTTTGAACCCTATAATAATTATAATACTTAAGTTCCTAATATTAGTAAGAAAAGTACCTAATGTCTGACCTATGCCTGGTCCCTATCCTTGACATCAAAATTATTTTCTTTATTTTTCAATGTTATTTATTTTCACTTTCTTGCCTTCACTTTATTCTTGAACTTAATCCAGGATAACAGTTTAAAATGGGCAACTCATGTCACTCATCAGTTTATCTCCCTGGATCTGTGGTCTATATAGAGCTAGTTGCCATTAAAGCTGCTTTTCAAATCAGTACTTGCTCAAAGAGAATTATTGTGGCTCTAATGTTCAGAGTCATCTATTTCAGATTTCCCTCTTGAAGCCTGACAGGTTTTACTCAACTTCTCACCCTGCCACACATATTTTTATCACCACTTAATCTGCTAGTTTATTATAGTAGAGTGGGACAACTGCTTGTTTGGATCAGAAAGATAGCTCTTTTCTTGTTCTGGAAAACTTACGGTCATAGAACAAATGCAGAAGTGAAATATATTACCTATAAAACACATATATAAAAGATATTTACAAAGGATATTTCTTTTGTGGTAGCAGGTCTAAGAATATCTATGTATGTTTAACTTTGGAGTAGAATATTCTATATTCTCCAAGCACTTCAAAGAGTTGAGAGGCCTCTGCATTATCAAGATGCTTATCTTTGTCCTCTGGCACAGAGGCTTGCCAAGGCTTTTATTTTTTTTCAACATTTTTTTCTCCTTTACATTACCAGGAAGTGATAAATGTAAAAGAATGTGATATTCCTTAGGACACTGATATAGCCACATTTTTTTCAAGCAAATTTATAACACAAAATTGGAATATTGCTTGGACCCTGAGGCAAAAACAGCAAGATGTGTACTGTTTTCCCTCCCAGGTAGGAACAAACTACCTTCACTATTCTTCTATTTGCTGGACAATGGAAGAAAATGTTCATCTGCTTAATAACTACATAGTACATTCAAAGGGTTGTAATAACTTTCTTTATTAAGGAGACCTCATCAAGAAAAGCAACTATAATTAAATTCACCACCTGATTAAGCCAGTAATAATCCACCATTATTCTCCAAGTTATATTTGTCTTCTGCATTAATCTAACTTGGGATGTGATAAGAATCATTAATCTTCATCTCTCAAGGCTTTAATAGTGGCATTAACAGGTACAATTTCTCCATAGGTAGAGTTGATTTTGACTTACTCTTTTGGAAGAAAAAAGAAATTCCAGAGGCTTCCATTTTGGCATTTCTACCACAGTGGGATTTACACCAGTGGTTTTCCATCTACAACAAATCTTGATATAAGAAAGTATACTACTCTTTTTTCTCCTTTTGTTCCTCACTCCCAATTTTATAGACTTAATGCCTGATTTCTAACATTCTCCCATAAGCAAAGCCTGAGAAGATGTTACTGTCATTTGCCCTTTGAAACACATTAATGACCAAATGAAGAAGAAAGGTTATAAGCTTCAAACAGAGCCACATGGATTTCTTACTGCAAATTCATTACCTACTAAATCGTGTGAGACTTTGCTCACATTACTTAACTTTTCTAAGCTTTAGTTTCCTCATCTGTAACTAGGTAATAGATATCCTCTCTGAAGACTTAGGATGCAAAATTATTGGGCATAGTAGGTATTCTACCCACAGGGTCTAAAACATATGCTGTTCTTTACTCCAGTTCTCCAACCCTTCTGTTCTTCCTTCAGATTTCTCTGGAAATCATCTTCTATTCCTTTTTCTCTATTGAGATCAAATTTTTCCTCTTATATATACTCCCTTAACATCTCTCTCCCCCTATTTATCTCCCCCTTGTTTATCTCATCTGTAATTTTACATTCATTTTTGTATTTGTATGATTAATGTCTTTCTTCACCTCTGCTCTTCCTTGAGGGAAGAGAACATGTCTGGCTTTGCTTATCTTTATCTTCCCAGTGTTTAGTATAGAACTTAGCCATTGTAGGAACTTAAAATTATTGAATGAATGAATAAATATCACAAGGCCACAGTGAGCATTGTTAAAAGCTAAT
Organism: Castor canadensis; assembly: GCF_047511655.1. Classification (NCBI taxonomy): domain Eukaryota; kingdom Metazoa; phylum Chordata; class Mammalia; order Rodentia; family Castoridae; genus Castor; species Castor canadensis. The sequence continues at coordinate 41,587,863 of NC_133387.1, forward strand.
GAGCATATACTGTTGATAATATTACATGCCATGTGGTTTTTTCCCACTCCAATATTTAAAATCTAAATATCACAAATATCACTAATTTCTACATTATAAATTGAGAAAGTGAATATCTTGATGATACATTTAAAATCTCAAGTTAGTGATGTAATTTGTCTTCATACCCAACTCACCTAATATCACACATTTTAAGTGATGTAATCATTAGGCTAAGCCAGACTGACCACAGTTGAATCACTAGTTCTGCATAGGTTTTACGTAAGTGAACATTTAAGAGTACACTAAAGTAAATCTGGGGGTGGTAAGGGAGGGGGTGGGGGCAGGGGGGAGAAATGAACCAAGCCTTGTATGCACATATGAATAATAAAAGAAAAAGGAAAAAAAATTTAAAAAAAAAGTATATCTGGTAGAAGGTGGCTATTTAAGAACTTTTTATTGTTACAAGCTAATACTGATAATAATGACAGTGATTTGCATGGGAATATGAGAAAAAGGACCAGCAAATATTTTAGGAGACTCAAATTTTTAAGTACCATAGGTTGTGGCTATAGCTGTTTATAAACTCAATTTTCAGGTAGACCTTATAAGGTTCTGATAGATACTTTCCTTTTTCATCCCAGGTACTTAAAAATACTTAAGAATTAGGGGATAACTTGCCTACTGAACAAAATGATAAAGGTTCTTTTTGTTCCCAGTTTCACAGTTCATGTTTGTTTTCATGGTTTGTGGAGGAAAGAAACTACTATTATGATGTTCAAATGATAGCAGCACTTTTATCAGACAGTCCATTAGTCAGTTCCCTCAATGTGAAAAGTTGGACATTGTCTACACAGCTGTCATTTAGCATTCTCACCCATGAAAAGAAAAGTTAAAGGAAGGTGGAATCTTGCTTTTTTCCTGTTTCAAAAATAAAACAAGGCCAGTAAAACTGTCATCAGGTCACTTTTTTCAGAAAAGCATTGGCAGTGGTCCCAAAAATAGATTGAATTGTAAGTGGAAAACATCCCCATTGATTTTTACAGGACAAAGCAGAATAGCCAGGAACAAAGCAGGCCAGGAGTTGAAAATTAGGGAAGAAACTAAGCTATGAAAGAACTCCTACTAATGTCTTTCCTTTCTTGGATATACAAATAATTTAGGATTGGGCTCACTGTTAAATGTCTGGCTAAAGATTGATTAACTTGTTGCTTCTTATTCTGGTCCCCAACTCATGACATTAACAAATTAGAGATAAATGACAAGAAAGCTCTCTGCCAGACGCAGTACCAATATTATAAGATACTCAGGCAGGGTGGCTTTGTTTCCAGTGACTCAATTCACATTCCTTTGGATTCAAGTGGAAATCATGATCTGACTTGCATTGAAATCAAACCTGCTGAAACTTTGCAATTTGGCAAGATAACACTATAAAAAATACTGTGTTGTTATTAAACATTTATCCTTAAGCATAATGCTACTAAAACTGAGAAAGAGATTCTATGGTTAAATAAGTAATGAAATTTCTCCTGAAAATAAGAAAGAATTAAGAGTTATCTGCTGTTTCTTTCTCACAGTATCACTTCACTAGCTTTTGTTGGATGGGAAACACTTTTGAGTGAAATTCTTAATGGAAAGTATAATGATTAATTTTGAGTAATTTTCTACAAGTTAAATAGATTCAAGTTACAGAAATATCCTACTTGAGAGACATTCTTTTTTGCATGCAAATTTTATTTATAATTATGTGATACTCATACATTGATATGATTTAAACAGAAAATAAACATATTTTCTTCATTAATGACTCACCAATGTTATAAAGCAGTATTTGCAATTTTAAATAGTGGCAATTTGATTCAGCACTCTCTCCTAATTATGCTTTTGTTTCTTTTGTACTTGAAAGAAAAATAACATCCATTTTATAGAGATTAAAGCTCACTTACAGGTTATTGTGGATATAGATATTGCTAACATTTTTTAAGACATTTGCCAAGAAGCTTGCAACAACAAAAGAACCAAGGGGTGAAATAAATGTTTTGAAATACTTCTTCACCTGTGAGAGCTGGTATACTGTTGGAAGCCATTGACTTCTGCCTATGGCAGTCTGCATAGTCTGGCTGTGTGTTACCACATCCGTGAAAAACATTCCTAAAAAAGAAAAATGTGGTCACAAATTCTAAGGGCAGTTGGAAATTAAAAAGTGCACAAGACTATAACTAGAAAATAAGAGGCAAATTTATGTAAGGAACAAAAAAGAGTAATTAGTAATTTTTCCTAAACCCCGAGAATCCCCTCCATCAAAGTAGTTTTTGTAATATCAATAAACAATGCTAAATAAACTAACTCATAATTCCCAACAATTTTTGTGGAGAATTTCATACATCCAATGGCAAAATATAAACAAGTGTATGGATGGAAAATCTATGTAATAAATGAGGAAATAGGGCAGTGGGGTGGCTCATCAGTAGAGCACCTGCCTAGCAAGCACCAGGCCTTCAGTCAAACCCCAGCACTGCCAATAAATGAATACACAAATAAATGAGAAAGTGAACAAGACTTATGATAAAAGGAGTTACAATTTCATAGAAAAGTGAATTGAGTTAATAGGGATTCAGCATATTAGTTGTTATTCTCCAAAATTATTTTAATAACTATTATAGGCAATATAAATTTTTAATTCTAGAGATGAAAAATAAGTGTGGTCACTCTAAGTGACAATGAGTATGATGAACTAAATAAAATGAAGATTCTGTATACTTGGAAGAAAACCATGTGAATTAAGAACTCGATATTTTAGTACAAAGAAAATTAATACAGAACTATAAACAGAAACTTAAATATAGTCTATTCTGGCATGATAATAACATTTACTTGAATGGAAATTATACTTTAAATATGTCTTTCACTGGACCTCTGTTGTTTGGTAGTATAGTTAAATCAACTACAACCATAGTTTTGTTGTTGTGTATGATTAAGATCATGCACATTATAATTTATATTGTCATTTAAAAATGGAAAGGTGTCAAGCCATTAATACCTACCAAGATTTATTAAAATGCTTATTAAGTGACTATTATATACAGAGACTTTCTAGAAGCTACAGATATAGCAAAGAACAAGGCTCATAAACCAATGGAATTTACATTTTAGAAGAGAGAAGTTCAGTAAAACTATTTTAAATAATGATAGATACCTGCTTCAAAGAATCATAAGGTAAGGTAGGTAGGTAGTAGAAAAGAGTAATGGAGTTTCTTCCATTGGGAGACAGGAAATTCATCTCTGAAGAAGTGACATTTGAACCACAGACTAAATGAGGAAGAGTGAAACATTGAGAAAACAAGTTAGGAGGCCATAGCCATAGCCTGACACAACACAGCAAGGGTCACTGTGGGAGCACTAGCAGACACAAGGTAATGAGGATAGAGAGGTATCTATGATGCAGGAGAAAATTATTTGCAATATTATTCTACCAGTAGCATTTGCCTCAATTTTCTCCCTGAACATCTAAGGCAGGTTTCAACAGGGCCAGAGGGAAGACTTTTAGATGCAAATCTAGAATTTAAAACTAAAGAACTGTGTTCATCACAGTAGAAAAATCAAATCCCTATGGTTCTAAAGACTGCCAAAAGAGATAACTGTCCTCTCATCTTCAGCAAAGAGCCACAGCGGTGAAGTCATGATCAAAATACTTAATAGGGAAGAGCCATATAAAAGGCAGAGACTGTTACAGTCACTAAACTGCTACTACTAGTGCTCATATTAATTGTTCTAGAAAAGAATATTGCATGCTATTATGCTATTACCTTATAATTTGTGATGCAAACTACAGAAAACAGAAGATAGGGTAATTTGCTTTGCTGTATTTATCACAGTAAACAAGAGCAAAATTCTCAGAGTTCATTTGGAATAATTACACATTTTACTTGGAATATTGCTTTAAATTCATAAGGCTTAGCATATAATTTCCCTCAAATGTTAAATTCCTAAACATACAAAATACATACGATATTTTGTTTACCGTCTGCTTAACATAGTCAAAAACTGAGAGGTATATGTCCTACCTACAAATGACTCCAAAGTCTTCAATGAACAATGAAAATGTTTTATAAATATAGTCTATAATCTTATCAAGATAGATGGATGCATGGAATCCTATTGGTGCCCAGATAGTAAATAGGATTTTTAAAAAACATTTAAGATGTTTTAAATATTATCTACCAAATACACACACACACACACACATACACGCGTATACACACACACATATCTGAGAGACTGAGGAGGGTGCTAGCAACAAGACTTAGCTTTGAAAAATCCAAAAGCAAGTTCTTCAAAGAAAGTATATGTTTTCCCTGGAACATTGCTTAGTTGGCCTGTTGTCAGCAAGCAAAAAGAAACTCAATGTTATCATTTATGACACAGCACACAACATGATAAAGAGAAAGGAATCTGGGCTGAATGATGAGATGATCCTGAAGAACTCAAGACAATTTGCAGCAGAACGTTAGGACTGAAGCAGCATTCTTCTCAGCACTGCTTGTTGCCAGCCCACTGAAGTGAGCAACAAGCCCTATTGGAATTATTAAAAGCTGAGTGAATGAAAGAAAGACAGGAAACCTCATTAAACGCTTCCAGGACTTTACTTATTATGACTATCCCCATATGGGAACCAATAATCTAATAATGGTATTATGTTTCCAATAATATAACTAAATATATCTTATTGCAAATAATTGTGGCTTGGCACACTATTAATATGTTTCACAGAAAAAATTTTAATTCAAAGATCTTATTTTATTCATAGTGCATAAAATTTAACAAAGTAAAAATAAATTGGTACTAGAAGATACTACAGAGAATCAAATAATAGCATAGAATAATAATGTAATGTCTATCTTTTCTATTTTTTCAGTCTAGACTGCTTTTCTTTTACTCCCTACCAGTTTTGATAAACTGAGTTTTGCTTGATTGTCTAAACTCATCTAGATGCACCTTGTTGTCCTCCACAAATGTATATAAATTTGCTTTCTTAACCTCTTTTTTATCCTAAATACCCCCTACCACACTTATAATTTAGTAGTTTATATTTTAGATTTGTTGTATCAAATATGCTTAGACCTTTTGACCTTTCAGCTGCTCCCTTCCCACCATTCACTGTCAAAAATGGTAGTTTTTTTCATTTTTTTCTTTTCTTAATTTCTCAAAGAGATTCTTTACAGGAAAATTTTAACTCAGCAAAAAATATAAAAGACATCAATTATAAACAAAAATAACTGACAATCCATGTAATGGGCTATTATTATTTCAGTGGAGTTTATAATGGTAATTGTACTGTTAAGGGGTAAGACCAAGAAGGAGAGAAGGACATAGAAGTTCAGATATTAGCTCCAAGTATAAGTAGATAAAATTTTTGGAGGTGTTTATGAAACATATATAGGCAGTACCATCAGGAAAGAAGTTTACCATGTGAGGGAAAAACTTAGGATAAGTAATATGTTATTAGAGATTCTGCTTTGCAGCAAAAGCAAATGAATTTATAGTAGGAAAATGTAATATCTTTTCCTCACCCATTATTGGGTTCATGGTTGAGATCCTTATAATAAAAAAATTAACAAGAGAGAAAGCACGTAAATTTGTTTTACTTGATACAGGAACTTTCAAAAATGAAGTCCCAAAGAAAAAGGTAAACCTGTATATTTGATGCTACTTTTGATGAAGAAGTGGACAGTAGTACACAAGCATATTTGGACAAAGAGTGTATGATCTAATGGTAATGAACTAGGGGGAATTTTGCAAGGCCTGTTTGTTCAAACTCTTCACTGAGTCTCTGAATCTTCAGCACTGTATCAGTTTTAAGTTTCAGGAACAAAATACTTGAGATAATCAACTTAAAAAAAAAGAAAGATTTATTTTGGCTCACACTTTTGTAGGTTTCTTTCCATGGTTAGTTGGCCCATTGCTTTGGGGCCTGTGGCAAGGAAGTGACTCATGGTTGGAGTGTGTGGTAGAGGAAGCTGATCACCTCATGGCAGCCAGGAAGCAAAAACAGAAAGAGAGAAGGGGCTGGTGTCCCAATAGCTCCTTTAAGGACCCTCTCTCAATAACCTAACTTCCTTTGACAATGCCCTATTTCCTAAAGGCTTCACCAGCTCTTAATAGCAACATATGGGCCTTGGAGGACAATCAAAATTCAAACTATAGCAAAAGACTATGGTTCCCTTTCGTTAGCATTTAGGGAGGACACCACTAGAATGAGGGTCTTATGAACTACCTTAGAAGAATATCAGGAAGTTCTTTCATGTTTCCACTTCAGGGAAAAAAGGCAGGTGAAAGTCAAAGAGACTTTCCTGCTTCTGCTGTTTTCTCAAATGCCTATGTACCATATTCAGGGGTAGAATATACAGAGCTTCATTAAGTTAAAACAAAAAAATTAGATAAATATGATTCAGGAAGTAAAAGATGTTTTGGTCAAAAGGGACTTATAGTTAAGGTATTGTTTCCAGAGAGAGCAATGAAATTGCACAGGAAAAGAAAAAGTTCATACTATATTAGAAGGAAAACTGAACTTTCACCTATCTGCTTGGTAATTGCCTGTCAACTCTTCTTAAACCTGATCTATCAAATCTCTTTTTGTTTTTAATTCCCTCCATGCACACCAAATCTTCAGTCAAATTTTCATGGTTCCATGGTACTTCCCAGACCTGTCTTCTGCTATCAATCCATGGAAGAAATCCTAGTGGAGGAAGACTTGGAGCATCTACATTTATAATCATATTTTGCTACTTTATAAATGACCATATTCATTATTCAAAAACAGAAAATTTTAAGAGTCAGAGGGAAAACCACATAGAAGTAAACTGGGATGATAACAGCCATAAATTGCAACTATCTGACAAACTACAACATTTGTTAACCCTATTTTTAAAACCTATATAAACTACTTTGCCTAGGTCCTTGTACATGTTATCCTCCAAAATTTAGCATTCATCAGTTTTAGCCATGGATTCTAGAAACTCCATGTGAGTATGGGCAGATGTGAAGATAGGTATCCTGTCTCCCTCAAAAGGGAAGAACAGGAAGACTTCAAAATTAAATCTGAGAGTGGTGAGATCTGTGCCATACTTATTGCCAAGAACCCTGGGAGAAGGACATCTTGTAACTGTTGGATGATACTGGCAAAGGAATATTACAGAGGCAAGTGCCTAAGATTTTAGAAGCATGTTGACCCTTAAAGGCAGCTCCACTAAGCTTCTTAATCCCCAGTTACATGAAGAAGCACCCAGGTTTTCACTGCCCTCAAGAAGGATGTAGAAATTTATTGCACTTCTTTATTGGTTCACTGCCTACTTCTTTATTGGTTTTTAGTTCAGTTGCCCATTTCTTTATTGGGTCACTGATTTGGGGGAGTTTAGTTTTTTGAGCCCCCTTTATATCTGGCTACCAGTCCCTTGTCTGATGTATACCTAGCAAAGATTTTTTCCCACTCTGTGGTAGTCTTTCCAATTTAGAGACCATTTCCTTAGCTGTGCAGGTAGCTACTGCTTTGTGGCCTGCCTTCACTTATCCAATGCACAACATCAAATTGTAACTTGTGATTGCACCTACACACACAATATTGTTTTCTCCAATGCTTTGTGCTCCTACTGGGCCTCTGGCTAACCCCTCCCATCCCTTCACAGCTTCAGACTAACTTCTGTAGTAAACTCCTTGGCAAAGCTCTCCTCAGCATGATGCAGGTTTCTAGCTGCACGTTCTGTGGCATTAAGCTGATCTCTTCATGTATCTGCTTCCATTACTAAATCAGCTCTTATCTGATAAGACATGTATTGCATTTGCCTTTGTGTTTCCAATAGCAATATATGTTCCTTGATGTTGAATAAATATTGTTTTAGCAGCGGATTTATATTATATTGACCACACAATTAGATATGATGCAATATTAACAAGTACTATATAATGTTTACAATAAAAAAAAAAACCTTCCACGACCCTTCATGAAATTTTTCCTTTTTTCTTCCTGTGGGAAGGTAGATGGTATGTATCCTCTAAATGCCCTCTTTGCTGCTCTATTTTTTATGCTTTTGTGTTTCACTGCAAGCTAAACAACTTTATGGCTTCCGACATTTTCCATAGTGGTTGTACTAGCTTACGTTCCCACCACCAGTGTATAAGAATTCCTTTTTTACCCTGCATTCTCATCAACATTTGTTGGTGATGGTGTTCTTGATGATAGCAATTCTAACAGGAGAAAGGTGGAATCTTAGCGTGGTTTTGATTTGCATTTCATTTATGGCCAGGGATGGTGAGCATTTTTTCATGTGTTTTTTAGTCATTTGGACTTCTTCATTTGAAAAAGTTGTGTTCAGTTCAGTTGCCTGTTTCTTTATTGAGCCATTGATTTTTTGAGAGTTTAGGTTTGTGATCTCCCTGTATATTCTGTTTATTGGTCCTTTGTCTGATGTATAGCTAGCAAAGATTTTCTCCCATTCTGTGGGTGGTCTCTTCAGTTTAGAGATCATTTCTTTTGTTGTGCAGAAGCTTTTTAATTTCTTGTAGTTCCATTTGTCCATCCTTTCTCTTAGTTGCTGAGCCACTTGAGTTCTATTGAGGAAGTCCTTGCCTATGCCTATTGCTTCTAGTGTATTCCCTGCTCTTTCCTGTACTAGTTTCAAGGTTTCAGGTCTAATATTTAGGTCTTTCATCCTCTTTGAGTCAATATTTGTACAGGGTGACAGGCATGGATCTAGTTTTGGTTTTCTGCAGGCAAATATCCAGTATTCCCAGCAACATTTGTTGAAGAGACTGTCTTTTCTCCATCATAAGTTTTTGGCAACTTTGTAAAAAATTAGGTGGGTGTAGCTGCTTGGATTCATATCCAGGTCCTCTATTCTGTTCCTCTGTTCTTCATATCTGTTTTTGTGCCAGTACCATGCTGTTTTTATTGCCATGGCTCTGTAGGATAGTTTGAAGTTAGGTATTGTGATACCTCCAGTGAAGCTCTTTTTTGCTCAGTATTGCTTTTGCTATTCACTGTCTTTTGTGTTTCCAAATGAAAAGAGATTTTTCAATCTCTGTGATGAATGTCATTTGGATTTTGATGTAGATTGCTTTTGGTAGTATAGCCATTTTTACTAGGTTGATTCTCCCAGTCACTGGGCATGGGAGATCTTTCTACCTTCTGTATTCCTGGAGAACAAGTTGGCAATATAAATCAAGATTTAAAAAATTTGTATACTATCTGCTCAATATCATTTGGGAAATGCAAATAAAAACCATAATATGACACTGCCTAATACCCATTAGGACAGCCACTGTTTACAAAAAACAAAAACATGAAAAGCAGCAAGTATTTGCAAAAATGTGGAGGAATGGGAACCCTTACTCACCACTGGTGAGAATATAAAATGGAGCAGCACCTAGGGAAAATGATGCATAGTATTTCCTCAAAAAATTAAAAATAGAGTTGAAATATGATCCAGTGATTTCACTTCTGGGTATATCTAAAAAAAAATTAAAACAGAAGCTTGAAGAGACTATTGTAATCCATGTTTGTAGCAGTATTATTCACAGTATCAAAAATTAGAAATATCCCAAGTATCTATCAATGGATAAACACTATGTAGCATATACATGTAATGAAATATTATTTCAGATCATTTTTAAAAGTTATTGAAATTGGGAAGTCTCATTCACAAAGAAATGACAATCCTTAATGCTTAAAAGATAATTTAAAATAAGTAGGCTAAGAAAGCTACTGGTTATTTTCCAATCATACCCTAAGTTGCTATCAGAAAGTCAGAAGCTATGAATTTTACTAAAGTTCTATCACTATGTTTTCAACATGTGTATCTGTTTCTTGTGTTTTTTTTTTTCAGCCAGCCTTTCTCCAAAAGGTCATATCCTTAATGGTGGAAAAATTATTATTCTTGTGACTGATAATAGATAAATGGCACAGGCCTGTCCTTACTGTAATTTGGCATTCAGCAGGCTGTCCTCAACTCCTTGAAAGACTTGATTTCCCTTAGAATGGCTCTTTACCAGTTCCTTCCCTTTTCATAGCCCAACTAATGCTAGAACAGATTGTCTCCCACAGTGTAAACCCACCTGACATTTGATTCACCCACTGGCAGCCACCCAACTCTATTTGGACAAGCAGGTCTCACTGAATGGAGGACATCAGTATTTTTTGTATGGTGGTTATCAGCTGTTTACAAGCTGTTGCAATCATGTTGGCGATACCATTCAAAAATAATCTTTCAGTCCTCTTCCCTACCACCATTGTCCTTTGAAATGCAGCTTCCAGTTTGTATCTAGATTTATTTAGCTTTTAGCCCTGGTGCTGGGAGGCCTACAGAAGTTATCACTCAAACTAGATTTATGAAATTCTTTTGTGAAAACACTGTAAGTCATTGGACAAAAATTAATGGAGAGATAAATAATGGGAAAACAAATGTTTAAGCTCAATTAAATTAAGGAGTTTACAGTTTCACCTCAACATGTAAGTGCAGTGAGAGAAATGACTTTGCAGGAATACAGATAGTCTTGATTTGTTTTCAAGCTGCCTGCTTTCAGAGTCCAACATCAGTTTGGTCAGAACTGACAACAGCAATAGGTTAGGGGAGATTTAATTATAAAATGAAAAGAATTGCCACCTCAAACTTCACATTTCAGGAGAAATGAAGAGTAGATTAAAGGATTAGCTATTTTGTTGATTGAAAGTCATTATTGTTCTTTTAGTTGTGCAAAGGTAAATGAGGAACATAATCTAGATTAACACCAAATTGGTAAAACAGAGAAAACAAATTTTGCGGCTGGAGAAATAGAAAAAAAATATTGGCTAAATTGAAGCCTAGCAATATGACAACAGAAAAGTCCATGGAAAAGATGAGAGAGAGAAATCCCTGACACCAGTGAGCCTGAGAGTTTTTAAGAAGAGTTGTGCCTCATATTCAAATTTATACATATGTTATTTCTATCACAGTGCATATCTGTCTAACACAGCTGCTTTATGTTAAAAATGATCTAAGGAGCCAGGCACAGTAATTCATGTCCATAATCCTAGCTACTTGTAGGTGGAGATCAGAAGAATCTCCAACCTGGTGGGAGTTAGACCCCATCTCAACAAAAAAGCAGAGCACGATGGCATACTTCTTTGATTCCAGCTACATAGGAGGTGTAGGTAGGAAGATTGCAGTCTGAGGCCAGTCCAGGCAAAAATTTGAGTCTATTTGCAAAACAACTAAAGCAAGAGAGGGTTGGAGACATGGCGTAAGTGGGAGAGTGCCTGCTTAGTAAGTTCAAGGCCCTGAGTTCAAACCCCAGTACTTTCAAATAAATGCTCTGAGGAGTGAGGAAGGATTGTTTAGTGTGTAAAGCTTTCTGGAGAGACAGTACTTGTCAGGACACAGCAGAGAAGCAAGTGAAGAGACGGCCAACTCAGCAGTAGCTGTAACTCAAATGTCATTTCCTCTACAGCCTATGAGAGAGAGGTTTGGAAGGAAGGGAAATAGGTTACATCCAGCCCTCAGTGAGCAGGGTTATCCAGCTCATAGCTATGTGCGTGCCAACACTCTTCTAGGAGCAACTATCCTGCCCCATAGTTAACCTCCCACAAGGTAGGTATTATTAAGGTTCTTTATTTGGAGAAGAGAAAACCGAATCATAAAAAGAAACTTAATCCAAGGTCACATAGCAAGTAATTAACAGTAGGGCATCAGAGTTCAGGAGGGACTGAGTCATCTCTGTTTCTGTCCACCAGCCCTCTCCACCTCTCTACAAACACCTACCTTTGTATGTGACCTAGACACCATTTGGAACATTTGGAACTTACTGACTAATGGCAGAGTCACTACAGCCAGAGTACAGTTATCATGCCATCTTGCAAGTAAAAATGACCCCGTGTGTTTCACTAGTATCTAGTGACCCATTTGGAAACTCCATGAGTACAGGGTCATGTCCTTTTTGTAGCCATATCTCTCCAGCAACTATTTTCTCTCGTCACAAACCTGTGCTCCAAATTATTTACTGAATAAAAAACTAATGCATAAAGGAAAAGTCTGATCTCGCCATTTTTAAAATGAATATCCATGCCTAATCTTTTCTTGATCAGCTCCAGAAGAGGGATTTCACATTGAATATCACTGATAAAGTTCACTTAAAAGAGGATTTCCTGACTTAAAAACTTAATATAAGTAATCCATATTCTTATAGAAAAAATTAGAAGTTGCAGAGAAGCAAAGAGGAAAAAAATGAAGCTACGCATAAGCCAGCATGAGAGATAAATCATATTAATGCTTTGACAAGGAGCAGCCTTTGCTGTGAATAATGCGGTGTGAACTGATCGGCTTCTGGAAGAACCACCGGACACGCTCAAGGAATTGACCAGACACAGGCATTGTAGTTGTGCGGATTGATACCCTGAGTTCAAAAGAGCTGAATTCAATATCCCAAGCGGAGGCCAACAGTTAACAATCACCAACTGAAAATCCTCTGCAAGCAGAGCTTGTCTTGGGGTCTTCATCCACAATATTTTTGGAAGTTATAAAAGCTTCTTGGGACTGACTGAACTGATGGATCCCATGCACAATTCAGAAAAAAAAATCCCCCCCCCCCAAACAAAGAAAAATTTACTGTTCTTGCTGCTAATATGACATCAGAAGTGGTAAAATTAGGCTGTCTTTGAAAAAAGCAACTTTCTTTTACTTGTACTTCAGCCTGGACCCAAATCAGGTTATAACAACCATTCTTGTACATACACTTTTGCCATTTAACTGTCTTAAATTTTATATTGCTATGTCCCAAGGGTGTGAAGGGTGTGTAGTTCATAGCAAATAATTAACTTATTTTGAAAAGTTCATGAAAGGAGAATGGCTACCCTCAAAGGTTCATCTTTAATGCTTAGATTATTTGCTAATCCCCTATTTTTAATTAGGTCATGAGGCTCCACATTCATCATCAATAAATAAACAACATTATCAGTATTTAGAAGGTCTTCTTACTTTAAACTTTTAAAAATTTTAACTTTTAAACTTCTTTATTATCATATTATTGTTGTACTAGGGGTACATTGTGATATTTAGCAAAGTTCTTACAATGTATGTACTTGAATTCACCCCCTCCATCATTCTCCTTTATCTCCCTTCCCCCATTCCTGGAATAGTTAATGTATGTTATAGCCTGTTATTTAAAAACCCATCCTGCATGAGATCTATTGTACAGCATTATATTGATAGTTCATAACAATGTATCAGATACTTTAAGATTACTAAGAGAGTAGATCTTAAATATCCTCACCACAAATGATTACACATTATTACTATGTATACAAATTACTTTGATTTAATTATTTCACAACGTGTACCTATATCAACACAAAACATTACCTTGTAGGTCATAAATATATACAATTTTTATTTGCCAATCATACCTCAATAAAGTTGGTGGAAAACCAACTTTTAAGATGATGGGAGGCATCATCTTAATCACTACTTGGCACATTTGACAAAGGGACCTGGAAAACAAAGATGTCCTTAAACAAAGAGAATGAGAATTTGAAGTTTTACTTGCTCTGATTTCTAACAGATGCTAATCATGTTCTCAATCACAATGGCTCCCTACAAGACAGACCTTAAAATAGTAATCTAAAGGGAACAGACTCAGTTGCAAACATGCAACTTGAATAAACCCTTCCATCTAGTCAAGCAGGTGAACTTTCCACCAGGTAGCGAGCATTCTCTGAGAACTGGGGCACCACAATAGTCTTAGCTTTCCAAATATAACATGATGACTTTTGGAAAAGTAAGATTTTTTTTCAACCAAAATACAAAATTTCCAAAATATCTAGAAATTCCAGTTTGCCTTGGTGTGTAACCTCAAAGAAAATGCATTGTTATTAATTTTATTTTCAACTTTCCTCTTTGGGTGGAAAAAACCTTTTATTCAACCTTGTAATTGGGGACACCTAATACACCTAAAAACACAATTCAATTTCAGTGATAAATTCGTCAACTGAGCTAAATGAAGCTACATTTTGGGAAATGAACTCACAACATTTTCTGTAAAGTAGCTTAAAGCTTAAGTGTAGATAGTAAGGTATAAATGCCACACAATGGGACTTTTATATAAACTTCTAGTTCCATTCACTAAGAATAAATTTGTTTCTTCCTATCTCTTCAAGTTATGTTGGTCTCTTCAGGGAGACCTGGTTATCTTGGGCCAGGCCAGCGATACTTCTGAACATTTGTATATGAGTCTACATAGTGCATCTCTATTTGGGAGCTGTTCTGTTTGCTTTATGGCTTTCATCTTCCTGTCTTCATGCTCTGCATGATCCTGCTGCTCACTAATGATTTATTTCTCTAAATGAAAACAGAAAAGTATTATGTCCATTGCTAGACATTAGTTCCATTTTCTTTCACTTTTTCAGCACTGTGATTTCCTATAAATTCTTCCTAACTTAACTGGCTAACTAGTTAAGTAACTATATTAGTTAATAATATAAAGCACAAAGGCTCAGACATTTTTAGTACATTAGTCTTTTGATAAAAAGACAACCTAACCTGCTCCCCCACCACCACCATCTTAAATTTATTTTGTCTGCTGTTTCAGTTGCTATACATGCTTACCTTTTATACCCAGTTGCCTCATAACTTCTTTAAATATCTCTTTATAGACACTCATTGACTTATGATGGAGTTATGTCCTGATATGTCCATCTTAAGATGAAAATATTGTGAAGCTGAAAAATGCATGCAATACATGTTCTGTATCAAGCATAGCTTACAACACAGTACACCATAGTGTCTGCTGTTTCCCTGCCAATGCTGTCCAGCAAAAAGTTACACTTCTTTTTCACAACTTTAAACTCCAAAAAAATATAAATTGCACTTTTGTAATTTGGGAACCACCTGTATTTTGAAACTTCCAGAGCTGGATTTTTAAACTGTGACTCTGTTTTGTAATAAATTTAACACACATTCATAACAATTACCAATATATTTAGATTTATTCTTCCTTCCTATATTATACATCTAATTATCCATGATTCTTTTAAAATTTTTATCTTTCTTTGTCTGGCTCACTCAATTCTGACTCAGTTCCTCTCCTAGTGGCTTTTCTGTTCTAGAAAGTCTACCTTCCTGAGAACTATGTTTCCAATCCCCCACAAGCAAGGATATCTACATAGGTCCTCGGTTCTGCAAGAAGACAGTCCCAGATGAGGTCAGAGAGAGCAATTGAAGGCTGATGTAGAGACAGCTGTGGTCAATCTTCTCTGGAGAGCTGTAGCAGAGATCATGAGGTCCAGTCCTTGGCACTATAACTGCTGAGCAGCAGACGGGGAGGGTCATGGAGTTTTGCTGGCTCTGTCCAGAACATTGTGTTCCTGCTTGCGACTCTATTGTTTTGGGCTGTACAGCCTAGTAGACTTACTTTTTGACCCTCCTACAGGTTTTCTGAGATAACATCCTTTAAGAAGTCCCTTTCTACTTAAACCAGGGAGAAACAATTCTGTGCTTTGTCATGAATAAATCAGACTCAATCAATTTTTATATTTGAAAACATGTTTACTTTGCTCTTGACATTGATTCAGTGAGTATGAATTGATAGGCTTACATATATATATTCCCTCAGGCTTTTTATATTGTTCCATTTTTGTCTTGCATTTATATATCTGCTTCTCATTCTATTGTGAATCTGTTGCTTTTCTCTGGAAAATTTTTTTCTTTTTTTTCCCTTCTGGATATTTTAACCAGTTTTTTTCCTTCTTAATCTAGATGTTTTGAAATGTGTCTGCCATTATCTGGGTATGAATTGTTCCCTCCATCCTACCTAGTACTCACTGAGCTGTTTCAGTCTTTTATTTAAATGCCAAGAAATATTGTCTTTCCTCTGTTTAGAGGCCAATTTCTTGGCCTCTCCTGAATATTTTATTTTTTCCTTTATATTTTCCATACTTTTATTGACTGCATGCCTTTATTTAAGCACAGTCTCTGTGTTTTCCAACCCTTATAAGCATACAAGTCACCCTAGCATTTTATTGAAAAGAAAGATTCTGATTCCGTTTTATGGGATGGGCCTGGATCTTGTATTGCTAACAGTTTTCCAGAGATGCCAATGCTACTGGTCTGCAGACAGGACACGTTAGGCATTAGAGGTGCAGAGAGATGGGCAGTGACATTCTCTAAGGTCAGTTTTGAATCTTCTTCCACCACTCACTAGTCATTGACCTTGGGGAAATCGACTGTTAAGGACTAGTTTTTCCCTCTAGAAAACAAAGATCTTAATCTCCATGTTTCTGGCTTCTTGCAATGATTAGGTGTGATTTTTTTTTAGCCTGTACAAACCATAGGAGGCATGAAACAGTAAAAGGACAACCCCAGGCTTCTGCTGTCAGGGGTAAGCTTTAATGATGCAGGACAGAAGGTATCCTGGCACCCAGGCTTCCGCCAGTGATGAGGGCTCTATTCTCAGCTTCAATCTCAGCCATGAAACTGTTCTTTGAGTTAAAGGGATTAGAACAAAGTGTCCACACCTGTTTCATCCCCACATGGATGCAAACCCCACCCAGAGAATAGTAACAAGTACACCCTATTTCAATAAAGAATAACCTGCAGTGTTAGCCATACAAATAGAGAAAATAAATCATTCAGTGATTAATGTAGTATATTGAAAGAAAAAGTTTCTGTTAAAAAAAAACTCATAAAGGCACTCTTAAAGTGAAAATCATAAAAAGTCATGAGCAGAGAATAAAAATAAGAGCCTAATGTTTGGAGGAAAAGATTCTTGCCCTATAACCATTTGATTCTTATGGTTGCTCTGAACAAACATAGTGAAAAAGGAAGGAAGGTGGGGAGGGAAGAAAACAATGACTGAGTAACTGTTCTATACCAAGTAATAAGCAACTATGAACATGTGCTACGAGTTCCACCAGAGCTGAATCCCAAGCCCCGTTCTCTCAAGATGCCAAGAAGGGAGGACTCACACAAGAGAATAAATAGCACTCAGCAACACAGCATGAGAAGGGATAGGCCCAAACAAATGTTTTAAAAATTACTAGTATTACAAATTTAGTTATAGATACAAGTTTGGTTATAATCTTGCTGTTTACACACAAAGGCAAATGTTTGGTTACAATTTCACTGTTTCACTATTCAAATGCCAATTTAATTAGTAGGCCAGTTTAAATATTTGGTCTTGGCAATGATATTTTTAGAAGCAGAGAAGCTGGAATAACTTCTGTTAGACAAAATGCTATAAGGAAAAGATCACCAGGTATTTGAGGAAAAACAGTAGTTTCCAAGAAAAAAAATCTTAGTTCCACAAAAGCACAAAAGATTTATCATAAAATTGCTTAGCATTTTAGCTATGTTACTATCCTCTGAGAAGTAAGTCATGAATTATATTGCATGAAAAGATTTTGTCTCAAACAAAGTTTGGCAGGTTATTTTTAAAACTTGGCTAATCATTTTCACCAGTTTTCTTAGTGAAATTTTCTTAGAAAAATATTTTTCTTAGAAAAAATAACTTAGAGATTTGGAAGCTAATTCTATTCAATATAAGGTATAGTTTGCTATATAACAAATACAGGACCTTTTCAAGAATTTCTCCAAGCCATGTTCTCCTCACAGGAGGGTTGCATGAGAGAGACCCCTGATGGATTATTTCAGTCAAGGTTCAGATCTCTAGAATAGGTGAGATTGGTATGCTGTGCCCTCTATAGCATACACCTTCCGTGGAATGTCTTCTAGCTGCTTGGGCTATATGCTCACCAGAACACATGTAAAGTGCCTGGTACTAAGGTGAACTCAAATCTACATCTAGCTCTTTATTTCACCTCCCTCCCTCTCTCCTTCTTTACTTTCCATCCTGCTCCTCAGAACTAGATTCCAGGAGTAAAGAGGTAAACATTCTCTCCATACCTCCATAGTTTTTTCAAAGTGTGCACATCTATCTCAAATATAAATATATTTGAAAAAATACAGGGTCCTAATTCCCATAATTTGAGATAAGAATGCTACGGTCTAAATGTTTATGTTCCCTCAAAATAAATATGTTGACACCCAATCCTTAATCTTAGGGTATCCAGAGGTACAGCCTTTAGTAATTGATTGGGTCATGAGAGTAGAACCCTCATAAGTAGGATTAGAGCCTTATAAAGAGATCCTGGAGAAATCTCTCACCTGCCATGTGAGGGAACAGTGAGAAGGTGGCTAGCTATGGGACTGAGTCTGCTGGTATCTTAACTTGGACTTCCAGCTTCTAGGACTGTGAGAAATATGTTTCTGTTGTTTATAAGTTCCCCTGTTTCTGGCATTTTGATATAGCAGCCTAAATGGACTAAGACACTAGGATCAAGAGTTCATTGTATTCATTCATAAATATTTCAGATTTTTTTCTTTACTGTGAGAGGGAGTCAGAATTATATATATATATATATATATATATATATATATATATATATATATGTATGTATATATATATATACATACTTGAAGGGTAAGGGTGGTGTAGAAAAAAAATCAATGTACATTGAGGTAGATGCAAAGCCAAAAATCCATTTTTTTAAAGTTTTACAATAAGACCCTACACAAGCTCTGGTTCTACGCCAGCCCTGGTTTGTGCCATCTCTACCTAAGTCACATATAGCAGTGAGCTTCTTGTTTTGCCTACGAAGTAAATTCATCCAAAACCAGGAATTCTTGCAAGGAGAGTCAGGAAAAGAAAAAGGTCAAAACTGAATTTTCTAGAGCATCTTGGTTAAAAAGGGACTTGTAACCAACCAGACCTGGCTGTCTCTACACTAGACTCTATTATTGAATTTTCCAAACCTCATTTCCTGTAAAATGGAGCTAAAATACATCTCATAAGATTGATAAAATGAGTAAGAGCATAACCTGGTGCTTGGGATGTAGCATTATATCAGTCAGATACTGATGTATATAACAAAGAACTCTAAACTTCAGTGGCATGACAGCAATAAGCCTTTCTTCTCATACTTATAGATCTGACACTGCCTGTGGTGAAACTTGAAGCTGTAGGTATACAGGTAAGCTGAAGAGGCTCTGATCTATGTCTCTCTTCTCCTGGGATCAGCAGGCTCCTCAGGCATGTTCTGCTCACAGTAATGATAGAAGCACCCCCACAAAGTTACACCCCAAGTATTTGCTTATGTTAACCACTAACACTTAACTGGCCAAAGGAAATTACATCGCCAAGCCCAATACCAGTAGGGTAGAGAAGTGGGAAGGGAAAATGAGTATTTGCTGAAGACACAAACTATTATAGTCTCCTCCCTTGTTCATATTTATTCATGTCCTTCCCATATGCAAAACATAACTCATCCTTATGCAAAGATTCACAGAATTCTCATCTAATCACAGGCTCATGTTCAAAGTCTAGGATCTTGTGATCTACATTGCATCTAAACATGGTACTTCTTAATCCAGAGACCTCTTATTAAATAGGCAAGTTATCTGTCTAACACAAACTGAATGTTACTATGATTTGGATCTTAAATGTCTCCCAAAAGCTCATGTGTTGAAGGCTTGGTCCCCAGCTGATGGCACTACTGGGAGGTGGTGGAGACTTTAGGAGGAAGGACCTAGTTGGAGAAAGTTGGTCATTGGAGGCATGCCCTGGAAGTATATACCGGGACCCTGACCCCTTCCTCTCTCTTTCTGCTTCTCAGATACCATGAGGTAAGCAGCTTTGCTCTACCATGTGCTCCCCACCATGATGTTCTTTCCATCTCTACTCTCACTGACATATTGTTTTATAAACATACTTATTAAACACACCCTGATTTCTTTACATAAGGAACAACCTTCCCTGCTATCATTCTTACAATGGCTGCATTGGAAATAGGTGGAATCCTCCAAATGTCTTCTGGTATCACAACTAAATCTGAGGTGACATATAACAAATTTATAAAAGAAGAGTAAAGATACAGAGATTCAGCAAAAGGAGCAAACTTCATGATTGCATTTAGACAATCATCTATTCTCAGTAAGAAAATTTTAATAAAGATCTTCAAAAATATTCATGGATCAATTCACTATAACATAGTGAACATTGTTAATGAATATGAACAACCACAAATAATTATACTTAGACCCGCAGTGTGAAGAAAACAATTAACAGCCACTTAATTTAAAAATATGAAGGAAATGAATGTTCATAATAAATGCCATGCAATTATCTGAAACTATACCTTCTCACAGAACCATTGGGGAATCAAAAAATTTATTCACTGTCATCAGTAGACCTTCCAATATTGATACATAGAACTACAAAATACAAAGTTAAATAGAATTATCTAAACTTATGCTTTTGATCCTGTCTTTGTCATTGCTAGCACCAAGAAGTGGCTTCTGATTTCTTCTCAAATAAGATTAAAAGTCTAATAGATACCCCACACACCAGCCCCATACAAGTATAGAATATTCTCTGAATATACTTTTGATTCTTTCTCAGTTCCCTGTGGCCTCCTTTAGCTCTTCATTATCTATGACCTACATATGACAATTACCCTGCTCTATCAGACTTAATTCTTACTCCCTAATCTTTCAAAGCCTTGTTCCAATGCCATCTCCTCCATAAATCCTTTCCTAATTACTTGCTCAGAATTATTATTACCTTTTTATAGTTCATTATTTATTCCTCATTTGGGGATAATAATAATTTTTCTCAAATCATAACCAGAGTCTGATAGGTCTAAGTCAGTATCCCATTCTGAATGGCAAGTTTCACAGGTAGCATATGGGTCTTATCTCACTTTGTTTCTTGTACTTGGTGTTTATAGTTAAGTATATTTCTTTATTACTGAAGACTTCTAGCAATTGAATTATTTATAAAATGATCCTGATTTACCAATATGCTCATACCCCAATTAGACAAACTTATCCATCATACCCTTCATCTAACCTAATACTCTTTTTCCAAGTGATTCTACAGTCAATCTCATGATCTACATACCCTTCAAAACTTTCTATACAATTTGAAATAAAATCTATGTCCGTATAGTTGTAATACTACTGGAAATCATTTTACTTGTGACAATCTCAACAGATGCAGTAAGATAAGAAAGTTGGGATTGACCTAATTATGGGGAAGAATTTTCTAAAGAATCGTCACAATTATCTCATGATGAAAAATGTAAAAAACCAAGAAAAGCATATTTTGTTCTGGATATTGTAGGGTTTCTGTTTTAAATGGGTGGTAAATCTGAGTTACCTTTGGAATGGCATGTCCTGTCTAGCCACAAAAAATGATGTTCACAAAGTATTTGTTCTCCTAAGATAAATCAGTTGAATCTATTCCTCTGAGTAGTTCTTCAGAATGAATCAGTCATTGACAGATAAACCCATATCTCTGGCATTTGGAAGCTGAGGAGACCTTTCTAGAAGATCATAGACTGCAGACTGAGGTTGCTGCAATTGACATTCTGCACATGTGTGTCCAGAAACCAACTCTGCTTCCCTGTGCCCTCCTGTTTCCTCATGAGCAGGGTCCTTGACAAGGGAACGTCTCACTGCTGAATCTTCATCAAGGAGATGCCGTTAGGCCTGCATCCTTCCCAGTTGCATGCATTCCAGTGGAAAGTGTCGCAAGTCAGGGTCTTGCTGTGGAAAAAGGAATAGAAGAACTGAGTGGAGGTGGGTGGTTGCTGACACTATTTCCATGTGGTCTATTGCCACTTACCAAAAAAGGTGCATTCCACTTCTTTTTTTTAAGTTTCTGCAATTAAATATTCAATCTTATATCTGAGTGAGTTAAGAAGAAATATAAGACTCTTCTTGGCTAGCTCAAAGGAGACACAACTAAGAATAATTATCTGGGATCTGAACACAGATCTTTGTGCCTGTAGTGCTCTACCACTTGAGCCACAACTCCAACCCCTTTTGCTCTGATTATTTTGGAGATAGTTTCTCATTTTTTGCCCTGGCTGACCTGGACTGCAGCCTCCTATTTTAAGCTTTCTGCCGTATATGGGATGACAAATGCTTGCCATCACATCCAACTTTTTTCTGTTGAGGTGGGGTCTCATGAACTCTTTTGCCTAGGCATGCCCGGGACCACAATCTTAGCTTCCCAAGTAACTAGGATGACAAGTGCTCACCACCACACCCAGCTACAATGATTATCTTAATAAGGGATGTAATAAGTATGTGTTATTGGTATAAATACATAGTTTAAATCAGCTTTTCATACTGATCATCATTTGATGCAAATCTCTCTCCTTGTGTTCACATTCCTTATCTTCTTTCTGACATCTTATTCTAAACCTCTCCTCTGTACTCATTTTATCATAGTTCTGTCCCAGAGAAACTACCAGGTACTGGAATAATCTTGTGCTCTGCGGCTTTGGCCTAATGCATTAATAACTGGTTTTCTGTCTCCTCATTGCTTAGTCCTCAAGATGAGGTCCTATGGTTCCCTCTTTCTTTATTGACTCTGAAGTGTTTACTTGTGCAGTTATGTCTTCCATTCATCCTGTACCCAAAAGAAAGGACAACTATTAAAATGCTGCTTCTAGCCATTATTTTGATACCCAAACTATCTCCAAATCCTACTTACTAAATTTCAAGAAATGTCTCCTTTCCTCTCCCTCTTTGGAACCACCTCTGGCTCTTCCAGATTTCTCTGATGCTTCCTAACTCCTCACTAACTCCAACAAAATTGTTCCAATTCTCGTACCTCCCACTGTTGGGCTTATTTTGTAAAAACACAGACATGATACTATTTTTCCATTTAAAAATCTTTAATTTCCCATTTCTTCAAAATTAAATTGAAAACATGATTCTCTTAATAACAGGCAAAACTATTCATTGCTCTATCTTTCTACTCTCATCTTTTTCCACTGTCCCCATATACCCTTATCCCTAGTCCTCCCATACTTGTATTTGTTCATCTTGTGCCTGCTTTTTGATATGCCCTGTAATCATTGAGAGCACTTCCACCCCCCAAATTTATATAGGAGTTACTACTTATTCAGCAAGACCTTTGTGCAATGAAAATAATTCTTTCCCAAGAAGTATTCACAGGTGTGCCTTGCACTGTCTTTGTTTTGTGTTAGTATCTTGCTATTAATTTGAAGTATAACATGTTCTAAATGTGAGCATGTTACTGCAACATAGAGTGGTTTAATCAAAGTTTATATTCCCTTTACTAAACAAATGGTGAATGATAATAGGACAAGAGATTTCCAAAGAAGCCTTTATGGGCACATATTTATTCAGTTACTCTATCATTTTTTTTGAGGACTTACCATGTGTCAAGCCTTTTTAGAGTAAGCAGAGAATACAAAGATAAGCAAGACATTGTCATAAAGTTCACATTCTGAAGAGGGGGTTGTGGGATGAAGATAACTAACAATATAACCATGTACTATAATATTAATTAAAGATATGAATAAAAGGGAAAAGCTATAATAGGAAAGTGATAGAGCATTCAGGGAAGGTCACTCAAATCATCACATGCAATCAGGAATCTAAACTGGGTGAGAGCTCTCACCAGGCATGTAAAGACCCAGGAAAGTGTAAGAGCAAGGTCCTGTGGCAGGAATGGCCTCTCTGCATCCAAGGATCCATTAGTAGGCCTGTGCAGCTGGAGCTAAGTAAGTTGGAGGAGAAGGTAGAGGAGAAGACTAGAGCTGAAGCTAGAGGGAAAGATTGAAGGGCCAAGTCAGGGGCTATGGGTGAACTGACCATGCTAGGATTATTCCCTATCTATCTTCATGAAGTCGAGTCTGAAGGCATAAAGACTAGAAACAGAAAGACCCAAATGAGGCAGACTTTATGCTCTTTCACACCTGCCATTCTAGACCTTCCCAAAGATAAGCTGTAGAACAACCACAACAACTCCCAGGAAAAGAATTTACAGTGTTTGGAGGTTTTCTGCCTTGGTGGTCTAAAAACTGACCAAATCCCAGATATTGCAAGTATCCACCTCTATGAAACAAAGGGTACAGGGAAGTAAAAAGAAGCTGCACCAAGCCTCTTATTGGACCATAGCTACTCTGTTTGGAGCTTAAAACTATGTCCCACAAATGTTATAACGTAAAGATTACCCATGAAGCTAATTTAAAATAGATTTCCAGGTTCTCTCAGCATTCACAAATATGCAACCTTTGCAAATACAGAATTCACAAATAATGGGGATCATATTGGGTAAAGGAAGGAAGAAATTTTCATGTTTTGTTGGTGTTAAATAAGAGCCCTCTAAAATATCATGACTAGACATAAAAAAATTCCCAGTGGTAGCTATTAGTGATGATAGAATTTACCTTCTATACTTCCGTTGTTATTACTCTTCTAACTAATTAAGGGTTCTTTTAATAATGAATGTCTTTTAGAAGTGGCCACATTTAAGAGTTTTCATCTGTAGTTACTCAAACACATATTTTCTAATTCCTCCCCAAGTCACATGAAACTCTTTTCTGGATCAAAGTAGCTCAGAGATAGAGAGATGTTTAGAGAACTCCTCAAACATCAAACCCAGTGGCTGAGGTTAAATAAAAATGGGCAATGACAGAAGTATTCCTGAGATACAAGACTCTGTTTCGTTACAGCTGCCTTCCTCTTGTCATCTACATCTGTTAGAGTGGCCAACCCCAGTGACAGACAAGAACTAAATTTGAGATTTAACAGATTTGTTCTTAAACAACTGATCTTGCATAACAGGACTGAAGCAAGCTGTCAGTTAGGTCCCTCTCCTCTGGACCTATGCACCCTTCCCACACTGCCATTCCTGCTGACCTATTACCCTCTACATCAGAGAATAAAATGCTAGCTTGTGATCTGACTTGGTATTTTCCTTGAGACTACATAATTTGTAAGTCAAGGACTCAATGTCTAAAATTCATTTCTTTTCCTAACTTGTTAACATGTAGTGCTGGTTTATCAAATGAGATGTACTGCAGATTTTCCAGCTTAAAGTGCTATTAGAAATACAGATAACACTCTGTCACACATACCACAAATCCCACAAACTGACAAAAGGATAAAGAAAGACATGATGCAAAAACCATTACCATGGAAACAGCAGCTACGAGCCAGACATAATGGCACCTCCAGTAGCCCAGCTACTTGGGAGGTTGAGGTAGACAGATCACGTGAGCCTAGGAGTTCGAGGCCAGCCTACACAACATATTGGGACCCCATCTTTAAAAAAAAAAAAAATAAATAGTGGTTATTTCTCTGGTGATTAATTCTCTGGTGATTTCAAAGTTTCAAAATGTAGTTAAGCCACAACCAATATAACTCACATGTTTATTTACTTTTCTGTATGTATAGTGATGAAGCAGTCTTGAATTTCATCCCAATCCATGATGGACTTTGATGGGTATTTAGGCAATGATTTAATTTCAAAATAAACCTAGCTATCCTTGAAAAATAAATAATCAGCCATGATTTCAAGTGTCAATCTCCCTACAAACCTAATATTTTAAATACTAATTATTTTTATCAATTCCTTTTAACCAAAACATCTCCTTTCCTTCTTGCATCAGATAGAGCCCATTTGTCAAAAAAAACCCAATGTTATTTACAAGACTTTAATAGAGAAGAAAAAAAACAAGATTGTATTTTTTGTCTACTGCCTTCAAAATGACCATCCAAATAAATATGAAGGTGAGGTTCAGGACTATGTATTTACCACTATCCCCTAAATCTCATTTATTTGCAGATGCCATATTTTATACATATCAGATTAGAAAAATAAATGGAAAATTTCTAACTTAGTCTATCTTCCTGGCAGTAAAGACAAAGGGAAGATAAAAATGCATTCATAGGAAAATGTTACAAGCTGAACAAAAAGGTACTCTACCATGGCTGGTAGCAAGAAAAGGCATTACAGATGAATTTGTATGTCTTTTCCACACCCCATTCTAGTACATGTGCAAACCCTAATATAGTCCAGCAGATGGCATGAAGCTGACTCTACAGCTTCTGAAAACTGTAGAGTGCACATTCTGAAGGACCACAAATGTTAAACAACACCAATATACAACATTTGAGCTCTTTCGTTTTCTTTCCATTAAACATAGTTCTAGAATTGCCTGTCATATTCCATTTTCTCACTTCTTTTACTATACTGCTGAAGTAAATATGAGTGTTCTGTGTCAAAGTAGACAAAAAATAACTAGAGAACACACACATATTTATTCTGTTTAGTTTAATCTGCTATATCTATTTACCTTTCAATACACAATTAACATGCACAGTTCTATTGTTTTTCTATGTGACTTATTCGTAGTGGTATAACTTAAGGTAAATCGAACTAGCAAATGTGGAAGACTTTAGAATGGGAAAGAAGGACCTAGTAGTCTTTATGATGTCCAAAGTTCTCTTAATTATTCACCAAGTGCTGCTAGCCTTTGCTTCAACATTTCCTAAGAAGTATTCTATGAACAATCCAAATGTATTGTTTCTTATAAAATATCCAACAGGCAATGTTTCTCCATTGACTAATTTAGAAAATTACTCAAGAGGACACTGATTTTTACAGCAATGTTAATTGGAGAACCAGAATATCTCTGAAGAATAAAAACAAGATGCATTCTTTAAATGAATGGTCACAAAATTCTTCAACATTTTATTTTCCCCTAAGAACAATGTCCCAACTAATAGATTTTATTCTGTAACACTATACAGCCCATCTTGGGTAATTCTTAAGATTTTATTTGGTAGATTTTTTCATCTTAATTAGCAAGCTAGAGTGAGCATGTGTTTTCCAGTTACGAATATCAGTGTGTGTGTGTTTCCTGCTGACTACATCTGGTGCCTTCTCACTTCGTTGCAATTAATATTTTATATTGTAATTTGTTGGTCATATACTACATGTCCAGCTAGATCATAAACTTCACAAGAATATGCACTTTATATGCCCGGTATCTAGCAGGGCCAAATATGTGGAAAACGCTCCTTAATGCCTGTGAAGTAAAAATGTGTTCACTTTAATAAACATTCAACTGAAACCTTTCGGCATACCAGGTGTGTATAGGCCTTGTGAGTGTTCTTTTACAAATAATATCAAACAGCTAATAATGCCTCATGATATGTTCTTTCAGCTCAAATGCCTTCCAAGAGCTGAAGAGGCTCTTTCCAGTCTGGCTCCCCATTGCCTGCAAGAACATGAGCAACAGCTTTACATCAGAAACAAAGTAAGAAGAACCCCAACTCCTACTTCTTGGGAGTTGGATGGGGTTGAAATAAGCATGATTTCTTTTGAAATAGCAGCAGTATCAGCTTCCTACTGAAACAGCCAATCAGAAAGGGCAACTGACAGTAAATAGTACACTCCTCTTGATTGATGGTTATCAACAAGAATTCTTTCTTACCATTTCTAGGTGTTTCTTCATAATTCCACACAACCATGTTTACTTACCTTCTTTCCCCCTTCCTTGACATATTTTGCAATTGTTAAAATTCATACTGAACATAAAAAACAGGGAAAGGAGAACGTACTCAGTAAAGATAAGATCACATGACATAGACACATCTCAACTAGTCATTTGAGCCACCCACCTACTATTTTTCCAGGTATATACAAACATACTTAATACATGCATACTCATTTTTTCCTTTATTCGTTTATTCATATGTGCATACATTGTTTGGCCCTTTCTCCCCTTGCCCCCACCATTTCCCTCTTCCCCTGACCCCCCATACTTCCAGACAGAACCTGTTCTGCCCTTTTCTCCAATTTTGTTTAAGAGTAGACATAAGCAATAATAAGAAAGACAAACTGTTTTTGCTAGTTGGGATATGGATAGCTATACAGAGAGATTCCTAGCATTGCTTCCATGCACAAGTGTATTACAACCTGAATCGATTCATCTCTACCTGACCTCTTTACTACTTCCCAGTCACCTTCACAAATGGACCTCTGTCATTTTAAGGTTACTGTATTAGCTCCTCTGCAGTGAGGACATCAAACACTTTCAACTTTTGGGTTTCCTATCTATCCCCATTCTTCCTGTATGTGCTCTCCTCTTACCATGTGACCCAAGTCCAACAATATTGTTTCATTTGCCCTAGATCTAAGGTCCACATATGAGGGAGAACATATGATTTTTGGTCTTCTGAGCCTGGCTAACCTCACTCAAGATGATGTTCTCCAATTCCATTCATTTACCTGTGAATGACAAGATTTCATTCTTCTTCACAGCTGAGTAAAATTCCATTGTGCATAAATTCCACATTTTCTTAATCCATTTGTCAGTAGTGGGGCATCTTGGCTGTTTCCATAACTTGGCTATTGTGAATAGCGCTGCAATAAACATGGGTGTGCAGGTGCCTCTGGAGTAACCTGAGTCACATTCCTTTGGGTATATCCCTAGTAGTGGGATTGCTGGATCATATGGTAGATCTATGTTTAGTTTTTTAGGAAGCCTCCCTATTGTTTTCCAGAGTTGTTGCACTAGCTTGCATTCCCACCAGCAGTGTACAAGGGTTCCTTTTCCCCCACATCCTCACCAACACCTGTTGCTGGCGGTGTTTTTGATGATAGCTATTCTAACAGGGGTGAGGTGGAATCTTGGTGTGATTTTGACTGGCATTTCCTTTGTGGTCAGAAATGGTGAGCAATTTTTCATGTGTTTTTTGGCCATTTGAGTTTCTTCTTTTGAGAAAGTTCTGTTTAGTTCAGTTGTCCATTTCTTTATTGTTTCATTGATTCTGGGGGAGGTTAGTTTTTTGAGCTCCCTGTGTATTCTGGTTATCAGTCCTTTGTCTGATGTACAGCTGGCAAATATTTTCTCCCACTCTGTTGGTGGTCTCTTCAGTTTAGAGACCATTTCTTTTGTTGTGCAGAAGCTTTTTAATTTAATGTAGTCTCATTTGTCCATCCTTTCTCTTAGTTACTGAGCTGCTGGGGTTCTATTGAGGAAGTCCTTGCCTATACTTATTGCTTCCAGACTATTCGCTGCACTTTCCTGAACTAACTTCATAGTTTCAGGTCTGATATTAAGGTCCTTGATCCATTTTGAGTTGATGCTAGTACAGGGTGATAAAGAATGCATACTCATTTTTATTTTAAAATGGAATCACACACTATAAACTGTTCTACACCTTGCTTTTTTCAATGCACATGTTCATTTTAGTTCTTAGAAATATTTCATTGTGAATTTATACTATAATTTAAACCATCTCTTATTGGCCAACATTTATACTGTTTCCAATTTTTGACTAAAAGGTACTTCTGTGAACATCCTTCCATCTCTCTTTGCACATTTATATAGGCATATCAGTTGAGAAAATTTCCTAGTAGTGGAATTAAAAAATCAAAGGGAATTCACATTTTAAATTCTGCTACATATTTCTAAACTACCCCAAAGCAATGCAGCAAATGACTATGCCACAAATAAGTTATCTGAGCACTCCCCTCTTTCTCCTTGACAAGCTCCTTCTTCACATACATTTTATTATTAAGAAAAAGAAACTCTTTAATTATAAGCATTGATGGAAAATTTATAAAAGTATGAGAGTAGGGAAAGAAAAAAGGATAAAGACATTATTCTTTACATATCATAGATGATTATAACTTGTTATTCAATTATTTTTGTGACAGCAGTGGCCAAACACATACCATAACAAAATATGGGAGGATAGGAACATAATCAATATAAGTCTGAGTTCCAATTTGCTTTGTCTGTGAGTCTTCTGCTTGCTGAGATAAAGGAGGCAGGTTATTGGCTTCAACTAGGGGAAAAAACCCTATTACCCACAATTCCTTCCAATGTCTCTGCTCAGTGATATACCAGTGACAATACAATAAATCGGCTTCTTCATGAGAGCCAGACATAGTACAGGTTAGGAAGGTAGCACTTGCCAGCCTGTATCATCATACATCACCCGGAGGTGCTGCTGGCCAGGCTCTGGAGAGTGACAGTCCTCTGATTTTTCTCTTTTTTTGTCACAGACTCCTCCAGACATCACTGTCTCATCGAATGTAGCTGATTCTTGGCTATAATTCCCCTCTTTCTGCCACCTTCCATTACTTGTTCTCAGATAAATCTCCTCACTTTGGTAGCAAGGTTGAAAATACAGCCCCTTTCCCCTAGCACTGATCAATACCTGCACCAAGATAAGCCAGCCAGTAAAGGGTGGACAAGAGCAATAGGACTGGTTCTTTGCATGATTACTTGTGATACTTAAGGGGCTTCTATTCTCCATGGTATAATCCATGATAACACTCCACAGTTTAAGATGATGTGATCAAAAGTTGGTCATCATCATGATAAACATTTGCAAGAGAGGTTTTCAGGCACATTCCTGTTATCATTATTAATTTATAACCCAAATTTTCCAGGCCTTACCCTTATGGGTACAAAACAGAATCACGATACTGAGGTTAACGGTGATTTCAACGACATTGACTCCATGTACTTAGGCACTTCCCTATAACATATGACCCAATCATTTTGTAGAGTCTCTGGTGGATCACACTAAAATGTACACATACCGAGTGTCAGTTCCATCCAGAGTTAGGTTGTGACTGCCATTTGTCTTTGGTCTGCTCTATGTTCCTTTGCAACTGCTATCTCCAAAGACAATTGAGGATGCTGTACTACTTACCATGTTTGCTATGAGAACTTGAATATCATGGTCAAAGTGACAGTTGCGCCATCTTTTCACCCTTCCAGGAAGTAATGTGGTCCTGTTTCCCTTGAGGAAGTGGGATGATGCTCTCCTCCCAACACTCCTATCTGTATCTGGGTGTAAATGCAGCATTACTCACATATTTTGCCTCACATTCCCTCATGGAAACTGCACCAGCAGTCTCAGACTTGAGTCCCTCCTTGCAGAACTTTGATATAAGTCTCTAGAACTGGGCCATCAGAAGCAAAAGACTTGGCTTGGACCCCCTTCATTTCTGTTTCCTGTCTTCTAGAGCGCTACTTCTACTCAAACCTATTAACTCCTGAAAACAGGCTTAGGGGACCCTACCACTACTGGCTCCTCAGTGTCTTAAGTTGCTTCTATTTCACACATATAGTGTCTGATGCAATTCCATGATCCCCAAAAGAACTTACACAAAAAGTGAAAAGTAGGCTTATGCAATTAAAGTCTTCACTAACTAAATTGTAACCACTCTCTGGAATTGCCTTCTAGACAAAGTTGTCATTTTTGTTTAAATCAATTTAATATATCCCCAAATTCACAAAGCACATCTGAGCATGCTGTGTTCCCAACAGTAATGTTCCATGTAAAAGCAGTAATAAAGACAGTGCCTGGACTGAAGTATACAGATCTCTACGATCACTCCCTTTATCTTTCTCCAACTCTGGCTTCTCCCTTTCACACCCACATTCCAGTCATTCTGAATGACTTTCAGTTCCCCCCAAAAGTTTTCTTTTTCCATCCTATACCCCTTCCCAATAGCATTTAGTGCAGAATATATTCTTCTCCATCTGTTTGTCTTTCAGAACCCCAAGTCAAGGACCACTGCGTGAATTTGGATTTCCTCTCTTGCTTCCCCTTGCCTGTCAGTACCTTCAGAGATTTGATCACTTCCTCCCTGATGTACACCACCTGCCATAGATAGTGCTATGATAACACTACAATGTTGTATTTTACAGAACATATTAACCTGAAGGGAAAGACTATTTCTGCAGCAACTACCTCAATATCTGGTACTCAACTAAAGTTTATTTGATGAATTAATCTCTTAAAAACCAAATAAAAGCACATGTAAATGAAAAGAATAGTAATAAAACCATTTTCCCAAAATGTTTCATTTAACCATCAAGTCTTACATAACTTTTAGAATAGGAAAAAATATGGGAAATGGATGTAAATCCATAATATGGGATATTGTTCCTGATGCCCCCAGCATAGCCTTTGATCCAACTCTGACTGCAGCTGAAGTATAGAGATGCTAGGTGAGTCTTCCAGTGTTCTTGCCCTTTCTACAATACTGTATAGGCTCTGTGTCTGTACAACATGGCTCAAAGCAAAAGAGAATTAATGTCCTCCTCCCCAAGTAAATACTTGAAACCGCTGTATCTAGGGTGGACAATTACAGAGGCATACTGGATGATTTTTCACAGATTTGGGCAGAATTGAACTCTGTCACTTACACTGCTAACTTCAGTACCAATCTCTTCTTTAACATTGCCTTCTTCCTGCTTGTCTTCCCTCCTCCCTTACTTATACTTTGTGGGATCACCTTCTAAAAATTACTTGTACCCAAATCTTTATTCAGGTTCTGTTTTCAGTGGAATCTAAAAAAGGCTATGGTCCTTGTCCTGAATAACTGGCTCACTCCCTCTGGCAAATTAGTGCATGAAAAAATGTACCAGACAATGGAAAGGTACATAAGAGACTTAACAATTAAGTGCAATAAATGACATTTTTGAAACAAAAATTGTAAGTGGACTAAGGAAAGTCCCATAATGCTTTGTGCCAGGATAAGAGTATACAAGTCATGGCCTGGCTCCTGTGTACACAGGATCTCATAAATATCAGAGTCAGATTCTATTTGAGTTATACTCATTCTTCCCTGTAAATTCATTCACATGCATTCATTAAAGTACTTAGAAAACAAAAACCCATTCCTTAGCCCAGATGGAGGAAGATACTTGTTTTAACCAGCATTTCGTAATTTATGATTGCAGGGATTAGGAGCCAGCCTTCCGGCTTACTAACTGCACCTGATGTGACTCGGCAGGAAACTTCTACCAGAGATACACATTCTCCATAAGCTGGTTATCCTCATATACACTTAATCTTTTCCCAACCAATCCCCCCAAAAGAAAATAAATATTTGTAGATTAAAGGAGAACTGCCTTCTCATCCTTTACAGCTGCTGGTGTGCAAACTGGTAAGCACAGAGTGTTTAATTAATGGATAGATACCATTAGAGAGACAGCTGGACCTGCATCCAAATGAGTTTGGATTAAAGGTGCCAGGAGATAAAGATCTGAAAGTGGAAAAGCTGAACTGCAATCGGGTTCATTTATAAAAGAGGCTGTTAAAGGTCAACTGTGTTTTCTCGTGCTAGAGATAAAGAGATGCTATTAAAAACAATTGGAAAGTAATTCATAAGGGACCAGTAAGTCACTCATGTTAAATTAATTTGTCTTTCTGATAGCATTGGCACTCATGATGGGAAAGTAAATTTACGGAAAATCAAGATCTTTCAAAAACAGCCATTGATCATGTCTTTCCTGAAAGGCCACTAGAATACACTACTGCATGCCAGAACTGCTGGTACTCTCTGATCACAACACATCCATAGCTCTTTGCAGCCCCTGTCCAGGCAGAAAATTATCCAATTATTCCTAAGGATAGTAAGTGCAGTGGCATTTCTGTAGACATGCTGAGAAGCTAGAGCCTGCTGATGCCTTCCCGCCACCTCTAGTGAACTAATCTCTAAGCCCCAGAACAACCCATCAAGAACCTACTTCCACTCTCCTGGCACTCACAACATAATAAAACATTCTATCCCACTGTTCTCCATTTAAAAACTCCCTATCTGTGCCCCAACTCCAACACCCCATGGGTTCACACATTTGCATACCAGTATGAAAATGCTTTAGTTTACACGGAGAATGTATCTCTGGTTGTGACTGGCAGTTTATTTAACTCCCAATAGCAACATGACATATTTTCTTTGTTCATTTCCTCTCCTGGGTAAATCCTTCCATTCAAGCACTATGCACTCCTTTCCTCCTCTCAAGTTTCCTGACACCAGCATGTGACGTGACAAGGGGCAACTGCTCTTAGTGCTCAGAAATGGCAGCCCTTTAAGGCACATCTTCATCTTTTTTCTGGGCAAGATGGAGGTTTGTCTATTTGCTGCTAGGCATGGGGATGAAAACAGGAAAATCCACTCCATCAGACTGTGTTCTTCGTAGGCATAAACCTAGGGGGATGATCAGGTTCTCCCCCTCTGCTTGTTGCCAAAGGAAAACTGCTTGTTGCTCTCCTTTCTTTCTTGGGGTTGAAAACTTATTGGAATCTTTCCTTCTTTAATAACGTCATGGGAATAATGAGCAATTCTGCAAAGGTCTATTGTGAACAACCTGCCTTTCCAGGCACACACTAATGACAGCCCAGTGCTGTGAGCTGCTCACTGTTTTCCCAGTGTCAGTTAGGAGTATCAGCAAGGAGAAACAAAAGGGGGTTAGAGGCAGTTAATGTCTCCCATCTTCCATTGCTCATCATTTGCAGGTTTTAATAACAGCTTTGCAATTCAGAATCTGCACTAAAAGGAATTTCTTGATCAGATATCGCAGGGTTTCTTCTGTGCCTGTTCCCTTTGGAAAACTGGAGATATGGACACATTCAGCATTAACTGTACTAGAATTCGTGTACCTGGCTTATGTTCAGATTTCATAAACATGTTTCTAACAAGATGTGCTTTGGGCTGCAGTTGGTGGAGAAAACCCCAAAAACACAAGCAACAAGGTAAGGAGGCTTCTCCCTCCAAAGGAAGCTAATGAGAAATAGTCCATCAAAGAAGAGGCCAAGGATAACGGTTAAGCAGCAGCAGAAGCAGCTACAGCTTACTGAGAACCTGCTATGGTGTGTACTCTACTACTTGTTTTACTTCATTATCAAGTACTGCATATATTATGAATTATTGTTTTCATTTTTCAAAGTATTTAAGTAAAGCTTTCCTAAGATGAAATGGCTGGTAAATAGAAGAGACAGGTGGCACTGGTGCTCTTGTGCTAAGTGTCTGAAATCGTTTGTTGTGATTCAGAGTTTACCAATGAAATTATGGTTTGAGAAATAACCAAAATGTACAGACTGCATTTTTAGTGTTAGTCTGCCCAGTCCTCCTCCCATCTTAATGTGGAATTATTCCTGGGGAATATTTCTTCCACCATACCAGCCATTTTTCTAAATGGCATCTGCTCTCTTCTTACAGCCTCCCCCACCGCCACCCAGTCTACACTGTGTGGACCTAAGGATGCTCACCTGCCCAAGCAAGCCTAGTCCCCAGGACTCTCCCACCTGCATGGCCATGATTGAAGTGGGCATGTGAGAGAGTAGCAATATTAGTAATAACTGATAATATTAGTGATCTATGCCAGACAGTTTACAATTTAACTCCTCTTGTTCTCACAACTATTCTCCAATGTAGGTATGGTTACTATTCCCAAAATACAGAGGTGGAGAGTGAAATACAGATGACTACCTTGCCCAGGGTCACATAGAAAGTCGAAAAGCTGAGATTCCATTTGCATTAGCTATTGCCACACAAATTCTGAATTAACCACTCATGCCTGAAAACAGCAATCATTTATTCTCCCCAGTCTGGGGGTCAGATGAGTAGCAGCCGGGCTCAGTTGTGTGGCTCTGAAGGTCTTGGCTGAGCTCACTCATGCAACTGAGTCAACAGGGGTCAGCAAATGCAGCCTGGACCTATCAGGCCAGCTCTGCTTCTCTTGTGTCTTATGCCCTGCTAGGACCTGAGAGCTGACCCGGGCATGTTCTTCTCAGAGAACAGGCAGAAGCAGAAGAGGCCTCCTGAGGCTGGACTCAGAATCAGCACACTGATATTTCCATGTCATCCAAGCATGAAGACAAGAAGCAGAATGTGTAGTTGGTACTTTGTGAGGAGAACTTCATAGTCAAACAACAAAGATTCAGTGAGAAGTGAGGAATCAGTGCCAGTGCCACCATGTACCTCAAAAACTATATAATTCTTTAGGAATTTTCCATCTCAAGCTTGGGACTTTTTAGTTCCTTGTCAGTAGTAGCTAACATTGTACAACATGAATCTCTAAGCTCACAGCACTCACCTTTCACAATTTAAGAAAGAAGCAGGTCTTCAGAGGAATGTAGAGAGGATGCAGAGACAAAAGACTGAGAGAAAATTTCAGGGATGCCCAAGACCCTTGGATCAGCTGTCCTCAAGCCTCTGCT
Source organism: Castor canadensis (assembly GCF_047511655.1). Taxonomy (NCBI): domain Eukaryota; kingdom Metazoa; phylum Chordata; class Mammalia; order Rodentia; family Castoridae; genus Castor; species Castor canadensis. The sequence goes on from NC_133387.1 coordinate 41,623,724, forward strand.
TTGTCCCTATCATTTCATTGTTTAAGTCTGCTTCTGAAGTTGTCATGACAAACTCTTGAAAGTTATTTGATTTGCTGTCAAACATTACACTAAAAAATCCTAAGCAATAATAATAATATTCTGTAACTAATTAAAAATAAACTGCAATGATTCATGCTAACACCTGAAACACTGAACGTACACTACAAAGTATGATTTGCCCTGGTTTATGTTAGAAACTGAATGTCAAAAAGAATGGAAAGGATTAAACAGCTAACCTCAAGGACCTCATTATCTAGGAGACACCATATACATGCAGCTTGTGTCACTAACAAAGCAAGTTGTTCCTAAAGGGGGATATAAGGAGGGGTGGAATTAAACTCTGATTTGGGAAAAAACAAGAATGCCTCATGGAGGAATTGGTATATGCTGTCAAGTCCTAGGAAATATGGAGGAACTCTATAATCTGAAAGTGAAAATGATAGGTGGAAGTGAAGGGCTTTGGGTAGGGAGAAAGTTGGTAAGGGTAATAGGCAAGGTCACAGATGTATAAAACTACATGATATTTAATGAAGGCATCAGCATCATTTGATGGCTGACAAATATTTAAGTGAAATGTTAGAAAGAAGAATTTGCCAGCATGGCTCTAAGAGTTTTTGTAAGGGAATGGGGGCCTTGTTTACTGGCAAAATTGTTCTGCCCAACTTAGCAGGCATTATGCCCCTGAAGTGCCATGGATTATCAAAGTGCCCCTTAAGATTGTCCTCTTCCTTTTATCTTGACACTGCACTTGTAAAGCAACCTTTTCATCATAATTTTGTTTCCTACATAGGCTGTCCTCTAGGGAAGAGAAGGAGCAAACCAACCTACAGTAACATTCCAAGCCACTTGGGAGTTATTTCTTTGCATAAATTAAAAAATTGACAACCTAGTTTATAAAACAAACTCTTGGGAGTCTAGTATATAATCAAGGGTCTTTATTTTGCATAGGATAAACAAAGGTTTTCTTGGAAAATGATCATTTGGCTCACAAAGGAGGAGTGTCAGGCACCAGGGATGCTGCAGGGCCTTCAGGGCATGGAATGTGGCTCCATGTTCTGCTTTCATCATTGTTTAGAGGCTCACTACGTGTGCAAAGATACTCACAGCTCACAAGCATAGGATCATGTGGTCAGAAATGGTTGAGAATCTTGCTCCAAACTCTGTAAAATGGAGGGAGGGTAATTCCTTGATAAAGTCAGTGTCATCACCTTTGTTTGTTATGAGCCAACTATGCTTCTTGCCCAATCAGCCCCAAGGATAATAGATGAAATTGAATCTGAACCTAAAAGTAGAGGTAAAGATAAGGACCCACCTCCACACTCCATACTTCTTTCCAAAGATGGAGTGTCACAATAACTTTTACTCATTTTTTGTTAATCAAGATTTGTGGTGCTTCAAATTTAACAAGTTCTGACAGGATGAAGTCTGTATAGGTCAACATTATGGGTAACCCATCTATGGAGAGGTGGAAAAATGGGGCTGAGCACCAAATGAAAAAAAGTAGATGTCTTTATCCCCTTTTATTCCCTGGGGGGTGCACTCATGTGCCTGCAACACTGACCCAGGATTTGGAATCAGCAGTGGCCCAGATGCTCGGGGAGGATGGCACTGAGAGGTGGGGCATCCTCACAGCATATGCAGCCAAGCTCCAGCTCAGCTCAGACAGCTGATTTGCTCTTACTCCTATTCAAGAATTTCAGCATTGCTTCCAAAACAGCACCAGCCCTACAGTACTGCCCTCAGGCAGCAAGGTTTCAGTCATGAATGATTTCTCTTACTAAGTTAAACCAGGAACTACTGAGGCAGGTCAAAAACATCCCATTAATATACTGCTATGTTAAGAGTAGTTAAAACATGGTTAATTGTACAACATTGTGAAAGTGAGGCATGAAACGCAATGAATAAGGTAATGGACATGGGAGATCAAATCTCTGTGGCTTCTTCTGTGTGTGCCCTTGAGCATGGCACAGCCTCTTTAACACAACGTCCTCATCTGTGAAAGAAGATAAGTAGACAAACTAATCTCTGGGAATCTTCCCATATTGTAAAATCTTCGATTGCACTACAGTGCCCAATTCCCAGCTTTTTCCAGGATTGATGCTGTAACTTGTTTGTTCTCAATGTGCTTCATTATTAATAAGGCTGGTGGGAACCACGGAGGAAGGAACAGTCTATATAACTGAGTCATTCTCACTAACTAATTTATACTGCACAGGAGAACATTCAGAGCTTCACATTCAGAATCACACAAATCTGTGTTCAAATTATGACTTCCACATTGCCCAGTGTGAGGGACACTGGGAACAGAAACAACAGGACTTGGTTCCTGCTTTTAGGGGATGTTTCCTTCTCCTTGAAATTGAATCTAGGAGAAACAGGAAATGAAGATGCTAGTGTAGTCTAAGACACCAAAGAGAAAATGTACAGGAGGCAGAGAAATAAGTGAGAATGGAGGCCAAGAGTTAAATAACTTTAAATTGGCAATAAAATTGGTACCTTTTTTGTTCTTTCTACAATGAGGACTAAAAACTCAAAAGTTTTTAACCTGTAAATTAGTGATGGTCTCAAAATGATTTTTCATGAGAAATCTCCTTTGAACCAGTTATAACATCTGTCTGATTCCCTTGCTAACAATGAGTTAAATAAATCCGTAACATGCATTAAATAAATCCGTAACATGCATTGGGGTTCAATTACAGTTCTAATGTTCTATGGACACAAATAAGAAATGGAGATAGCCAAATGAGGTGACTGCAACCTTCTCCTGCCACCTGCTGTGAGTAAGGCTATTCCACTCAACCTCATCCCCACTTTATTTTATTCACCTGGTTCTCCCTACATGTGTTATATATTGTTATCTTTGACAATTAAGGAATACTTTTTCAGGTAGCTGTCTTTTGTGAAGAAGGTGGAACAGTGCCTATGGTTTGCAATCACCTAGGACTGGGCTTACATCCTGAACTGACACTACTTTACTCCAGTTACATCATCTTCCTTCAAAAAGATGTATTGAAAAGTATCCAGCAATAAGTGACTAATAAATAATCTATAGTAGCCTATCCAATGAATCACTAGGCAACAACAAAAGAGTGAGGAGGCTCTTATATAACACAATAGAAAGGTCATCACGATATTTTGTTATGTTGAAGAAGCAAGATACAAAAAAGTTGAAGTAGCATGTCACCTCTAGGATAGGAAGAGAAGAAAAGAATATACTTTGATATATTATTTGTATGTACTTTTGTATTGCATGTATAAAGAAACTTTAGAAGAAATCCAATAAATTATTAAAGTAGTTCACTATAGAGCTGGAGTGAAAGAGTTCAGAGCAGGGTAGGCAGAGATGAGGTGGTAAATAGATTGTCAATGTACACCTTTTAGATCAGTTTGAGTATAAGCAATGTGAATATATTGCTTATCTTAAATTCAAAAGAAATTTGGCATGTCTATTTTTAAGGCAATGCAAGGTGCTATTGTAAACAAATCAAATAAATCACAAAACTCAAAGGCTTAATGCATGCTCATTTCTCAGACCAAAAGCTTGTGGTCATTTGGGGATCCAGTCTCCTTTTGAAATAGCTCTCCATCTCCACCTCCACCTCTGCATCTGACTGCAGGGACAGGAAAGGAGGCATGGGCCTGGAACTGGTGCAATCACTGCTACTCACATAACTGACCAGAATACAGCCACGTTGCCAGCCCTGACTGCAAGGAATGCTGGGAACAAATTTGGTGAATAGGTAGCCTCTCTCTGACACCAGTAGACTGAAGGTCAGTGTTCCATTTATGGATCCAAGGAAGTATGAGAAAGAAAATTATTTGTTTTAAAATGCTCCCAAAGTGGGCATTGCTAGTACCAGTGAGGTGTCCAGGATGGAGGTTGTATTTACTTAGGGAATTCAGAATGAGCAAATAGGTAACTATTATCCAATACATCTCCAATTGAAATCCCTGAGTTGCTTAGAGACACCTTTCCGAGTTATCTGATTCTAACCTTTCATTACCTTTGAGTTATTTCTACGGACATGCAAACGAATTGTCTGGTGGAGTGTCAGCCCTTTTCCTTTAAAAAACTACTATGGTTTCATTTGAAAATTCATTTCAATATTCCTGATCTATAAATTTATCTATCCTCTAGATTCTCCTTTGAACCAGTTATAACATCTGTCTGATTCCCTTGCTAACAATGAGTTAAATAAATCCGTAACATGCATTTTTTATCTCTATGAAAGTCATAATTCTAGACTTTTGAAACATGTCCAGTAACATCATTAATTGTTGAGGTTTTGTGTGGCTGGCTTTTGTTAAGCTATCTTATTTTCTTTCTTTGGTTTATTTATTGTTTTCTTCTCTTTAAGTTATGTCTATCATCACTGCCAGACAGGCTGTTATGTACTATAGCATAAAATTAAGGTAATGAAACAATTTTACTATCTTCCACTTCCACCCCCACCCCAACTGTTAGGATTCTCTGCTTGCATAATATCATTAGAAAGCCTGTTTTGCTGACATTTCAAGCTCCCACAGAAAATGCTGTGAATCTTCTGAGAAAGCCTTATTTGCAAGATTTGTTCAACAAAGAGGTTGGATAAGAATCTTGGATTAAACCTTCAAAGCAGCAGGCTTTTGGTTATTTTTTCCAGATTAACCTGGGAACACTTTGAAACCCTTGTCCTAATCATAATATGATTTTTTAATTCATTGGTTTTCATGAGAAACACTTCCGTAAACATATTTCTTTATAGATTTCCTTCTAATTAGCAATCTCTTTATTTTGCACTAAAATTTCCATATTTAAACTTTATCTGCAAAGGACATTTAGTATGAAGTATTAGAGAATTAGGCAACTAATGAGAAATACATTTTTCCTACTGATAACATATCAAAATATATTAGTCTACCCATTAATTTCTAGCTGCTTTGCCTCCAGGAAGCTCAGGGCCAAATTTGCAACTTGACTTTAACAACTCAGTAGGACCTACCTGTCTGCATTCCACCACTCTCCAGTCTTGGAGTTTATATGTTACCTGTTCCTTCCTTTATTTATTTATGTTTATTTCTTTTTGTTTTGTTGTATATATTTCATAAACCATCTTTATTTCTTTAGGGAATAGGTTACATATAAAGAATAAATTTGCATTGATAGATTATACATGCTTCTGTTTAAAATCTTTTATGAGGTATTCCTGGGGGAATCACAATTTCTCTTATCATTGTTCTTTCCTGGTGTATTTCCTTCAGAGACAATCAGGCATTCACATTAGATATCTTATTTAACTTATTCGTGTGCTGTGTAACCATCAAATATACTTTAGAAATGGAAACAAAATCTCATCAGTCTTTTTATAGACCTCTCATGGGCTTAAAAAAAAAAGACCTGGCATTATGTTTATAGGTTAAGAATGCAATTGAACAGCTTACATCTCAAGGACTTAGGTTCAATCTACTGCACTGCAGACCCTGTTTGAGAGGTAAAAATTTCATAAAAAGAACCTGAAGTGTTGTCTTAGAAGGCAAAGGAAAACAGTTTTGTTTGTTGCCTTCCTGCTGTAGTGGGGAAGTCTCATTTAATACTATGACATGAAAAGCACACTAGTCTTGGAGCCCCAAATCTTGATTCAAATTCTAGTTTTGTACTCATTAAACTGTAATTTCCTATTCTTATAAAATATGGATAATAATTCACTTCACTTTTAGACTGGTTGTGAGGATTCAGGGTCAACACATTTGACATTGAATTGGGTTCCCTGATCCTTTTCTATTTTTCAAAAAAATTATCTCAGTGTATGCACGAACCCCCAGACTTTTAAAGCCTCTTTCTTCACGACTGGCTACCACACTCGCACAACCTTTAGCAACAGAAGTTTAGGACTTTAGATTTTACAGTACTGGGGAGATACCTGGCTGAATGTTTGGACATAATTCATTTTTTCTTAACTAATTATGAGGAGACTTTCAATTACACATTTATTTACCTAGTAGTGCCAGACTGTGTTTTCCAAAGATTGCCTATGAGATCTTCTTCGATGTGAAAGTAAGGAATAGGAAATTAGGTTTGTGAAAGGATTTGATACTCAGTTTTAGAGTCTTTCACTTTCCAACATGGACTCTAGCATTTCAAATTATCCTTTCAATTCTTATCTACAGTTTTTTTGGGGATGGACAGGAGGGATACCTTTTTTTGTAAGGAGAAGTGGAAAATCAACCTGTAGGTTCCTCTCCAGGAGTAGTCTCTGGCAAATTACTTTGGGGGTGAGGATGTGTTCCCTAGCTTTAAGGCTACTGCTTTTGGCAACTACTACTTTGGGGTATGATCATAGGAAAACCAGTCACAGGTCTTATATATTAGTAGAAGTTAAAAAATCAAAAATGGTGCTGGGTTCCTATGGTGGTTAATCTTGACTCTCAATTTAATTGGATTGAAAGTTTAGTAAAGCCACCCTTGGGGTGTCTGTGAGGGTGTTTCTAGAGCTGATTAGATCATAAGGCCCCTGTCCTAATGAAAGATATAATCCATTGAGGGACTGATGGATTCAAAATTTGAATAGACTATTGGGAAGTAGAACTGTGGAAAGTGGGACTTAGAATGAGAGAGGAAATGGGTCACTGGAGGTATACCTTTGATGGGTATATCCTGACCCTGGACCCTTCCTGTTACTCCTCTTTTTTTTCCTGGCTGCTATGAGGTGAGTGACTCTCTTCCACCACACCCTTCCTCCAAGATGTTTCTGCCTTGCCACAGGCCTAAAAACAATGGAGCCAGACAACCATAAACCAAAATAAATGTCTTTCCTTAAATTGTTCATGTCAACTATTTTGTAACAGTGACAAAAAGTCTAACAGCTCCATAATGGAAAAAAATTGGGGCAACTCTGATTCAACAAAGTTTCCTCATTGTATTTCTCAGAATATGTGCCTCTCTAACAATGTGGAGGATATAAAATGCAACATTTCACTAATAGATTTGGATATGAAACTTTTTTTTTCTAATGAAGCATGATATAAGAATAGTGTTCAATTGAATGTGCTTCCATACAAACACCAACTGTTTTAGTGATCTATTGCTGTATACAAATTGCCATAAACTTAGCTAAAAACAACACACATTTATTATCTCACAGTGTATATGGGTCAGGAGTCTGAGTATGACTTAGTTTGGTCCTCTTCAGGACTGTGATCAATGTACCACCTCAGGGCAGCATCACATCTGAATGTTTGACTGGAAAAAAATTCACTCCTCAATCAGATTATTGGCAGAATTTGCTTCCTTGCAGTTATATAGCTGTAGGACTGAAAGTCTTGGTTTCTGGCTGTCTGTGACCTGTAGGCCATCCTCTGTTCTAACAGCCCCCTTCATTTCCTTGTCACTTGGATGATCTTTCATTAAAGCCAACAAATGAGCAAAATTTTGTCTTTGTCTGTTTGGTTTATAAACTGTTCATAATCCATAAATCCATATAAACAGTTTATAAGCCACTGTGTGGCTTATAAATTACAGAAATTGATTTCTTACAGTTTTTGAGGCTGAAGAGTCAAAGATCAAGGTCCCCAGAAGATTCAATGTCTGCTGAGAGCCTGCTTTCTGGCTCATGAATAGTGCCTTCTCACCGTGTCCCCAGCTAGTGGAAAGGTCAAGGCAGCTCTCTGGGGCCTCTTTTATTTGGGCACCCATTTTCATGAACTTCCCAAAGACTCCACTTCCTAATGCCATCACTGTGGGCATTAAAATTTCAACTTAAGAATTTGGGGAGGGCACAATACTCAAACCATAAAAAGTCACCTCACAAGTTGAAATTACCTTCTTACATAATTGCACAAATGTGCTATGTTGACTCTTTCATTTTTTATCATAATAAGTTGGCTAGAAGCACATGATAGGTTTTGTATACACTCAGAGATAGGGATTTAACAAAGGCATAAGTACCAGGAGATATTAAGTGCAGAGTTGAGAACTGAGAAGTCTAAACGGCCCAGACTAAGAAACTCGAAAACACTCTAGCATGGCTTCTATCCACTCAAGGCTGTGTCTCTAGGGTGAGGACTATGGGCTGCTTTAACTACTTGCCTGAGAAAGCTCAACATTGCTAAAGAATTTACTGTTTCTTCTAGCTAAATCCTAGCCATGGGCCCTGACCTCCTTTAAGCAAAGTACTTTGGAAAATGTATAAATCCTTTCTTTGTCCCTTTGAAATATAAATCTTCTACAATCCAGGAATGTCTGGTCAGCTTTCTCTTTGACTGGGGCAGCCTTAAGAGTTTGCTGGATTGCCTTACTTAGAGATTTGTGTATTATTGTGACCTCTATTGTGACCTACTCAGTCCAGCAAAACTAAACTTCAATGAGCACTTAGGGATTGTGTGTTTGTAAAGTGGCTGAGGCACTTCTCTCCCATAATAAGCATGATCCTGAATTTATTTATTTTAAAATCAATTAACAAAAATTAAAATACCAGGGGACCTGACTCTGTCCCATAGACTCTCCTGGTTAGTGGTTTGACGTACACACTTTCAGAGGAAAAAAATAGTCTCAGCCTTGCTGGAGAAGACAAACTAAGCAGTGTTGAGTAATACACCATTAACCAGCCTTCTTTAGCCCTCAGGGGGAGTTCATTCTTTTTTCCTTGAGGCATCAGGATAATCCTGAGCAGAAAACTCCTCCATTCACCCAGCTTAAGCCTGAGGTAGAAAAGCCAGTAAAATACAAGGAAGATCTGGAATTGGGCTGTATAGGAAGTATGCTTGCCTGACAAAGACACACAAGGCTTTGGGTGTTTATTTGAGCCCTTCTGTTAAAAGGAACCAGAAGTGACAATAGTGCCCTCCAGCCCCTCTCCCAGGCCACAGGCCACCAAAGAGCAGGGCCTGCCTCTGGTGGTTTCTAGAAGAAGGATCCTGTTCTGCAGGTATCTCTCCCATGAGCTCAGAGAGCTAGTTCCTCTTCATGCCTCCCAATACTGTCCCTCCACTCAGCTCCTCAGAGGGTAAATGTGATTTGTAGATCATGATGCATTAAACCAAGAGGAAAAAGACATAGAACAGGTGCAGAATGAGTACAGAGCAAGAGGGTTTTGTTAATGGAGGTATTTTGTTTTAATCATTTTAAGGGAAGCTGGGAGCTATTGTATTTTATAATATACTATATATAAACTATGGGTACTGTGACCTGAAATCTCCCTTTGACATTTTGTCTGTTCATTGAACTGCAGAAAAAGAAAAGCAAACCTTTACAAACCAGAAAAATATATCTTCCTAGAATGTGTTTAGAATACTTAGAGTTAATCTGTGCCTATCTTTTCTTTTCTCAAAGTTTTAGAAATAGCCTGATTCTTGATTTTTGTCTATTTAAAAAGTAAGTGGTTAAAGATTCTGTGAGAGCATTTCACGCATAGGTTTGTATCAGCATTAGCGTCCTGATCAACATGAATTCTGTCATTGTAAAATACGATTCTTAGGCTAAGTAATATTATTCTAAAGCTACAACAGCCCTAAAGTAACATCAAATTCTACACTGATTTTTTGACTCCTCTTTTCTATTTTCTGCTATTTGGGCCTAGTTTTCAGTAAGACTCTTTCTTCACGTGTAGACAGTCTCATTTGTATTTTTAACCCATTAGTGGTTTGGCTCTAAATTTTTCATCTCAACATTGCTCTGGGTGCATTACATCTCAGATTTTGCTCTGAGCATTAGTCATGGAGCTGGGGCTTCCAGGCGTAGACCTTGTACCTTGCCGCCTTCTCATTCAGGACCTCTGTGGACTGTCCTAGTCTTCATGATTCAGTACCATTTCCACAGCAAGCTTCTCTGACTCACATGGCCTTTATCATGAGCTTTTCTTTTCTTATTACTAGATTATAATATATATTTTTTCTTTTCTTTTTTAAAGCATTATATTAGCATATATCAGGTGTACAGGGGGAATTCATTGTGACATTTCCACATATGCTTACATGTATGCTTAAGTTCACCCCCACCATCTCCCTCCCTGTCCCCACTCCCCCACAATTACAACAGGTTCCATTGCTTTATTTCACATACATATATAAGTACATCAACCATATTCACCCTCCTTTATCCCCTCCATTCACCATCCCCCTTCTCCCAGGTGCCCACCCAGAGCAGGACCTTTTTTACAATTCTATTATATTTTCAGCTCATTCAGGAGTAAAATGTTTTAATAAAATTATACATGATGAGACAGAAGAGATATTCCATAAATTCGGAACTTCTGAGAAAATAAGTTATCTATAATGTACCACCATTCTGCCCACTGTTCCTTTAATCTTCAGAGATAAGTCTTTGTGATTCTGGTTTGGGAAAAATACCTTCTTCCAAGGGCCCAGCTGTCACTGTGCAGACCCTAACACTCTCTGTCCTTGGCTGATGAGATTTGGGGAACATGTGACTGAAAAATTAGAATCAGTAGATGCTCACAGGGCTTGTTATACTTCATGTAGAAATTATATGCTGAGGAGTTTCAGAAAAAGAGGTTCACAGAGAGGGAAAGAAGGAAATAGATCTCTCTTTTTTCTCTATTTTTTTGGCAGTACTGGGATTTGAACACAGGGCCTTCTACCTGCTAGGCTGGCACTTTACAACTTAGGCTATGCACTTTTTAAATTTAATTATTTTTTAGATAGGGTTTTGCACTTTCTGCCCATACAAGCCTCAGACCTTGATCATCCTCTCCCCATTCTCTGCATAGCTGAGATTACAGTCATGACCCACCACTCCTGCCTTGTCTATTGATATGAAGGTCTCACTAACTTTTTGCCCAGGCTGGCTTTGACCTGTGATGCTCCTGATCTCTGCCTCCTGAGTAGCTGGGATTACAAGCATGTGCCACCATGTCCAGCCCAAATCCCAAATTGGTATTTTCCCCTCAAATTATGTTTAGTGATTAGAGATGGTCCATTTTGTTTGATTGATTCTTAAATATTTGTTAATAAATAGGTGCTTTCCATTTCTAGAGTTATATTTCTAGACATTTTAATTATATCCTATTAAAAAGGAAATAAATAGCTGGAAGACTACAGAGGGCAATGCCTGCTCACTCATCAACTCTCTCCTTATGATTTAAAGAGGCTCAAGGAGATTTTTATTCCTTACAAATAAACTCTGAGAATTTTCACAATCCTCTTTTTATATTTAAAATTAAGCTTGATTTTTATTTTAAAGATACAGAACTTACGTTTCTTTCTGCTCCTTCTCCAAGACCCAGTTAAACTGCAGTCCAGAAATAAAGAGGGTAGTCTGGGATGTGTCTCAGTGGTAAAGCACTTGCCTGAGTAAAGTGTGTAAAGGCCTGAGTTCAATCCCCAGCACTGCAAATAAATACATAAATATAGGATTTAAAAATCACAGGGACGAAGAGAAAAATAGAGGAACTTTGCAACAGTAGGAAATAGTGATAAGTGGTAATTGACTTAAGTAAGCAGAGGAAGCTGAGACCCAGGTACCAGCAGAGGGGATGAGGATCAGATACTCCATGAAAATTCAAGAACCAGAGCCAGCAGGCATTAGGAGACACTAGCATGAAGAATGAAAGTGAAAATGAATGAGCAAGGAACATCACAGTCAGGTGAGCGTCCCTCCAGCTAATGGGAGTTCATTCTCTGCTGAACTTTCTCTGGAAAGGCTCCAGACCAAGGGACACCAGTTTCTTCTAAGAACAGAGGGAGACACTCCCTACTGACCACAGGGAATGTGAGTGAGTGTGTGCGTGAAGAGACCTCCACGACAGCCCTAGCTCCCAACCCCATCATACTGCCTGGAGACACACAATTCCAGGCATGCTTCCTGGAAGAAATGGCCAGCTTCACAAAAAACAATCAGAGATCCTAACATCTGGAGGATGTTGCTATCAAAGCCTCTTGCAGGAGCTCAGCAGCCTACCAGCTTCCTACACATGCACAGCTGCTAAACCAAATATGTGAGCAGGCAGGCAAAGATTTCCACACGCTTGAACAAACTCCAACATGAAATGGGAGACAGAACAGGAAAAAGAGTATTTGGGGGAAAAGGGGAATAAATGGCAATGCAAGATACCCCTTCAGCTAAATGAGTGTGGAGCTGTGTGCATTGACAGGAACATCTGAGTCATCCAGAGCAGCACATTTGAAGGCCAGAGTCCTTCCTTCGAGGAAGAAGGGAGTTGGGAAATGTGAACTTTGTGAGAGAATGGCTTCATTCATTACATGGGAGAAAAAGAAACTAATGATTTTAATTGAAGAGCAACTGACTGCCTCAGTCATAGGAAAACGCAATGGGGGGCCTCAAAAAAGTGACTTTGAAAATGACCTGAGAGAAAAGCAGACAAAAGATTTGAACAAACATTTAGGCAGAAATTATATATAGATGACAAATAGGCACATGCAAAAATGTTCACTGGTCATTACAGAATTGCAAACTAAAACTATAAGGGGAAAAACCCTCACATACCCATTTGAATGGCGAAGCACAAAACCAAACCAAACCAACCTGTTGAGGATGTGGCGATGTAGAGCTGTGGTAGCCCTCGTGCATTGATGGTGAAAGCGTAAAATGTTACAGTCACTTTAGCAAACCTTGGTTACAAAGTTAAATCTACATTTACTCTCTGACCCAGGAATCCCACTCATAGGCACACTCAAGAGAAATGAAAATGATGTCCTCAAAAAGATCCTTACATGAATATTTATAGCAACTTTATTTGTACCACTCGAAGGTCTCTCTGCTGGAGCACGGATAGCAAACTCATACATCTCGTATCACTATTGATACATCTACTGTTCTAAACAGGTACACTACTCAACAATAAAAATGAAAAATCTTTGGTATATGTAACAATATGGGGGATTTATTTTAAGTAAAAGAAGCCCCATTCGAAAAGCTACGTACTGTATGATTCCATTTAAACCCTACTGTGAAAAGAGGATTAATGATTGCCAGAGGTTGTGGGGAGGAGGCATTGACAGCTGGCTACAACAGGACACTAGGGAATTTTGGAGCACGATGCAACTGTTTCCTGTCTTCTGGTGGTGAGAAATTTGAATTTTGTTGTATCTAAATCATAGGTTTTAGAAATGAGGGAGAAATGAATGAGGCTTCTGGTTTGGGTAACAACTGGAGAGCGATATCGCTGAGGGTAATAGGAAAGTGTGACCAAGCGGCAGACAAGCAAGCCTAACACGAAACAAGACAGTTTCTGCCTCTGCAAGGAGAGTTGAAGTGGGCAAGGTGGTGGAACTTCTGCTGCTGACCGCCCCATTGTATGAATGCACCAGAGGACATGTGTCCATTTGCCAGCTGAACATTTGCATTATTTTCAGGTTTTGACTACTAAATAAAGTCTCTAGCATCATTTATGTCTCTCCTCAAAGATCTGGAGGACCCGTGTTCTGCATAATTGACAGAGTAGATTTCCTGAAATGCAAATGTAATCATGCTATCCCCTGATTAAAATTCTCCACTGGTTTCTTATTGCCTGCAGTAGTGATTCTGCACAGTCACTGCATGCTAGAGTCACCTGGAGCATGTGACAAGGTGTGGGACGCTCAGCCCACCTCCTGACTTAACTCACCAGAGGATGGAGCCTGAGTATCAGTGTTTTAAAAGATGCCCATGTGGTTTTAACTTTTAAGGCTTATATTTTTTGCAAGCAGCACTATTAAAATATAATTCATATATTGTGCAATTTATCCATTTAAAGTGTATAAGTCAATGGTTTTCAGTATACTCCGTCATTGATTCTTTTAACTTGTGATAAAAAATATATAACATAAAATTTGTGATTTTAACCCGTTATGTATACAGTTTGGCAGCATTAATGCTGCCAAATTTACAATTTACAATGCTGCACATCCACCACAGCTATTTCCTCAGCTGCATGTGATTTTAACGTTTCCAATTCTGCAGATGTAAATCCAAGTGCCTTGGCAAAACCCAAAACCTTTCACCAGAAGGTCTTGGCCTACCTGCACTTGGTTTGCCCTGTACTTTCCTGGATCCAGACATGCTCAATAGGCTTTAACCTTTGAAAACTCTTTATACTTGCTAAGGCCATTTTGTTTCTTTGAAAAACTACTTACACTACTACTTCTGATAAAATTGCATGCCTTCAAAGGCAGACTAAAATATTATTTTTGAGTTATTTAATCATGACAATTTTATACATTTATATATACATATATGTACTGATTTTATATATATACATAATATAATCTCTAATCTTTATTAAAAACCTGCTTAAGGTTTTGAGTAAGCCTCATCACTACCTCACTACTCATTTTCTTTGGGTTCTGAGCCAGGTGAGATGCACACAGAGAAGTCAATTAGATCTTTAAAGTATGACATTGGTCTGTTGCAAATGAAGCTGGACTTTAACTTGAAAATGGGCTGTAAGCTTTACACTTGTGACTCATGCCTGTAGTCCTAGCTACCTAGGAGGCTGAGATTGAGAGGATTGAGTCTCAAGGCCAACCTAGGCAAAAAGTTAGCGAGACCCTATCTCAACAGAAAAAAAAAAGCTGGGCATGGTGGCACATACCTGTCATCCCAGCTACGTTGGGAAGCATAAAACAGGAAGACTGAGGTACATGCCACCCTGGGCAAAAAGCAAGACTCTATCTCCAAAATATACAGAGCAAAAAGTGGTGGAGGTATGGTTCAAGTGACAGAACACCTTCCTTACAAACTTTGAAGCCCTGAGTTCAAACCCCAGCACTGCCAAAAGAAAAAAGAAAGAAAGAAAAATGGAAAGAAGGAAGAAAGGGAGAGAGGGAGGAAGGGAGGAGAAAGAAAGAAAGAAGAAAGAAGTGGGCTTTATACTATTATGTTACTGAATTGCAGTGGCTGACTCACCTGGGTTCAGGTATGAGGTTGTGTAGCAGAGAAGTGAAGCAAGAGGTGTGAAACACAGTAATCCAGTAAGTCACAACTACAATGGCTGCAGCTAAAGAGAAGCAAAGAAAGCAGCACTATCCAATTATTCCCTAAGACTGTAGGAGGTTTGACAAAGTCCTTAAGGACTAAGGCAGAAGCAATTGGTAAAGAATAAGGAGCCTGCCTTGCAATGAATATTGATGAGAAATCTAGATATTCATAGAAAAAAGAAAAAAGTTGGGCTTTTACCTTACACCATGTAAAACAACTAAAAATGAACAAAATATCTAAATGCAACAGTTTTAATAGTTTTTATATTAAAAATAGAGCTGGGCATGGTGGTACACACTTGTAATCCCAGTACTGTGGAGGTAGAGGCAGTAGCCTGGGCTACATAACAAAAACCTGTCTCAAAAACAAACAAACAAAAAACAAGCAAATGAGTCACTGATTTCTCAGCACTAGAAATGCAATTGGAAATGATGCCATACAGAGTCAGAAGTAATTAGGAGGTGTGAGTTGATTCTTCTTCAACCTCTTCTCCTTTTCCCACTGCTCTCAGCAAAGAACACGCCAATGGTGAAGATGCAATATGAACATGTGAGACCATAAGACAGCTCTCTAAGAACTGCCAAAAAGAGACACCTGTTCTATCTCAGCAGTGATAGAGAATGAGATGTATATTTTTGTTGGTTTGAGCCACTGAGATTTTTTGGATTGTTTTCACAGCACATGCTAATCTATCTTGACTAATACACTCATGAAGAATTCACTCATCGTATTATTCAGCTGTTTTCTTGTGCTATATAAATGAAAAGAGGATATGGAGCTCTATGGGAGATTCTGCATTTTAAAGGGAATGGCATGGACAGCTTGATTTTGGAGGAGACTAAGAAAAATGCAGGTGTGAAAGAAAGGTTCTGAACAGAAATTTTTCCCTAGGGAAAGTATACTGAGCTGGGATGAAAGAAGCTCAGATGTCTAGAGATGCTGAAGGCAAGCATTCTACTAAAACACTTTCTGTAAGACTATTCCTGACTGTCAGAACTAGATACAATTAAATATAAATCCCCAATCAATGCATGCCAAAAAGACATAGTCTTTAACAAAAAATTCCCTAGGAGAAAGAATCCTAACCCTGAGCAGATGTTCCACTTGTTAATTTAATTTTTACTAACAAGATAACAGTTTTGAAGGCATGGCTGAATGTACCAGTTTTGTCCCTTGTTAGTTTAATCAGAAAGCTATCTCGGTTCAATAATTCTCTGGGGATTGGAATGTGTTCTTCATGATTTGCAGCTCTGATTAGTTCGATTTTTCTGCCTAAGGTGTAAAAATGCGAATATGAACTGTGAATCTGTGTAATTTCTGCTTCTTATATAATCACCATTAAAAAAATCAAAACAAATATCTTCTTTCGAGTCTCACTAAAAATGCACTCTGAAGTGCATGAGACAGAATGTACTGTTATCCAATCTTCCACTGTCAAATTACCTACTGCCTGCCACACATTATTAAAAACAAAGCAAAATGTGTGTCCTCCATAGAAAAATGTTTATTAAATATATCCAATCACAAATTAATTGGTAAGAACAGAAAAACAGATATATTAAAAAGGATAGTAGTCTGGGATCTGCTTAAAGATCATCCAGTAGAAACAGGAAAAAGAAGATAGGTAAATAAAACAGGCCTGCCCCCCCAAAAAAAACAATTGCTGAATCTCACTTCTTGGGAATTCATTACACTCTCTAGTTTTGTGTATTGTGAAATTGTTGATAATAATAAATAAGAAATGGTAGAGAGATTGTGAACTTATAGAGAAAAAAAACCCTTCAAATATATCCACAGTTCAAGGACATAGCTTACAGAATTAGATTCCTTAATCAAAGAATTTCATTGCCTAATGTCAAAAATAATAATGATATTTTGCAAATAATAGGTTTCCTTCTTCAGAGCTCCACTACATGTTATTTCTTCATGGAACACAGAATGACAGGCTCCTGCAGGGGTGATTACCTCTTTCTGATCGTTAGGTACTACTTAAAAAGCCACCTTGCTCACTGGTTTGAAATCTGAATGTCCCCACAGAGTGTATCTATCTTTAAAAGCACCAATAATCTTACAAATTAGATTCAATACTAATTGTAATCTTTCAAATTAGATTCAGTGTTAAAAATAATAGTTGGAACTGAGCTGCATGATGAAGATACATTTTTTGCTTCTAATATATCCACTAGGAAGGTTAATATATTCAGATTTACACATATCTTTAATACAATTATGCATTGTTGCTAGAAACCATATCTTTCTTTGTGTTTGAAACAACACAGATGTGAAAATGGTGATTATTTTTACTCCACTGCCAGTATCAGTATAAGCAGAGTACATCATATTTTCTAGTGTGAGATACTAACCATCTGTAGGTGTAAATGAAAGATGTAAACTAAGAGACACAAGTGAACCTTTCAAACATCAATGTGATGTTGGCTGTGTTATTATGAGCCTAATGAAATCCAGTGCACACCAGAACACATAGGCGTCATGCTGGGAAACCAATGATCTAGCTCTCATCCTGACTGCAGGGCAAAGAATATCTCATCAAAGCTATAAATTTCGAGTGTGTTCCCAAATTTAAAGTCCTTAAGGAAAATGGCTTTCATGGCTCAACAGTTTTAAAGGGTTTCTCTTACTTGACTTTGTAACTGGGAAATTAATAGTTTTTCTAAAACAAATCAGAGTTATACTGCTGCTGATAGCACTTAACTTTCTTTCCAGATAACAAAGCCATGGACTCCACATTGAATTCACCATGGGGAGAAATTTATTACCTGCTCTGATTGCTCAGGATGGTCTGTGATGGAGAAGAAATTTGCTCATTCGTGGCTATGTAAAAAGTTGTTTTCTTGAGATAATGTGCAGTGGAGTAGTTTTCTAATCAACTTTCTCCATTCAGAGCAAATCTTATTTAGCTCAATATCAGGAATATTTGCTGCAGTTCCAAGCAATGTTAGCACCCAACCAATAGAAATAGGTAGAGGTCTCAGGAACCCTAGGCACTGTGGAAATGTCAAAGCAATTAATTGAATTCATTTCTTCTTTTTCAATAAGCTTTGGAATAAATCTGATGTAGCCATGTGAGAGATGCATCTCTTTTTTTGTGTTGTACACTTTCAATCTAAAGACAGTTTGTTACATCTGGGGAAAAGGAGACAAATTATAGTGGATGTAGGAGAATATAGATGTATCAAATATTCCAATTGATTAAGCACAGAGGAAAATCATTAGTGATTGTTTTGCAGAAAGAATACATATACACAACATGAATAATAGCTATTTTTCAAAAATTATTAGAGAAACAAAATTACCTAGACTCACCTCATTTCATCTGTATGATCAGAATGTTACAAATGAAAAATCACTATGACATGGTGTGTAAGGAAACACAACTCAAATCAGTCTCAGATATTTAAAAATTGGGCTGCTGGGTGCACACCACTGCTTTCCCTTTCATTCAAACTTTCTGATCGAAAGAAAATGGATAGAATTTACTAGCAGATATAGTCACAATGTAAATTTTTATTTTTTGGTGGTATTGGGGTTTGAATTCAGGGCTTTATGCTTCCTAGGTAGGCACTATACTGTGTGAGACACAATTTTTGCTCTGGTAAATTTGGAGAGAGGGTTTTGCTCTTGGCCAGGTCAGCCTGGATTGCAGTCCTCCTGTTGTATGCTTCCCATGGTACTTGGGATGACAGGTGCAAGCCACCTTATGCAAACTTTATACCCACACTGGCCTAGAACTGTGATCCTCCTGATCTCAGCCTCCTGAGTAGTTTGGGATGACAAGTGCAAGCCACCATGTCCAACTATTGATTGACATGGGGTTTCATGAACGTTTTGTCCAGGCTGTCCTCAAACTGCAACCCTCCCGATATCAGCCTCCCAACTAGCTAGAATTATAGGAAAGAGCCACTGACACCCAGCTAAATATATTTTTAACTGAAAAGTTCATTAAAAAAATTCCTAAAACTGAACATGAAATCTTTTAAAAAGCTTTAATTACAATGAAAGTTTTCAAATAAGGTATACTGACATTTTTTTAAGTGTCACATTTATAAATTTTTTATATTTCAATCTATTTTTAGTCTTTCATTAGCATTTTTGTAGACTGATTATTTCTAAATTTTATACTGTTTTACAGATATAAGGATGACACCCTAATTTTGTGACCCATACTGTACAGATTAGTATGACAAATATTCCTGAAAAGAATAGGCAGTATGAACTGTGACTTTTATTTAAAGAAAAAGATAATTGGCTCATATTTGGAGCTATTATGAATAAAGATGTTAAAAATATCCATGTATAAAGCTTTGTATAAGCATCATTTGTTTTTCATTTCTCTTGTCATTATTAGATCACAAACTAAGGCTATATTTAACTTCATAAAAGATCGCCAAATCCTTTTCCAAAATGATGTACTATTTTGTATTTCTGCCAACAATCTTAGACTCCCAGTTGCTTTATAACCTGGTTAATATTTCAGTATCAGACTTAAAATTATAGCCCACTACAGCCCGGAAGCACTGTTCAGTGCAAATACAATAGGATCCACCTATGTGAATTCAAATTTTCTATTTAACTACAACTTAAAGTGAAAACAGTTGAAATTTTATTGTTCTGAAATTTATTTTAGTAGAATAATTTAGTGGAATTCTGGAACTCTTTTCATCACAGCTCCCTCCCTCCTCCTCAGAACTCTGCCTGACAACATTCAGCCACCTAAGCCTGGACAAATTCATGCCTCCAGTTCGGGGCCCTGCTTAGGACCCCTTCTTTTCCTTCACCCTGTGGTTATTTCTAGGGAGAAATCTCAGGCAATTGTAAAAAAAAAAAAAAAAAAAAGAATAATTTAACCAAATCTATTTAAAATAGTATTTCAACCTGTAATCAGAATATAAAATATTGAGAAATTTTATATTTTTTTTATATTTTAGCTCCAAAATCTGGTATTTTATTCTTATAGCACATCTCAATGTGGACTAGTCACATTTCAAGTGTTTAACAGCTGTATGCAGCCAGTGGTGACTATATTGGATAATACATTATAGACTTGTTACTTGCTGTATACTGGTTACTCTTTGCCTTTTCCTGATAACTAATGATGTTGAATATGTTCTCATGTGCTTGTTGACTATTTGTATATCTACTATTCCTTGTCTGCTCAAATGCCCATCAACAGGATGGATACGCAAACTGTTGTACATTTACATGATGAAAAAATACTCAGAATAAATGTGAACAAATCAAATGTTTATGCAATAACATTATGCTGAGAGAAGGAAGCCAGGCATAACAGATACATACGATATGATTCTATTTGCATGAAGTTTTAGAACAGGCAAAAACTAATCAAGAAAGAAGGTAGACCAGTGGCTGTTATAGAGGTGTGTGATTGCAAAACTGACAGAACTTTGAGTGATGGAAATGCCCTATATCTTTTAAGTTTTTTTTTCTTTCTCTCAAGTTTAATAATGTTCTTGTATTTTAAAATTCTTTGCGTTAGGTGCACCAAGGTAAACTGAGGAAACATGTAGGGTGGAGGTGGGATGATAAGGCTCATGATTCTTGAGGGAGCACCCATGATGAAGGGATCTAGCTGTTCTTGGTACAAGTGGGACTGGAGTCTCCTGGGTTCAGGGACATGGGAGGAGAGCTGGTCCCAAACCAATGGACTTTCAATGTCACATACTTGAGTCAAGGCCTGCAGCCATATCTTCAAATCTTCCAAGTAGCTCTTCTTGGTGCAGAAGGACAAATTTAAGACCATTCACTGAAAGCAGTTTTGACAGGGACTTTCAACAGTTCACAGAAATCAAACTCTCCTAATGCTCTATATCTTGATTGAAGTGGTTACCTGCATATATACATATCAAAATTTACTAAACTGCACATTTAAAATGGGTGCATTTTAAATAGGGGGCTGTGGCTGAAGCCTGTAATTCTAATTACTCCAGAGGCAGGGCTCAGGAGAATTGTGGTTCCAGGACAGCCCAGGCAAAAAGTTTGGAAGACCCCATCTCAACCAATGGCTGGGTGCAGTGGTACATGCCTGAGCATAAAGCAAGACCCTATCTCAAGAATAACCAAAGCAGGAGGGGTTGACGGTATGGCTCAAGTGGTAGAGTGTCTGCCTAGCAAGTGTGAGGAGGCAATGAGTTCAGTTCTAATACAGAAAAAAAAAGTGTGCATTTTATGTAAATTGTACTTAACTGATCTAAAGAGTTAAAAAATATGTTAGTAGTATCTGCTCTGTGCTCACAAGCCCAGAGCAAAGAAAAATTACAGGATCCTTTCCTTAAGAATTATTAACAAGCTCAAAACACTTACAGAAAATAGAATATGTCTTGTCATTGAATGCCTACTGACAGCACAGTGATTCCAATAAAGTTTGGTTGAATGAATTTAAGAACTTGGCAATCTTAGTGGCCAGCAGTTTCCATTTGACAATGTTGTGGTGCAATGGCCTTTCTTGTTACTGCTGTTCGTTCCCTAGACCTGGAGACTGTTATCCTGAAGGTTTTTTTTTTTTTTTAATCGTTTCTAAGTGTGATAGAGACACATACTGATTGCCACTCATTTTATTTTTAAATTCTTGGAAGATAAGAAGAAACAACTCTCTTCATGAGAATGAAATTCTGTAGAGAGGGTAGATTTTACAGGCATCGAGAATTATAAAGGAATTCTTATTCTCTAGATATTCTTCAGGCTGCCTTAATGGTGGTTGTGTGGGCAAAGAAATGAGTTAATAGGGGAAAAGAGATAAACAAAATAGGTTGCTTTTGGTTGTATAGTGGTTTACCTTCTTTAGAAATCAGCTTACATAGATCATACACCCATTATTAACCTTTATGAGAACTTTTCCTAACTATGTATAATCTATGTTGCCACAACCTAGATTAGAATTTTTATAGCATAAGTACTTGGGTTTTGTGTTATGGACTAAATGTGTTCCTTCCCTCCTACCACTGCCTAAATTCACATGTTGAAGCCCTAACACCCAGTATGGCTCTATTTAGAGTAAGGAACTAATATTAAGGTTAAGGGGCTCTCATCCAATAGGGTTGGTGTTCCTATAAGACCCTTGAGGTTACACCCCCCCACCCCCATGTATGCATACAGCAAGGAAAGGCCATAGAGGTGGCAGGAAGATGATGACCTTATGCAAGCTGGAGAGAGAGGCCGTCCCCCATTCTGGCGACTGATCTGGGATTTGTAAGTTTCCAAAACTGAGAAAATAAATTTCTGTGTTTTAAGACACACAGCCTTGGGTATTTTGTTATGGCAGCCTAAGCTATTATGTAATATATTCTATATAATATAAAAACACATACTATGCATAATTTGGATTTAAATAAAGTTATGGACTTAAGATGATATCATGTAATTTCCTTGCAGTGGTGTGAGACTTAAACATATGTACATAGAGATGAAGGCACAGTTCTTAAAAAGCTGAGTAATTTTCCTAAAGGAAATTTAGGATGATTCTATTACTTACTTCATAAAATAAAGGATGTGTAACTTTGAAAAACTTTTGAAAAAGGAGAACTTAAAGCATTTTAAGTGGTTAATGATATCACTTAAATAGAAGTACTTAAAATGCCCTTAGGGAGCCAGGTGTCACTGTGTCTTTCACCTTTAACTGCTCATTTTAGAAATGCAGGCACCAAGAGAGCAGATCACAGAACACCAAGGACTGAATGAAGTCTATTAAAAATTTTGGCCAAAGATTTCTTGAAAACTCATAGAGAAGCAACAGATGCTTTAATAGATGCTTTGTTCTATCTTAAGCAGGAACTTAGAAAAAGTTTTTAAAAAAACTTTTTCCAAGTTACACACCCCTTATTTTATGAAGAGAATCATCCTAAATTTCCTTTAGAAAATTACTCAGCTTTTTTTTTTTTTCCATGTTTTGGAGCAACCAGAATGGTAATTATAATGGTTTCCTATATTTCACTTAAACCAAAGTCTTAAAAATGAATTGAAGTATAGCTAAGAAGTTGGAGGAGAGAATTAAAGGAGAGGCAGCAGAGATGAATGAGGAATTGAGAAAGACTGTGTGCATTTTTAGGAAAGATAATGGATCTTTGTGATATCACAGTATCTTTGTGATACCACAGAGGTGTGGTATCACAAAATGATGAAATGTGGTATTCTAGAGTAAGAATGTTTGGGTTTGAACTTTTTCTTTGCTAATTACAAATTACATAACTGTGGCTGATTTTTTTTCCCAGGCTAGGCCTCAGATCATTCCTAAAATGGCAAAAGCAATAGTGTCAAACTTATACAAGGATAATTCTGTGGTGTCATGCATGCTAAATAAACATTTGGCATAGCTCCTGCAACATAATAGTGCTAGCTATGACAGAAATCATGTCTTGCTTCTTTTTAGGTGACATTACTGATGTAATACCGATCTGTGTGAAAGTGGGTATTTTCAAATAAATTGATGTGGGGAAAATAGCCACATTAATTTTTTGCATATGTTCACTGCAAAGGCCCTCTGCTCTGTAGACTCTGAAGTGTCTTCTCAGCCACCTTTTCTCTGACACAAATCTTTGCTCCAAAATTCTTCCAGGGTGTCTGTTCTGTGAAGTGCAGTTGCTTTCCTGATCTCCACAGTTAGATTATTAGAGGTGAGTATTCTTCAGTGACTATCTTGCTTCACCTGTTTGTAGTTTTTCCCCATTTCAGCCTATTGTATCACAGGTGCCAGCATGTCCAACTGTCACACAATTACTGAGCTTGTCAGATGCATGTGATAAAAATATGGCTCCAGGCAAATACACTGATTCCATGCTCACAGGGAAGCAGCTTTATGCTGGCATTCTCTTACACACCTCCCAAAATTCTGCCTCTCATTTTAAGAAGCTCTGGCTTCAATAATCAAACAAAGACATCTGCCCAAACCAGTTGGCTCTGCAAAAAGCAAGTAGATTCATGGTACCTGCTGTAGTTGGCAATGATAGCTTAGAAATTAGAACTAGGGAGGATAAAATGGTTGGTTACTTTGAACTGTAATACAGATAAGGATCAGAGGAATTTTGGAAAATTCCTAAGCCAAAGAAATACATGCAGAAATTGTTCTTGAAATAGCTGAGAAAAGTGTGTCCTGATATAGTAGGTCCTTAGTAAATATTTTATAAACTAAAAATCATGGCACCACCTCTGCAATAGAGAATGTTAAACTGTCATTCTTTTCTATCTTTCCCTGCAATTCTAGAGCATCATGTGACACATAAATTAATGAAATCAGAAAATGATATTTCATCTTACAGCACTGGATGGTTTTAAGTGTTTTCATGTACACGCATTCTGTTCACTTTGAACTAAATTGTTTTTTTCTTTATATTGATAAATGGAGCTCTGGAAAGGCCCTTGAAGAATACAACAAAGAATAGTAAGAAAAAAAAAGACTCAGAATTCTCTTTTAGGTCATCTAGATGTGTTAACACTTAGGTTACAGACAAAAGAAAATCCTGTGGTCTCAAATTTAGTAAAGAATTTTCCTTCTTTAAAAAAATATTTCAAAGGTCCAGCTTTTAAATCAAAGTTAAATTGCTCTAAAAACTATACGAATTCCAAATGCAAGCTCCTGCTTCAATGACTTTATTGAGAACATGTTTGCAAATTAGATTGTACAATTTAACATTTTACAAATCAGAAATTTTATCTGCTACTACATAAGTTGCAAACTTTTCAAAACACTACAGAAAATTCCTTATTTCTTTGGATTTTTCTGTTCCATGCTGAGTTCCTGAGATACATTTTTTCTTTCAGCTTCATTTTCATCTTCCTGTGAAATAAATTTTAGAAAACATTAAAATATAAACTTAGGGTAGATTGTTAGCTGTACTTAACACATTTTAACTGTATTTTATCTGTAAAATTTTGAACTAATGTGATTCCAAAAATACTAAGGAAAATATTATAAATACATAAGATTATGTAATTTTTAAATGTGTATAGTATGTGCTGTTTTATTCTACACTTTAACTAAAATTTCTAGGCTATGTTTTAGATGCAACCAATTTATCAATGCCCTAAGAATTATAAATAGCTGCTACTGAAAAGTGTTCTTTGTAGGGGATGAACCAGATATTTTTACTTCACTCTTTGATAAAAAACAATAAATTTAACATCTATGACACTTTATGTGCTCCAGCATGGCATTTTGGTCCCATCTAGCATACTTTCTTGACAGGTCTGTCAATTTTCCAATTACTTTTACCACTATATGTTATGTGAAGATCAGTCAGGTCAGAAATAGGAAGCATGGGCATGTCAGGCTGTAGAATGCTTACAATCTTCTACAATTTCGATTCAAAGTGGTGGCCTCATAACTCACATCATGTTCCTGTGGAACACAGTGAATAAATGAAGTGACATCATAATGTCTGCCAGTGCAGGAATGAAATGCGTCTTGTGTTTAATATTAAATGGTGACCTTCAAAGTATAAATAATGAGTCCAGAAAATATTTCATTTTACAATTTGTAGCTCATATCATCATACATGTTCCTTCAGCAACATCCAAGTACAAGGCAGTCTTTTGCTTCTGATGTATGACCTAAGAACTTTCATTTTCATTAACCAAAGTAAAAGGTATTACCCCTGCCTTCACTGAGTTAAAGCATGAACAGCAATTTCTTAAGTATCTCCAGATAATAATAATTCAGTTATCACCAAACGTATCACCTTGTATCTCTTCATTTTATAAAACCCAAATTCAACTGAATTAAATAACTTTTGAGCTCTGTTTAATGAATTGACTTTATTAAATAATGTAAATCAAGGCTTATATTTTTGTTTTCTATGTTTCGTTGCCTAATTATTAAGCTGGAGAAGGCTTCCTTTATGTGCTTTTTCTGTCTATCTGTCCTTGTCTCTCTCTCTGGTGGGAATGGGGTACTTATTTATTTTGATGGTACTGGGGTTTGAACTCGGGGTCACACTTGCTAGGCAGGTACCCTACCACTTGATCCACTCCATCAGTGTTTTTTTTGTGCTGTTTTTTGAGATAGGATCAGTATTTGCCCAGGCTGGCTTCAAACTGCAAGCTTCCTGGTCTCTGTCTCCTGGGTAGCTAGGATTATAGGCATGTGCCACTGGCGCCCAGTGGGACCTGGATTTGAACTTAGGGGTTCTCTCTTGCAAAGCAGGTGCTCTACTGCTTAAGTCACACCTCCAGTACATTTTGCTCTGGTTGTTTTGGAGATGAGGTCTCACAAACTATTTGTGCAGGCTAGCCTCAAACTGCTATCCTCCTAATTTCAGCCTTCCATGTAGCTATGATTACAGGCACAAGCCACCACTGCCTGGCTTGTGCTTTGTTTCTTTAAACTCAACACTATCTGTGATTTACACATCAGTAGAGAAAATAACAGTATTACCAACCAGTCTGAATCATTATAGGTATGTGAGATGCCAGCAATAGGGTTTTGAATGGAATCACTTTGGCAATGTAACTTTATGTATTTTTCCAAACATAATGTATGTTATTTAATGTTTTTCCAATTTATCTTTATATTCAACTGACTCTTGAAGATGTATTGATGAATAGTGGCTTCTACTTTTAGACAAAAGTTCCTGGAGATTCCATCTTAATTACATTGTATTAGGAATCAAATCTTACTCTCCACCTTCCACTGCCTTCTTCAGGTGAGACATTGTCAGAGGGTAAAATCAGCAGGTAAAGTTGACAAATTTTGTTAGGTTGCAACAACTTTGTCAAGATGCTCCTCAAGGCGGCTTCATCCCCTTCATCTTATATTCTACCACTTACAGTATAAATTAGGGTACAATAAGTATGCAACTGGAATCCAATTAATATTTTCTGAATTATGTGGATTAGCAGACTAACAAATGAGTATGAGAATGCTTTTCCAAATGTGTGATTTGGAAAAGCGTAACATTGTCTTTATCCAGGAGTCACATTTTCAGCCATCCTGACTTACTATAACAGTACTGAAAACAGAAATAAGCAAAAATGTGTGCAGCAGTATGTGCCAATGCAGCCAGTATCAAGCTCATATCCTTTCATTTGTGGAGACTCAAATGGAGTCTTTATCATATGGATAATCGAAGTTTGCATACTAATATGATTTCTTGGTTTAACAAGCTTTATCTATTTTTTTCAGCAACCTTCAGTGCACTCTAACTCAAAATAAAATTGTAAAGGCTTGACAATAAACCTGAGGACTAGGAATTATCTACTCACTTTCTTTTCATATTTAACTGTGAACACAAACTATAGGACCACACTCTTAAGTGAAAGAAAATGTTGCAACATCCATTAATTTGAATGTAGCTTAATATATGGGTAAGATATAGACCAGTAAATAAGTATTTTAATATAATATCAGTCTTTTGTTGAATTTATTTTAATAATAAAGTATAGCTTATAAATGCATGCCTCTTCTACATTGCATCCTGTTTTGGAACAGGTGTATATCTGTTTCATACCATTATGTTGATGGCTTGTCTTAAAACATTTTGTCTATTTATGTTTTTAAGTAGCTTATATAACTAATAATAGCTAGTTCATTTCTTCTTTTATACAAGGATAGCTGTGCTTAGATGGAGAAAAGGACTATAAAGGGGGAGAGCAAAGCAATCAATTCTAATTGTTACAGTGTAAGATTGCTGTTGTTTAACATCATCAAAATAGTAATAGATTTTGATATAAACAAAAGCTTTAGAATTTGATCCAGTAAAAAAGCACCAGAAAAAAATATTTTTGGAAGTGTCCTAACTTGTATATTTAACATTACAGGTCAACTTTTGTAAGAACTTTAATTGCAGGTCAAGATTAACAAACCAGTTTTGAAACTGCAAAAGAAGAAAAAACAAAGCATTTCTTTACTACTGGATATTAAAGACAGCAAAGATGGCAGGGTTTTTTTTTTTTTTTCTTCTTCTTCACTCTTTCCTGAGATAAGACATCTGTTTGTTTCCCAATGAAAGAAGACCCTTGCTACATGGATCATTTTCTTAGTGACAGCCCTGACAAGTTTGACATTTGTTTCATGAAATGTTCTGAAGCAACCAGTGAGCAAACATACACTTTGAGGGTACTGGATTGCAGCGTGGCTTCTCTCTCCATGTTTAAGCTTGTTAATTCAACTCCAGAAAACATGCTGATTGTAACAACCTTGTACATCTGACAATTATATGGGGAATTTTAAGAATACACACTCATATAACAGCAATACCCTTAACACCAAATGACCAAACATGGTTCCTTAAGCTTTTTTGGTCTTTTTACATTGACAGAAAGGAGAATGGTAATTTCTAGGCACACAAGGAATTTGTAATGATGGTCTAGTGCCCCAGGTGGCAGTATGAGACTACAAGAGTTATTATGACAGAGAAATAACTAAAAATACTGAGTATTTATCTAAAGTAAATCCTTCCTATCAATGAAAAACTTTGCAAGATTCTGTTTAAATGCTGTTCATCTTGTACCATCAATTTGGGATTAAGGAGCCTCTCTATTTTTCTTTTACAAATACGGAAATAGTTCAAATATTTCTCAAAATAGTTCAAAGAACTGATGTCAATTAAAAAAAAAACTATTCATCCATCCTTCTTTTCCTTTCTCTTAAGAGGAAATTAACTCCTAGCAATGGGGAATTATTTTAGCACCAGAATTTCTATTGCACACCTAGTATTTGGTGTCAAATTATAGTCTGTGAATAGAGACGATTTTATTTTGACCTTCTAAACTGCCATGTTTTAAATGATTTCTTTTAAAGACAGGATTAGATAAAGGGACAATGTCCTTGTTGTTTCTTTACAGTCTTAACAATGGCTATATAAGTAACCCTATAATTGGGAAGCCTGGCAAACAGCACCTTAACCAAGTGATCAAGGTTAACATCACCAGTATATGTATTAACATTAACTCCTGATATGAGGCACTAAAAAGGCCACATCACATTTGGTCTGTAGTATTATCTTTCCCAATAATGAATAATCTCAAAACTAATCATAAGAAAACATCTGATGAATACTCTACAAAATAAGTGAACAAGTAGTCCCCTAAGTGTCAAGGTCACAAATGAGAAGACTTGGAACTATCACAAACTTCAGCAGACTGAGGAGACATGATAACTAAAGGCAGTGTGAAATCCTGAAACATAAAAAGGGCAGCAGTGGAAAAATTGGAATTTAGTTATTTTAAAAATTATCTCAGTTTTAATTTTCTGGTCTGTAATGGTATGATATAGCTAGCAGTAACACTACAGTTAATGTAATGATGGGCAAATGGGAATTCTTTGTACTATTTTTGCAACTTCACTATAAACTTAAAATTATTTTTTAAAAAGACTAAAGAACAGAAAATAAAAATGGCTACTTAACTAAAGTGTCCGAAATTTAGATAAAGTGCCTAAAATTTGTGAGCAAAGATTGTACAAGGAAGAAAACCTCAAGGCACCCATAGCTCCTACGTTTACATTGCCAATACAAACTGCTTGCTTTTTATTGCTCTACATAAAATTCCTTTCCCAAGGACCTAAAATGTTCAGAATGGTAATGTTATTGATTTTTATTTTCTTGTATGTGCTCTTCTGTTTTCCTTACTTTTCCACTGTAAACATGGGTTGCTTTCGTATCTAGAAAACATGTTTTCTTTTATCAAGTCCCTTTATAATCTGGCCATCTGAACTAAGAAATAAGTTAGAACAATGGTTATCCATGTTAACAAACACAGTGATGTCAGTTGCTTTTAGTTTGTGAGATCTGCATAGCAAAGACATGTAGTGCTACAAATAGGAAAAGAAATAAGAAGGTACACATAAGTACTGGGTTTAAGATGTTTAAGTTTTTAAAAAATACTTTAGGATTTCTAATATATTTCTTTGACTAGAAAAGGAACAGTTATTGATATTAGATTCAAATTAATATTCAAACTTTTCTGAATATTTTAATAATGTAAGTACATGTATGTTTTAGGGAAAATATTCTAAATGTTGGAGTTACAGAACAAATGAGGAAAAGCAATATATAACTTACTGCTTCAATTTGTTACAAAAGCTTCCTTCTATTATTCATTTAAATCATACATCAGCTATAACTTCCAACAATATTTAAGACTGCTTTAATACAGAAAATATGCTATTGCTGCACAATAAGGAAAAATTTATCTTAATAACTAGAAAATACTGATGATAATGAAAATGTTTTAGGCAAAATGAGCTCACTGCATGCCTCAGACTAAAATTAATTAGAGTTTTTAATGTTTCACAATTCCACCATAATTCTTTAAATGGTGCATTTACTTCATAGTAATAAACACTTGGATCGTTAAGTAAAGTGCAAAATGTGTCTGATGTGCTACATTTAACAACCTCTAGCCTCTTTTCCTGTACTTCTGCAAGTTTTCCAACGCACTGAGTAAGCAATGGAAGACCATAATTAAATGCCCTGACATTGCATATTTGAGATTCTTATTTCATTTAATACAAAGGCAATTAATCTACCATTTTACAAATGAATTCCAACTTTAGTGGGCCATGATAGATACTGAAGTGAACTTACAATAAATGCTTAATTAAATTTACTGTAAAAAGTGTATGCAAAAATTTTTATGACAAGTGGCATATTTAATTAAAAATTCTAGAGCGATACTACAAAATTAAAGTAGCATGGAGCATTCTTAGTAAAACCAACTGAAATATAAATGTCATTAAGTAGAATCTAGGGAAGGGTGTAGATCAGTGGTACAGTGCTTGACTAGCATGTGCAATGTCTTGTGATATTTTTTTCCCAGAAGGGGGGGGGGGAATGGGGCTATTTTATCTGTACTTACACAAACAAAAGAGAGTTAAAGGAATCTCTTTTTTATTTAATATGACAAAATTGTGCTTTATTTCAGCAGTAAATAAGACAAGAAAGTAATACACTTCTAGCTTCATGTATGAGAACACATGAATATCTATTTCTTTTGTTCAGCAATCATTTCTCTCTAATTCATGATTCTGGATCAGATCTAGTGAGCTTGTTTTTCTGAGTCTTTAGATGCTCCTGTTACTTTTTACTTCTTTCTGGTGCTTTTGGTAGCAACAAAATGGGGCAATTAACAGTAATACTTTGGGGATTTCTCATGTATGATTTGGGACCATGGCCAGGGAAGAAAGGCCCTAAGAATTGCTACTGCATTTTGGAAGATATATTTAAAGTAAGTGGAAAGTCAGTGAGTGGAAGGGGTATCAGGCATAACAGGTAGTATAAAACAAAGGACATGAAATGAACCGACAGGAACTGTGAGTTAGGGTAGACTCTTAGTGAGCATAAACCTAGCTTATATTTTCCCATAAATATTAAAAACAACAACAACAACCCACAAGGATGAAAAACATGTCATGCTAAGGGGAGGACACTAATGAGAGGGGGCAGCTAAAAGAAGGAAGAAGGTGAATATGGTTGATATACTTCCTATACAAGAAGATAGAATTTTTAAACCTGTTGAAATCACCGTAAGAAGAGGGCTACGGTAGAAAGGAGAAAAACAGAGATGAACCAATTTGGAATATAATATATATATATATACATGGAAATGTCACAATGAAAGTCTCTGTATAGATACCTTAAACAAACAAAAATGTCATTTCTTTATTAACAAAAATGGAGAACAGGAAGGCAAAACAGGTCTTGTCTGGGGGATTGGTAACAGTGAGAGGAAGGAAGATATAAGGAAAGAATGAAGGAGGGTGAATATGGTCTAAATACTGTGTAACCCATGTATATAAATGGAAAAATGAGACCCACTGAAACTATTCTAAGAAAACGAGAGGAGGAGGGATAAAGAAGAATGATGGAGGGGTGAATCTGACTAAGATATTGTAAGCACTTTTGTAAATGTCACAATGTGCCCCCAGTACAATAATAATGTAATAGGAAATAAAAAGTTTCTGGTGTGAATTTTAGGGTATTTAAGCTATGGCGCTAATCTGCAGGAGCCAAGAATACTATTAATAGTCTTTTCTTTTTCTGACAGATGAGTTCTTGTACAATGAGCATGTCTGTTAACCCGAGGAGTGTGAGGACAGAAAATTCTGTCTCTAGGTAGACTCCCAACCACTGGGAAATAAGCACAGAAGTATGTGCTAGAAATTGGCAGGAGAGGTAACTTTCCTTTGTAACAATTTTGGTTTGGTTTAAAAATTGTGTTTGATCTTGAAGTTTTAAAACTGATTATGGTCAGCATTGACTGTAAGAAAAAACAAAGCAACCCCCCCTCAAGTTTCACAATGGGTCAACATAAATATATTTTCAAATGAGGATGGCACATGTTCAATACATGAATTAAAAGCTTATGATAACCCAGGTGAGTGGTTCACACTTGTAATCCTAGCTACTCAGGAGGTAGAGATAGGGAAGAATCATGGTACAAGGGGCTACCCAGGGGAAGAAGTCGGTGAGACCCTGTCTCAACAAACAAGTCAGGCATGGTGGTGCATTTCTGTAATCCCATCTACACAGAAGGTGTAAGTAAGAGGATCACAGTCTGAAGCCAGCCTGAGAAAAAAAATGCAAATCTTAGTTGAAAAATAACCTAATAGCAAGAAGGGCTGGAGGCATGATTCAAGTGGTAGAGCACATAGCTTGGCAAGTGTAAAACCCTGAGTTAAAAAAAAAAAGTTTAGGACATACTGTGAACAAGACAATTTTAAAGAACAAGAAGTTCTTTAAAATAGTCTTACATAAATTATCTTCTATTCACTAAACAGAACACTTCAAAAATCACAAATTTCTTACTATTTAAATACAAACATATATGTGATACATATAAACTACTTTCTCCTCAGATCCTCAAAGACAGCAGACATTTATCAAGTTATATGGTTTGAACTTTTTGTGGTAAGTATAAGTGGAATTTTAAGTTCTCATAAATAAAAAAAAAATTTTACAGAATTAAGATAAGGAAAAATAGTGTGTAAAAATGTTCCAGATAGGCTATATTGCCAATTTATAGTTCCTCAGCCAACGGATTTCTATGTTGGGTAAAAAAAAAAATCACTGGTTTGTCTCACAACAATTTTCAGAGACACATGTACTATGTCATGTGACTGGAACTAAGTTCATCACACAAACCAGAAAACGTTGCTGGGGACCAGCTATTTATCCAGATGAGCTGTCTCCTGGGTGATGGAACTGGCCACTGTGGAAGAGGAGGCATCTTCAACAGAAGATACTGATAGACAGGTATTGTCCTTCACTGAATGAGGAGCAACTGTAACATAGACTGAAAAGGCACTAGATGTTTTAAAAGATATTTTTATTTGCTTACTCAGGTCCCATGTTTGCATTTTTTTGTAATTTCTTTTTGGCAGCACTGGAGTTTAAACTCAGGGCTTCACACTTGCTAGGCAGGCACTCTACCATTTGAGCAACTCCACCAGCCCCCAAGTTTAGTTTTGTATCAAAATTCTATAATTCCAACAGAAATTATGTCATTATGGCCATTTTAACTGATACCACAATTAGAAAATATTAAAAATATTTTATATTTCCTTCATTGAGTCTGAATGTTTTACACAAAGGATAGTTGCAGTATATCACTGTCAAACAGAATTTACATAAATGATGGTATGATAATCTTCATATCACTTCAAGATAAATAAAAGATACTTAAAAAGTAAAACATAAGATACACTCCCTTAATAAACATTGTATTATTTATATAGTAACTTAATTTTACTGAATGAAATTTATAAGATTCAAAATGAAAATTATAATTTTCATTAAGACATAAGATAGTTTGATTTAAAGTATCCCAATATTTAAAATTCTCTAAATATTGTTAAGTATGAAGCCAGATAAATTGTAAATATCTTAAATTGAGAATTTTGAGATCAAGAAACAACTTGGTATCTAAGTAATAAAATATTCAGCTAACAGATTTTTCAGTTGAAATATAAACTATCTCAATTTAGGATGCCTTTGATAAACAAAACCTTCATTAAGTAGGAAAATATCTAGGTATTCACTGATAAAAATTACATCAAACTCAAAGGTAGGTTTTAGGCTAACCTGATAGCAACTATGATATAGATGGGTACCTATTTTATTCTCTTACATGTCTCCTTAGAGTCTTCAAGCATAGAATAGTAAAGTTCAAACATTTCTAAGAGATCTTACCTCAGTGTATATATGAAAATAGTGATTACGAGATGGACAAAAATATAAAAATAATTCTTTACCACTTAAAACTGTCTAATGACTTAAAAGTAAAACAACTCTCTGAAATCTCTTTCAAACTCAATTGATTAAAATACTGTATTAAAAAAATAGTAACTGTAATGAAGAAACCTGACAAATAGTACTCTAACTGATGACTGAGGTCACATCACTGAGGCAGTGCACTAAGATACCACAGCAATTCTGGGCCGTGTTTGTGATACACAGCCATGATCTAATCTTGAGGAAATATTAAACAAACCCACACAGAAAGTATACAAAACAGCTGAATAGTACTCTTCAAAAACTAAGGATTAAGGTCATCACAGGCAAGGAAAGTATAAAGAATTCTCACAGACTGCAGGAGATTAAGGAGACATGATTGATGAAATCCTGTCCAGAAAAAATACACAAATGGCACAACTAGTAAATATCTAAATGCATGTAGTACTACGATCTATTTCTTAAGTTTGATAATTTTTCAACGTCTGCATAAGTTGTGGACATAAGGAGAAGCTGGGAAAGGGTGTATCAGAACTCTGCATACTATTTGCAAAACTCCTTTAAATCTAAAGTTATCTCAATATAAAAGTAAATGCAGACAAATAAATAATCTTTGTTAGATGATTAGAAATAAGTACACTTTGGTTTCAAGTACTATAAGGTCACATGTCAAAATAATATGCACTGGTAATCAGTTATGGATAAAGGGGTTTCAGAATTTCCATAATATGAACAGCTCATTACAAACGCCACATTATAAAGCAGTATTTACTGCCTGTTAGAAAAATGATAGCTATTCAGTAACATTGGACAAGCCGCACCAATAAAATTCATTGTCATGTTTTTTTAATTCTTGCAGTTTAAGAACCATAAGAACATGATTCCATGTTATGGAAAAATGTATTATGATTGTTTTCCAATTGTAGTTTCTTTACATAACAGATGTTCTTATTAATACTGTCATTTTATTTCAGTGCCATTAATCAGGTGTTTCAAAATGATGTCTTACTATAATCTAGAGGAAAAGAGATTCTTTAGCTTAACAAAAACAATTTCTCTACAGAAGCATTATGTGATCTAGGACTGACTTAATTGTGTACAAAATGTCATAGAAAATAAAAATGTTAAGGAGGATAACCAACTGTCGGTCTTGATTGCATTAAATAATTTTCTCATTTTAGAAGAGTCTGGATGGAATACATCTTGGCCTTGACTCACATTTTATCTTCTTAAAATACTATCTCTTGAAGTACCTTCTATTCTTAGAATCCTCCTGTCTTCTTCTACAAAAATTGGACAATGATTGTGTGTCAGACCCTGGACAAGGTGTGGAAGATCACAAACATAATAAAATGTTTTACTGTCTCGGGATCTCCACTCCAAAGTGGTAGCCAGGCATGCAAATAATTATAATGTGATGGAGAAAGTACATGATAATGTACTTAGGTAGACAAATGACATTGAAAACAAACCATAACATTATAGGAGAGTGTTTAATAGTTAATACTCTACAGAGATGGGTGATGACATCACAATAAGACACCCTTCCTCTGTCCAAAGATTAGTATCATGACTTGACAAAACAAATTATTTCTTAATGTAACATAAATGACTTTTATTCAGATAAACTCAACACTCAAGATGATAGCTTTCAGAAATAAACTCATTAGAAACTAAACTTTAAAACTTTACTCCCAAGTGAACAGACTAAATTGTCTCACACATCCTATTTCAAGTTGAAGGCTATTCCCCCAGAGTGAACCCACTAATCTTCACTGTTTTAGTGGAAATTAACAGCTCATTAGATGACCAAGTAACACATTTCCTATGACACATTAATTTTTCAAAGATTAAAGAAGTAGATTTTGCACTAAGAAAAAGTAAAAATACTACTTTAGAAATTTCACAAAAGCCCCCAAATGGCACTTTATTACTAGTGTCAAAAGTAACAGCCATGTTTCCATATCTTGAATTTACAAATGTCCTCTTAGCTACTGTTTTGCTTTTTAAAAATTATTAAATGTTGTAAGCTGTTTGTTTTAAACTGTTACCATAACAAAATGATCTACTGGTATATACTTAGATAATTCAAAGAAGTAGGCCATTTGGAAAGCTTCAAATCAATTATAAAGCTTGCCTGACAGTGCGTTCATTTAATCAATTGCTTCTTTAAGTAGCTTATCTTTTTGTTGGTATGAAGTACCTCCCAATATTTCATAATCCAGACTGTAAGACTATTAGGAAAACATTATTTCATAAAATGAATGGCATTTTCAAAAATCCTACTTGAAAAAAGATATCCAGCAAACTATATAACCTGTCTATCTATCCCCACTGTGACTGAGCATCAACTAACTATGTGTGGGCGCTGTGCTAGGCGCTAAGAAAATCCCTGTGGTATATGAGACAGATGTAGCCCCTGCCTTATGTGGCTTACAGTCTTTCTCTAAACCAATTACTCAAGTACCTAATCAGTGAAATCATGACACATGTAAGAAAAATACAGGACTATGAGACCTTTAATACAAAGACCCAGGAAAGTACCCCATCCTCCAAGAAAAATGACTAATAAACAGTGAGTCTTGGAGGATAAGGGGTTGCCCAAACAAGAACAGAGGGAAGTTTAAGTAAAGGAAACAGTAAGAAGGGTAAGTCAGTGGAAGCTCAATAAGAGAGAGGAAAGTAGTGGGAAATGACATGGAAAGACAGGCAATGCTGCTTTTCTGGTTCTGGTACTACACAGTGCTCATGGTTGGTTATATGACACTTTTATATTTGTCTGTTTCTTCTATGCATTTTTGGAGTGGTGGAAACCTGGGCTTTGTGGTCAGTGACTGACAAATCTAGATTCAGATCCTCACTTTGATGCATACACTATTCAAGACTACTTTGAAAAAATCACTTTAACCTTTCCAGACTTCATCTTTCTTATCTATGAAATAGTAATAACTATCTGTGGTTGGTCCAAAGCAAGTGCAGTAAACTATTCCCTCCTCTTTCTAGGGTTAACTTTAATGACAAGTTTTCATGAGTCTGCTAATGATATACTGGTAGGTAGTGGGGATCCTCTTCAAAAAGTTTTTTCTTAGTTGACTTAACATTAGCTAAAATTATAAATAACTTTAATGCTATTATTATATTAAATAGAACCCAATTCCAATAATTTAAATTCTATCATGAGCCTCTAGCAGTTTTGATTGAAATTTCTCCCAGTTGTCCTATGCATAATGTTGTAACTGCAAATTAATGTAAAATAATGCTTTTTCTCCTTGAATAAAAGAACAATCTTCATATAGCCGACTAACTGAAATAAAGACAATCTAGGTAGGACCAAAGACAGTAATGATATGTAGAAATTATACAGATACGGTGTGTTGAATTGACTTAAGACCCTTTTAGATATAGTTGCTTAAAAGGAAATAGACCATAAATATATACATAAAGTATTCTTATTTTTTAGAAATATTGAATATTCGTATTGAAAGACAAGTTGAAAGTAATTTATCTTCCTAAAGTTTAAACTTTGTTTCTTCTTGCATATATAAATGCCCAGATAGCTAAAGATACTCTAAAGGACAATATTTCAAATTGAGGATGTCTATATAAATATGGCAAATATAACAGTCTTCATATAAATATAAAAGAATTATTGAATACTTTATAGTCCAACCCACAGGAATGAAGCTTCATTACAATGTAAATTAACATAAATAACTTATTCAAATCTATTTATTTCTTTCTAATGTGTTTGACCATCATTATTATAGCAGACCCTGCTGGAGACATGAACTGGTTTTGAATAAGGCATGTAGGGACACCTACTGGGAAGTTTCTGGGAAAGTACCTCATTAAAAACAACAACAACAAAAAACACGAGACAGGAATCACTTTCATTGGCTTGGCTCTATACATTATTATATAGGAACACAATTCTTGGAGTTTTTATAGCCAGCTTGTGACTGTGTGTGTAGGGGGGTGAGGGGAAAAGTCAAAATACTGATTACAAAGGGAGGACAAAGAAAATGTCTTCCTTAACCAATTAAGTCTGTAACTACCTAATATTCTCAATATGCATAGTATGCCATGTTAAAAGTAGTTGAGCTTTCTGTTAAAGAACCCTTACCAATACAACATTGGATCTTTCTTTGGTATCTGAGTTTCTGAGTTTTCCCTTATCTTTTTTTTTTAATAATGTAAATTTAGTTTTCTTTTTGGTTTACAAAAAAACCTTAATTGACACATAATTATTGTAACTATGAGGTACAGTGTAATATTTCAATTCATGTATACAGTATATACTCAACAGATCAAAGTAACTGGTATATGCATCACCTCAAACATTTATCATTTCTTTGCATTTTCTATGTGGTATTTTTTTGAATAAACATGTGTCAAACATTTATTTAGCTCATCAGTGAAGGTATTAGAGGATGCTAACAAAACATGATTCCAAAAGCAGAAATGCCAAAAACACCAGCCTTAAAACTCAAAAACCTGTTTATTTCAATGGGCATAAAATATTTTCCAATTCACTTAAGATAAAAAAAATATAAACAATCACAACAAATCCCCAAAGATTATTATTGAAAGCAGACAGGCCTGTCTCATAATATGTTAACCTGTGAGTGTAGTACGAGGTCTTAATTAGCACTTTAAGTCCCCTTATGAAGGTCAGTACATTGAGAGCTATACAGTATTCAACAGCAACCCAGGCCAGAAATTAAAAGAATGTATGCTCACTGCCTACATTTGTCACATGCCACCCCTCTCCATCTTCAAAGCAGTAACAGGGAGCCAAATCCTTCTCACACTTCAACTATCCCTTCCTTTTCCTTTATTAGGGAGTGGAAAATACTTTCTGCTCTCTCCTACCTCATACACCCAGTGCTGGGGGGTAGAACCCAGGGCCTCATGCATACTAGGCAAGTACTCCACCACTAAACTACACTCCCAGGACAGCTTTCTGCCTACCACACAGTCCTTTCCATCTAACAGGTATTTTAAAACATACAATTAATTGTTTTCAACCACAATGCCATCTATTTTATGATGACTCTTCAATTTCTATCTTTAGCCCTAACACCTATAACAAGCTTTAAACTATACGTAACTACTATTAGATATCTTCATTGGGCTTTTTTTAAATAGGGACCTCATACCATGTCTGAAGTCAAAGTCTTGATTCCCCTCCCTCAGCAACCCTCTGTCCTTCAAAGTCTTGTGTCTTTCTTGGTCTATAATACCTAGTTGCTCAAACATAAATGTCATTTCTTAATTTCTTTCTTTCTCTCATAACTTTTTCCTAACTCCTATTGTTTGTATCACCAAAGGGTTTCTATCTAGTGATTACCATCTCCATGTTATCATCTGAGTTCAAACTATAGTTGTTTCCTGCCTAGATTACTCTGATAGCTTCCTAATAAGCTTCTGATTCCATTTTAAACTTGTATACCTGTTCTTTATATAAGAGGTAGTAATCTTTGTAAGTTATAAATTGTACCACAACCCATCCTTGTTTAAAGCTCTCCAACAGCATTGTATTTAGGAACTTCTGACTTTACGAATGATACCAGCCTTCCTTCCACCTCTCAAGCAGATTGTTCTCTATATAACATTTATCACAATGAAATGATCATTTACTTGCAAATTTATGCATTGTGTATCTTCCTTGCTAGCAGATTTCCTTTGTCTTACTACAGTATACTCAGGAACTGTGCTATTCTTATCATATTATAGGCTCCCAATGAATATTTCTTAAATTAGTGAATGAATTCCATTCTACATAGAAGTATATGAATCAAACAACTTTTACTTTCTGAGTACTTACTAAATACTAAGTGTCTACATAAATTATTTATAGTCCTCACAAAAGCCAGAGCATGTATCATTATCATTTTCATTTCCCTTTAAGGAAATTCAGGATTGGTGACATTAAGAAATTACCCTTGGTCACATATTTATAATCAGAAAAGCTGGGGTTCAAATTCAGCTCTGACTCCAGTATTTTCTTTTCAGAAGACCATGTGTACAATTAGAATTGCTCATGGTCAATAAATTTTATCTCATTTTTTTAAATTTTTATTGTTTTATTATTCATATGTGCATACAATGCTTGGGTCATTTCTCCCCCCTGCCCTCACCCCCTCCCTTACCACCCACTCCGCCCCCTCCTTCTTCCCCCCACCCCTTCAATACCCAGCAGAAACTATTTTGCCCTTATCTCTAATTTTGTTGAAGAGAGAGTATAAGCAATAATAGGAAGGAACAAGGGTT
Source organism: Castor canadensis (assembly GCF_047511655.1). Lineage (NCBI taxonomy): Eukaryota > Metazoa > Chordata > Mammalia > Rodentia > Castoridae > Castor > Castor canadensis. The sequence goes on from NC_133387.1 coordinate 41,664,125, forward strand.
TTTGCTAGTTGAGATAAGGATAGCTATACAGGGAGTTGACTCACATTAATTTCCTGTGCATGTGTGTTACCTTCTAGGTTAATTCTTTTTGATCTAACCTTTTCTCTAGTTCCTGGTCCCCTTTTCCTATTGGCCTCCATTGCTTTCAAGGTGTCTGCTTTAGTTTCTCTGCGTTGAGCGCAACAACTGCTAGCTAATTTTTTAGGTGTCTTACCTATCCTCACCCCTTCCTTGTGTGCTCTCGCTTTTATCATGTGCTCAAAGTCCAATCCCCTTGTTGTGTTTGCCCTTGATCTAATGTCCGCATATGAGGGAGAACATATGATTTTTGGTCTTTTGGGCCAGGCTAACCTCACTCAGAATGATGTTCTCCAATTCCATCCATTTACCAGTGAATGATAACATTTCATTCTTCTTCATGGCTGCATAAAATTCCATTGTGTGCAGATACCACATTTTCTTGATCCATTCGTCAGTAGTGGGGCATCTTGGCTGTTTCCATAACTTGGCTATTGTGAATAGTGCAGCAATAAACATGGGTGTGCAGGTGCCTCTGGAGTAACCTGTGTCACAGTCTTTTGGGTATATCCCCAAGAGTGGTATTGCTGCATCAAATGGTAGATCAATGTTTAGCTTTTTAAGTAGCCTCCAATTTTTTTTTCCAGAGTGTTTACACCAACAGTGTAAGAGGGTTCCTTTTTCCCTGCATCCTTGCCAACACCTGTTGGTGGTGGTGTTGCTAATGATTTAAAAGCTTCAAGTATTTTATTTTAAAATAAGTCAGTTTTTAGATACTAATTACATGAATTTTGAAGGTACTCAAAAAGATCCTAAAAGTTTGTCTTGCAGAACTGAAAAAAGCAACCTTTAAATCCAAAAGTTTGACAGTTTTGTTCCTTGAAAAACAAACTGGGATTAACTTGGATATGTGAAAACTTGGATAAACATAGCAACTATCTTTGTAGTTTTTCCAAGAACAGGAGTCCCCTTATCCACAGAGGAACAGTCTAATAACTTTGTCTGTGGATACAACTGAACACTATGTACACAAGCTATACATACCTCATACCTATCTACCTATCATGAAGTTTAATTTATAAAGTTGGCACAAGATTAACAATAGTAACAATAAAATGGAACATTATCTAACAATATACTGTAATAAAAGTTACATGAATGTGGCCCCTTTTCCTCTTTTCAAAACATATTTGCACTGAACTCCACCTTTTTTTCTTGTAATGTAAGCTGACACAATGCCTATGTAATGAGATGACGTGACTGACGTGAGTGGCATTGGCACTGTCATTGTGATGTGCATATGAGTTAATAATTAATGGGTGGGTAGTCTATACAGTGTGTGAACATAGAACAAAGTGATTGTTTACATTAGAGGCAGGTGGAAATGGAATAGTGCAAGATTGCATCCAGTACTCACAACAGTGATCAATGTAAAACTTATGATTTATTTATTTCTGGAATGTTCTACTTGATATTTTTTGGACTTCAGCTAACTGAAATCACAGAAAAAAATAAGGGGAGGGGGAACTACTGTATTTTGATAATAGTTAGGATTTGTTGTGGCATGTTTCCTAAACCTCATGAGGATACAGAAATAGGAAAGGAAAAAATGTTGCCAGGATCAGCATCTGAGCAACATAACATTCTGTCATTATCTTGAGATGACTGTTCACCGGTCCTAAAAATAAGCTCATATAAAGAGGATTTACTGTCAGGGTCCATGGCTTTCTCTATTCTTTGACAGCTAGTAACACAAAAGCTTATTGTCCAGAGAAAACAGCTCTCATTTGTAAGAAGAATCATGCGTCTCTACAGAGCCAGGTCCGTGCAGGACTTTTAGGGCTCTTGGAAACATGGAGAGTATAAACTCAAGGGTCTTAAAGGAAAATTCCAGTACAGTATTTAATTGACTATAAAACTGATGCAATGCTATACTTAAGAAAAAAATAAAGTTATATATTTAGGTTTGTAAAAAGGAGAAAATACACAAAAGTTAATGATTTCACAGTGAAGTATATAGCAGCCACACTGTTTCATCAAAATGTAGAGGCTCAGAAAATGTAATTTTTCATAATTCTGATGTTCAACAACAAATCAGAAGATTTAAATTTATAACCCTCCATTGCATTACAAGATATTTTTCCTAAGATTTTACTTATTTTTTTTAGATGACTGGGTACCTTTTATCGTAGAAAATACATAAATAGAATATGGCTACTTTACTCTAATTTTTCTTTAAAATAGGAAATAAACCATTTGAATGTTCGTAAATTTTAATTTCTGCTTGAAATGCTTGCTGATATATATATAATTTCAAAAGTCTGATTAAAGCAGGAATACACATGAGTAATAATAAGCTCTTGGGACTGTGATATCATCTTATCCCCTCTGAATGTAGGTAGTCTGAATCACTGTTAGGATTTAGTACATGAGGGGTATGCTTCATAATTTGCATCACGTTTCACTCATACCACAAGCAGCGAAGTAAATATGTAGGAATGCGTTGATTTCTGGAAAGCAATATAGAAAAGTTGGGATCTTTTTTTTTCTTCTCCTTTGGTTTTTTTTTTTTTTTTTTTTGTGATAGTACTTGGGGTTGAATTTAGGGCCTCATGCTTGCTAGGCAGTGATCCTACCACTTGAGCCACTCTACCAGCCCTGTATATAAAACTTGGTAACAGTATTCAGCTCAAAAGCTGGCATTACACATTAGAAACACTCCAGCTAAAGTCAATAAACACATCACTATTATTTAATCTTGTTTTGGAGACAGTCAGCATAGCCAGAAAAGAGAAAGTATAAAATTATACAAGTTAAACCCACTCCTATTTGTTGTATATTTAGAAATTACAAAAGAATCAATTGAAACATTGTTACAAACAATTTAGTGAAAATGTCTATTGATAATATGAGAAATACCAATGATAGATAAAACAGTGAACTAGATTATTCAACACAATGTTTAAATTCTGTATCAGATTCTTTTAATTATCTCCCTTAATGGACTGATTAAAACAGGGAACACTGTCTCATTACATATATTTCCAGGAAGAACAAACTGATACATTATAAAACCATTTCACATTCAAATGACAAATCTAGTGCCACGGTAAATTACAACAGATTTTCAACAAATTTCTTTTGAAGATTACATTTCTCTCATGAGGGTCACAGGATTTTTAGAGCTAGCAGATACCTTTGGAAAAGATCATTTGATCCATCCCTTTTATTCTGTGGATAAAGAAACTAGTCCCAGAGGACATAAATGACTTTCCCAGAGTCCTGCAGCTAATTAATGGTAGAGCTGGAATCAGAATTCATGCCCCCCTAAATTGCAGTAAGGAACTGTCTACCATGGGGAGTTAATATTGGCTATAATCAATTGATAATATTTAAATCAAATGATAACAGAGCATATATGAAAAAGTTTGTGTGTGTATCCTATAATTCAACATATACTATAGTGAAAAACAATTGTTATGTTCTTATCTTACACAAAGTATCTACATGAGCACAGCAGACAAATAAATGTATAGGCTTTGGTGTTAGATAAACCTATGTGAATCCTGCTTTAGCAATTATTATTGGTATGCTCTTCGGAAAGGCACATAGCCTCTGAGTCTCAATTTTCTTAGCTGTAAAATACAAAAAACAAAAACAAAAAAGACAAACTAAACCTCCCAAAATGACTTTAGAGCTGGGTACCAGTGTCTGTAGTCCTAGCCACTTGGGAGGCTGAAATTGGGAGGACTGAGGCTCAAGGACAGCTGGGCAAAAAGTTTGCAAAACCCCACCTCAACCAATAGCTGGGTGTGGGGCATGCGCCTGTCACCACAGAGATGGTGGGAAATAAAGATAGGAGGACCGCAGTGCAAGAGGACCTGGGCAAAAAGCAAGACTCTATCTCCAAAATTACCAGAGCAAAAAAAGGGCTGGAGCTATGACTCAACTGGTACAGCACCTGACTAGCAAGTGTACAACCTTGAGTTCAAACCCACGCACTGCCCTCCTCCCTACCACACACACAGAGAATGCCTTCAGGTTTAAATAACAACAAAAATGAGTTTGTATGCAAATTATATAAGTGTTTGGAACATAGTAGATTCAAAACAGTGCTGGCTATTATTACAAAGTTTAAAATATATTTTCAAAAATTGTGGTCCAAAGCTGAACTCAGATGCACAAGATTGGAAAAATGATTTTTCTTCTAACCAGAGTAAAAATGGTAATTTTTGCTTCTTGTTCTTAACTATAGTTGTTTATATAAATGATAACTGTCATAATTTAAGAATTATTTAAACTTGTAATACATAAGCATTTTCTATTTGTTCATTAACCTACAAATATGTATTATATCTCCTATGTGCCAGGTTGGTCTAGGAGATGGTAAAACAATGTAAGTAATCTTTGACTTCAGGAAATCTTAAATTCCAATAGGGAGAAACAAGCAATAAACAGATTATTATCAGTAAGAAATATGTTAATTGGTAAATGAAATTATTGTTACAGTGGAAAAAATGATGAAGAGACAAGAAGTGTGGGGGCATACATTTCCTTAGGCAAGGTAGTAAGGGAAGACTTTTCATGAAAGAGGTCAGACCTCTTTGAGCTGAGATGTGAATGATCTGAAGGAGCCGGTCATTTGCTAATTTGTGAGAGAACACTGTCTCTCACATGGGGAACAGGAGTCAAGGCCCTAATGCAGAAATGAGCCCAGAAGGTGTGAGAATCATAAACGTCAGGATATCAGGCATGAGATGAAATGTTCAATTGACTACACAAACCAATACTTGTTATTCAACTTGTAATGAAGCCGTTGGGGGAGAGAGTTAAAATGTTAAGTAGGATGACTTGATTTTGAGTGTTTAGTTTACCCCAGTTGCAGTATAGAGAAATGGTAGAGACTATGTAAAAATAAAAATACGGAAATGAGAGAGCAGGCTATCAGAATACATGGGGAATGATGGTGACTGTTGTAATGCATAAGTAGTTAGTAAGAAGGGAAGAAAATGTGATATGCTTTGGAATTACGGTGGGCAGAGATGAAGGGAATAAAAAAAGCAGAGAAACTGGGAATGATTCCTCTGCTTTTTGACTTGTGAAAATTGTGGAACTGAGTTGAAAAAAGGCTATGGTTATGGTCAGAAGGATCAAGAACTCTATTTTGTCAACATTGCTTGAGATTATCGTTAGGTATTTGTTGGAAATGTTAGGTGAAAATCTCAATGTATGAATTTAGATTTTAAGGAAAGTGTCAGGATTGGTATTAAAACTTTGGAAGTCCCCAATTTTATATTCTGAGACTATGTGCAGTCATACAGAGGATGCCCAAGGACTAAGCTCTAGTAGTAACACAGCTTCAGCATAGGTGGAGACTTCACCTGAGAAGGCTGAAAAGGAACCACCAATACTGAAGAAAACCAAGAGTACAAAGCTCATAGACATCAAGAAAAAAATATCAAAAAAGAGTCAATGAGTCAAATGATGTTCAGAGGTAAAATTATTCAGACAGAGGCATAAATACTGATTTGACAAGACAGAGATTTTAAGTGATGCTACCAAGAACCATTTCGGTGGAGCAACAGAAACCTAAGTATGGTTAAAATACTTCAAAGAAGGACTGGGAGCTGCTGTTTTGTACATTGTCCATTCTGTTTTCATTTCAAGAACATGAGAATAATAACTAGAGTTATAGTAGCTATCTTTGAACCATAATGGAAAAACCAAAGAAACACAATTACAATCACTCCTGATACACTTTAGCTGATGACAGTACTACCTACTTCTGAGTGTTTTGTTAGGTGTTATACTTTACATATCCTTATATTTAATCAAACTTTTCTTACAACATAAATATATACCTCCCATCCCAAGCAGAATATGATAGATGCACAGTTTCTTGCAAACTGAAAATCTTGCAGCTTTCAGTTTATTAAATAACAAACAGGAGCTGAGGCATTGATTTGCATAAAGAGTTGACTGTATTTACTATGAACAGAACACCTTCCAGCATGTCATTTTATGTTTAAAAGTCCTAATTGTGCTGGAAATGACCATATGGAGTTCAATGTACATATGGAAGGAAAACTCACACACACAGCTGACTTCTATGAATGCTTAAAAAATGTAATCATAAGTTTCTTTATACCTGCAATCACAGATAGACAAACAGAAAGACAGAAAACTCCAAATTCTTTTCCCAATTTCAAATTAGTGTTCTTAGAATTCTCTCTCCATGTCTGTAATTAGGAAGTATATAATACTTTGTACCATTTCACTCATTTTTTATAAATACCTCCATTTCTGGAGGAAAAAGAAAAAATGGAGATGAACAAAGGAAGTCTTGAATATAGACAACTGTTTAGAAATACTGCAATTCAGAAATGGGGCAATCGTAGGAAAAAGGATGAGGACAAGGTTAGAGCCTCTGAAAGAATGGGAGATATGACAACATGTTTGTCAAAGGAAATATTAAACAGGTGAAGAGATTCCTCCTAAAAGAACAAAGATATTTCCTATCTGATATTCTTGTGGTGATAGTCTCTAAAATAAATCTTATACTAGAGTGAATGAACTTGTTCAAAGAACACTGTAGGCATCTATAGAATGATCATGATGAAACCCCCTTGTTCTATTAATGTATGCTAATAAAAATTTACTACTAAATATAAAGTCTTAGATCACGATAAAAGTATTTGATTTCAAAATATTATTTTATAATATGTAAATAAATATTGTGTTGTAGGAATTCTCATACATTTTGACTGCAAAGCACTAGAAATTATCATAAAACAGACCGTCCTAAGCTTTAGTTTCTAATAACACATTTAATAATATAATTAATAATAGTTTACAATGAAAAACTTAAGCTCAAACATTCAAGAGTTTATCTGCTATTATTTTAAAAATAATTTGAATATCTAACTTTCCTCAATTTACTCTCCAATGCTAATCAAACAAGTCTAAAATATGGTAATGTCTAACACATTAGACATTAATGTTAGAAACAAAAGAGAAAAAGATTAACATGTGTGGTGCTCTATTATGGTAATTTAGTTAATTCACTGATTTAATTAAGTAGGATAATAGTAATATTCTAGATATCTATAATGCATGTTACTTATCATGTTCTTTTATGTATTTTGATATAGCACATAGACCTATCTGACTAGAAAAGTAGTTGTTCAAATAATCTGAAGAAACTAAGTTTACTTACATAAATTATTGTTGCAAAATTACTATGAAACTGCTACTTGCTTTAGACAACAGTAGTATTAAAGCTGGAAAAATCAGCAAGTTTATATTACCATAAAATAATTTGGAAATGTTAATTTTTTTGCCTCTAATGAAGTAACTGGCCAATCAACATTTTGGAGATTTGCACATGTTCAGCCTATTTAAGTTTACAGCTGCAAGAATGATACCACAGTGACTTTTTAAATACATAATTTTCAGAAATGAAAGTTGATGTACATAAGAATTGATTTTCCTCCTATGGCCTAACTGAAATGACCAGTGGTATTTTAAAAATGAGAGACAGATGGAGAGAGAGAAAAAAAAAACATATGTCTGTAACAGTAATGAATTAAGAAAATTCCTACCACATTCTAAAAATAGCAAGTATATTTGCTGGGACTAAAAATCAGGTTACTTTAATAGTACCTTGGATTTTCTTCTACAGCCTTCACGCCCATATGTATTTGACAGATATCAAGAGAACCAGTTATGTCCTGACAGGGATACTGTTTTTCCCACCCATTATCACTTGGGTCTTTTACTTACAAGATACTCAGAAAATATTGTCAAATGAAGGCAGCCTAAGCTAGAAAAAGTATTACCAATATCTGAACAACGTTTGTGTTAGTCAGCTTTGTGCTGCTATAAATACCACAGACTGGGTAATTTATGTAGAAAAGAAATGCATTTCTTACAGCTCAGGAGGGTAGAAAGTCCAAAATTGAGACCCCAAATCTGGTGAGGACCTCCATGTCATGACATCACATGGCAGAAGGTAGAAGGGCAAGAGAATATATGAAAGCAAGAGGGGAACAAAACATGCTTTTATAGTAAGCTCTCACTTCTGGATATCAATATTAATCCATTCATGAGGCAGAGCCCTCATTACCTAATCACTTCTTATTAGGCCTTACTTCCTAATACTGTTGGTTGGGGGGTTAAATTTCCAAAACATGAACTTTGGGGGAACCCATTCAAACCATAGCAGTGGTAATATCTGGAAGGTAGTTTATCACTGCTGTTTTCTTTATCTATTTTTCTAAATCTTCCAATAATTCATAATGAATGTGTTACTTACATAATGAGATAAAATAATACACTAAAATGTAGCTCTTAAAGTAATCTGCTACTTTAATTCCTTATTGAACAAACCACAAATAAGGAACAGTATGAAAAATAATTAGAATAAATTAATACTGCACATTCATTTACAGGAAACATTTATGCTAAATCAAGTTTATATATTTTATTTACAAATGTCTATAGCACATCACCTTCAAAAATTGTCTAGGGATACATTTTAGTGTATGATCACAATTCTATAATATTTTGTTTTTCATATAATTCTATAATATTCTGCTATTCATTGCTGACAAAACCAATATGAAACCAAAGTTATGAAATATAAATCTAAATTCCCAAATTAAGGCAGATATTTCTGACACATGAAAATTTTTATAATATTAGTTTTTTAAGTAATGTGGATTAAAGAGCATATAGCTTGTTCCTATCCTGTACAAATACTGAACTGAACAACAAAAATTCAAGCAGTAGTAATTTATAGTCTTACATTTTGCATTAGCATTAATGTCTAAGCTTTTCAAACTGATAAACTTTTAAATGTTAGACAATTAGTAAGTCATAAGTAGTGTTATCACTGTATATTAAATAAAATAATAATCTGTTTTTGAGAACTTAAAAGTAAAATATATGAACAATTAACACATAACTATTTACTTATATATTATATATTACATTTCAGGAATATTATGAAAATCTTGCATTAAAATATGTTACTAAAGCAAAAATCTTACCAACAAACATTTTTCAATAAAACACTTCCTTTTTAACTTTAATATATGGAAGATACATTTTCAAGAAGGAAAATGCTGATGTTATCTTGGTTATAAGCTTGCTGGTGAAATGATTTAGATAGTTTTCTATACAGCATCAGTATAAGGCCTTTCTTTTCAAGCAATGAATTATAGCTGATACTTCAAATCTATTCTATCTGTATCTCCTAGTCTAGAAAAATGAGAAAACATAAGTATTTATTCTATATAAGCAGAAAAGACACAAAATGCAGATAAAAATGATCCATTATGAAGCAGTGAATAATTGCTATCTGTATCACTATAAGGACAGAAAAGGTCATCAAGTATTTCTACAGGCTTTAAACGTGAGAATACCTAAGGTTACCAAGAAAATAAAAAATATGCAGTTTTATATGCTTGGGGTAATATGTATTTAGAATTCATAGATTTTCATAAACAATAAATTTAACATTGTTGTCCACAGCGCATTTTGGAGAAAAATCAATCAAATTATTTGCTTTAACTGAGAAGTACTGGTAGCATCAAACCAAAGCAAAAAACAAAATCTAAGAAATCTTAATCTAAAAATAACAACCAGTGAAGTTTTTGTTTAAACTTCACTGTAAAGTAAAATGGCATTTTACTTTGCCATTTTTGATATATATATATTCAAAACGGTTGACCACTTATAATTTTCGAGGAGAATAATTCCAGTAGTCTAATAATCTAATGAAAACAGGCTAGAAGCTTACTCTGTCCTTTCATGAAGCACTATTTTTCAGTTTTGGCACACAAAAGGGTAAGGAAAAGGAAGTAGGTATAAAAAATCTGCATCACAACAAAAATCATATTAAGTATTAAAATTTCTAGAAATAAGCTCAAAACAGGCTTAAAAATGAATACAAAAATCAGAGATTACATACTACACTGATGCAACACAAAACTAATTACAAAGAATAAAATCTGTGTGTCAGATTAAATTTCTCTGTGGGAACCACATATCAAACAATGTTTTTGATGAAAGATAAACTATCGCATATCACAGTGGAAGGAAATTTCAAACTAATTTACTTCGTATCAAACTAATGAGAAATCTTAATTTTTTTTTACCTATACCAAACAATAAAATCAACTAGCATAATCATGAAACTTTGGGAACTGTGTAGGACTATAAGAAATTTAACTACAAATGTATGTCATAAGCACTGGACCTTAGGACTACACACACACACAAAATTACAAAATGTTAGGAGTTGGTATTCCTTGAATAATTTTTTTATCTTTATTATTTGCTCTTCAAGTTTTATATGAGAATATACTACTTTACAATTTTTGAAAAACACAAGTTTCACTGAAGAAACCAGAGAATTTCTCAGTCTCCTATATGTAATGTTATATCTATACATACTTACGTATTTACTTTTTCTTACTTTAGCAAAGATATCCAAAATATTTGCAGTCTATGAAGTGTAATACAAAGAGTTAAGAATGACAAATGCACTACTTGAAAATGTCAACACTTTGTAGGATATTATAATGACAGGATATGGCAAAAGATATGCTAATCCCCCACTGTCTTTTTTTTTTAAGGTTAAAAAGTAATAAACATGGAAATGACTTGTACATAATAAAGGAAAATATAATCTATTTTTTACTCGTGAATGCTGACAGAATTTCTGAGTATCTTAACTCATTCATAATACAAAATAGTTTACCAGCATAGTTATATTATTTGTAGGTTAAAATGATTAGATATGCTAGAATAAAGAGATAAAAATAGCTTGCAAATGTAAAAAACCTAATACTGATTTTTCAGCTCATATAAATATGAAGGGTTCTAAATCCTTTCAGCTTGCATCTTGAAAAAGATTGCTTGTACTTAAAATGCTGACATACCAGAACTATTTAGCAGCCACTCTGCCACCATAGCATATAACAGATTTGGCACTGTGGAAGTTGCAACAGCTGCTAACTATAGCCACACTTACACTGACCTTAATGTGATGAAAAATGAAGGATTTTAAAATACAAGAAATGGAAACAGGACTGATTTTACAAAGGAAAAAACTAGTTTTGAAGTAAGATGATGAGGAACTTAAAGTATTCAACAACGTTACTTATGTAAAACAACTGCTTAATAATTTTTTCCTGCCATTTGTCTCTCTCCCGCTCTCATTTTTTTAAATACCAGTAGCCTTTAACAAGACAAGCCAGAATGTATCATAGTTAATTCTTTACCAGTTTTCATACATCATTCTTTACCTTGATCGGCCAGGTGAAAATTATGTAAGCTATAAATTAGCTTTAAACAAGCTCTCAAACAGGCTGAAACTGGTTTTCAAATTAAAGAGCCTTCAGTATATTACAAGGTGCTGTCATTTTATTACCCCAATCAATTCTGTGTGGCCTGAGGTGGAAGGAAAATGAATGCTGTCTTCATTTGCAATGGGTTTATCTCCTACAGCAGACTCTGGAAACAACTGTAGCCATGAAATGAAAGTTAAAGTTACACTTAACATTAACAATGCAGGAAATTGTTACTCCTCAACAAAGTTGGAGTGTTTTAATGGGAAAAAAAACACATTGCTTTATTTTGAAAAATATACGAAACTAATACTTGGTTAAACTTAAATTAAAAAACATTTCCAACAATTACACTTAAGCAGCATGGTATTAAAATAATTTTAAATGGCCTTCAAATAAATAAGTTGAAAACACAATGGATATGCTATTCTCAGTGCTTCAAAAATACTAAACAGTTTATAGATTCACATTTCACTTTCATTTAATGAAAACCATTTATTTTTCCTGTGGAAAGAAGAGTGACAAAGGTACTGATCAGGCTCACCATCATCGTCACCAGACAAAACAGCCCCATCAAAACTTTAATAAGTAGTTATATATTATTATCTGCATTTTAACAGGAGGAACTGAGGTACAGAGAGATTGTGTCTCTTGCCTGCTCACTCAGCGTCAGAGCTAATTTGATTCTCTGTATTGCTGAAGACTATCTGACTAGAGTACAGGTACACTACACCCATACAAGAAACTAATTTCTCAGGACACACTGGGTCAAAAGGAGTATGAGGTACATTAGTGAGGGAAAGAATAAAACCAATGTGACCGACTCCAGAAGGGTTCATCACGAAAAGAGTGGTGAGTTCCACTGTTGGCGGTTAAACAAATTAGCATGTTTCTGTGTAAGTTCAGCAACACACATCTGATAGGCAGGTGCCTTTAGTTCTTAACCACTAAACACATTCAATGACAACATCACTGTAACTTCTTAAGTTCTCAATGGTAGACTGAACTAAGAGTGGACAGAAAGAGCATGGATCAACACTGACCTGGTCACACCTGTCAATAACAAGCTGGGTAACTACTTTTCTGGGTCTCACCTTCCTTATCTGTAAAATAAAGCTCTTGGACTAGATCAATATTTTTCAAATTATTTAAGCATATGAGTGGTAGTAAAACTAATTTAGTGGATATTGTCAGCTTTTTTTAGTCTAAAAAGGAAAGAAAAAAATTATCAGCATGCTTTTTAATCCATGCAATCTTTAAATTATATCTAATAAATGATATAAAATAAGTATCTCATTAAAAGTCTGCAAGTAATTGATTTAAATGATATCTTGGTTTCCATATAGGTGCTAATTCTGGTATAATTTAAGAAATCTCTGAAAATGAAAAAATGTTAGTCTTCATGAGCTTTTTAATAAAGTTTCGAGTTTATTGTCTTTCTTGTCTTAAAAATACATATTGGCAGTACTCAGCTTCTAAACAAGTTAGATTCTAAAAGTTCATTGTTAAGTTGATGATTTTAAACTTAGGACTTTTTCCCCAGAAATCTTTTAAGTAGGATCTAGCCCAAATATAAGGCCTATTTCAAATTCTGACTCGTGTCAAGGAAAGGAGAGAAATAAGTACTCCTTTCTTAGGCACTGGATAGTCTTAAAGAATTAAAGTAGAAAGGTAATGTGCCACTTTCTCTTTCTACTTAGCACTTTTCTGCCCAAGTGATTAATATGTTAAAATGCCCTACTTCATTACTGGTCCTGGTAAATATTACCCTTAAATTCTTCCACACTTCAAAATTATTTCCTACAAACTCTTCTATTTATTAAAATATTTCTGTCAGTATAATTGTATTAGAAGGTAAGCATCCAGGAAGAATAACTTCTTGATATGTGTGCAAAATAATGTAATAATGGTGTATGGCTTTGTGAGATAAGAATCCTAATGTATAATGAGTAGAACTTGAGGAAATTGCAAAGTTTAAATCAATGACATTGCCCAGAACTATACACTGCAAGTTCTATTATGAAGAAGAGTGCATCCCTTGGGAAGTTGCTCCTAGAGATAAGTATTTTCTCCCCTTTTCTGATCCTTAACATCTTCTAAAGGGCTTCAAAAAGAACTCTGGTGGCTACAGACTCATGATATAATATTTACAACCCTTTATGATATGGTCTAAATCTAGTACTCCAGCTGGTGGCGTGGCTCAAACAGTAAGAGCGCCTGCCTAGCTCCTGTGAGGCCCTGAGTTCAAACCCTAGTATTGCCAAAAAAAAAAAATAAAGAAAAATCCTATTTCAATCAAGTGCTTTAACCACTTTGCATTAAAAACATGTTAACTGAAAAGATTATGCTTTCTCCACTGAATTGCTTTTTCTGTCAATGATCTTTATTTATACATGTTTATTTATGCACTCCCTATCCTGTCCATTGATTTGTCCATTCTTTCAGTAAATACCACACAGTCTTGTAGCTTAATAATAAATTTAAAGCTGGGTAGTATCAGTCCTCTAATTTTGTTCTTTCAGTATTGTGTGGGCTTTACTGATCTACCCTTCCATGTAAACTTTAGAATCAGTTTGTCAATATTCACAAAATAACTTACCAGGAGTTTGGTTGAAATTGTACTGAATCCACAATTAAAAGTTCAGAAGAACTGACATCCTGACAACATTGTGTTCTCCTATCCATTGGCATTGAATATCACTCCATTTATTTAGTACCTGGATTTCTTTTATCAAAGTTTTCAATTTTTTTTCGTACAGATCTTTTAAATAGTTTCTTCAATTTCTACCTAAGTATTTCATATTTTTAGTGCTAATCCAAGTGGCAATTATATATTTAATTTCAGATTTGAACATACATGTCTCATAGCACAGATACTGCCAACAGGAATATGAAAAGTTGCTCAACATCATTAGGTATCAGAACAATGCAAATCAAAACCAACATATATCCATTAGGATGGCAATTATCAAAAAGGCAAAAAATAACAAATGTAGATAAAACAGAAATCTTGTACAGGGCTAGTGAGAATGAAGCTGGTACAGTCACAGAAACAGTATGGAAGCTTCTAAATAAATAAAAAGTAGAACTGCCATATGATCTAGCAATCCCTCTTCCTTTCATATCCAAAGACAATGAAGTCTCATTATAAAAATCATAGGGAACATCCACATGCAAAAAAAATTAATAATAATAGTCTAGACACAGACCTTACCTCTATCACCAAAATTAACATGTATAAAACTCCAAGAAGATATCATAGCATCAAATCAAGGGAACCAGGGCTTAGTGATTACTTTGCTTAGATCAATACTGAAAGTATGAGAAAAAGTTAATTAAGGGCTGAGTATGGTAGTGCATGCCTGTAATTCCAGCTACTTGAGAGGCAGAAATAGAAGGACTGAAGTTTGAGGTCAGCTCAGGCAAAAGTCAGTGAGATCCTATCCCCAAAACAAGCTAGGCATGGGGTATACACCTGTCATCTCAGCTACTCTGGAGGCAAAGAGAGGAGGATCATGGTCCTAGGCCAGCCTGAGCAAAAATATGAGACCCTAAGAGAAAACCAAACTGGTCTTTTCTGCATGTCTGTATCATGGCTTGCAGAAACTTATGCTACAAACATCTGTGTTTCAAACAGCCTTGGAACTATAAAGCAAAAACTGCAAGCTGCAC
The DNA here is from genome assembly GCF_047511655.1 of Castor canadensis. Taxonomy (NCBI): domain Eukaryota; kingdom Metazoa; phylum Chordata; class Mammalia; order Rodentia; family Castoridae; genus Castor; species Castor canadensis. The sequence goes on from NC_133387.1 coordinate 41,679,169, forward strand.
CACATGCATTGAGTCTAAGCAAAATAAAGATTTTAAATAATTTCAATAATAACTAAGAGAAAAAAACTAACAGTGGAGAATTAAATGTTTTATGTCTTAGAAAAAATATGAATAATATCCAGGCTCCTTTTCTTCAAGGGAGTATGAAAGAAACTCTGTCTTAATAGAGTTTGCAATCTAGCTGATAAAAAGAACTAGACACAAAAAGACAACAGTATAAAGAAGTATCTACTAAGGGCCAAATGCAAAAATGCAAAATGAATTTAATCCTAAGGATTGTAGGGAAACTAGGACTTAAACTGGATGCTATGGTTTGGATGTGGTTTGTTCTTCAAGGGCTCAAGCGTTGGAGGCTTGGTCCTCAGTGTGGCAGTGTTGAGGTGGTAGAAGGACCTCCCACTGGGAGATCTCTGGGGATACTGTCCTTGGAGAGAACTGATGTAGTTCTCATGGGATGTTGGTTAGTTCTCATTAGGGCTGAGACTTTGGCTTCCTGTCTTATTATGTGATCACTTTCTCAGCACCTGCTGCCATTGTTGTGATGCCACCTGCGAAGAAGGCTCCATTGGAGTCAAGCCAATGCCAACACCATGCTTCCCAAACTCCTTTTCCTTATGAAGTATTCTGCTTCAGGATACTATTTTATTAAGTAACATAATGGAATATTACACTGGACATTTAATTTAAAAACAACAATAAACTTTGATGAGGCCTTTTGTAAAAGAGCTCTTAAAGAAGGGAAAGAAGGGGAAGGTTAGGGGAAGAGGGATAGAAAAGGAGGGAAAGAGGAAGAGGAAGAAGGAAATGAAGATTGGACAGAGTAGTTCTTTCCCACATTCCTTCCTTGGATTTTCTGACCTGGAAATGTGATCTTTCAAAAAGAGTGACTGGAGAAAAGGTTGTAGGATAGTGCAATGAGAATAGAAGAATAAGTACTGCTGGGGGTGTGGCTCAAGTGGTAAAGAGAGGCCCTAGGTTCAATCCCAAGAGGGGATAAGCAGGAAGCGGGTGAGGAGGAAAATTATAGATACCAAAGAGAAAAAGTGGCATTTATTTTTGAGACAGGAAATAAGAGGTTGATGTAGGAAAAGAAAAATTTTGATTGAAAAGATAAAAATAAGGATATGACATCCTTTTCCTCAGTGAAGTAAGAGAGGTTATCTCAGTGAGGGTACTGAGAATAAAACCAAATACTTGAGATATGAGGCAAGGATCTGAAATATCTGTTATAAAATATCTGATAAGGAGCTACCAATGAAGCTTGGGCTCGATAAAGAGGCATGAATTTCTAGTAAATCTAAGTCCACAAATTTCTCTAGTTATTTCTGTTTCTGGACAAAAAAAGAAACATTTAAATAAACCAATGAAGTAGATCCAAAGAAAGTTGGACAGTTTTAATAGAGGACTCTAGTGTTTATAAAAGCAAACATTAAAATGCTAGGTCACAGTTTTTTTTAAAGGAGAGGAGCAGATGAAAAATGGTCTTAAAAGAGTTGAGGAACTGGTACAAATTTTTGAAAAGTAGAGGCCAGGTATGGTAGCTCACACCTGTAATCCCAGCTACTCAAGAGGCATGGGTAAGAGGGTTGCAGTCCAACGCTAGCCCTGGGCTTAAACATGAGATTCTGAGAAACAGCTAAAGCAAAAAAAAAAGGGGGCTGGGGGCATGGCTCAAGTGATAGAGGCCTGTCTACCAAGTGTAAGGCCCTGAGTTCTAACCCAAGTACTGCCATCTTTTTTTTTTTTTTCAAAAAAATTAGAAAAGTGTAAGTGATAATTACAGAAATAAAAGGAGATAGATAGAAAAAAAAGATCATGATTCAAGTTATGGTGATAGGGTATTTGAGAGTCCTATTGTCTCTTTTTATTCTTTCTAAAAATGAATTTGAAGAGTTTTTGTTCAAAGTTGTCAAACTCAGACCACAAGATATTTTTTCATGTTGCTACTGTGGGTTTAAAAAAATACAACTAACTGTATTGACCCTGTTAGGGAGGTTCCTGCCCTAGGAAAGCTTTTTACTCATAAAAGAACACAAACATACATAGCAAATAAGAGTGCCATGTTTCCAGCTGCTGCTTGGAAAGGTGAAGGAGGAAGGGGTAGAAAGGAAGACAACATTTGGGATTTTGGAGCAGTTAATTCATGAACAAAGGAAGCTTATCTCACTGCAAAAGTTAGGTACATGTGCAGTAGACTTGGAAGCACACAAAATAAATGAAAGATTAAGATGGTATCCTTTAATACAGTTTTTATGCTTTAAACAGATGAAGACAGTGAAATTCACAGGGAAAAGTAGGAAAATGTCCACACAGCACTATACCTTCTGGGAGATTAGACTTTTCTAAAAATATCTACCTTTTTCACACTCCTAAAATAACTCAGAGGGAAAAAATAAATTATAATTGAACTAATGACTGGATTGTGGGTTAAATTTTAAACGGAGTTATTAAGTAATGGTTTGTTTCTGTGGGTTATTGAAACTGATGCAGTAATAAAATATGGTAATGGTGAAATGCCCCATACTCATGACTTGTTTTACTCTGCCTATACATCTTGGAAACTTATTTATAAATATATCTAATAATCTGAATTATATATCTCTCTTAGAAGTAGACTATAAATAATATAATTTGTCTTTAATAGTTGAGAGGCCAGACCTCCCCTCAAGAGTACAGAAGTGAACAGATTGCTGACAAAAATGCCTTCATGCAGCTTGAACTTCTCAAAGTGATTCTAAAACTTTTTAACCTCTATATGCATACTTTAAAGAGTTTTCAAACCAATGAAGCAGATAATCATTTGTAGCTGTTACTGAAGTACATTTAACAACAACAACAACAACAAAGCCCACTTTAACGTCAACGAAGGTATAAGACTACAACATAAACCTTTAAGAAACCTTCAGAGAAAACATTAGATTAGGTTGTATCTTAGGTGACTGGAGATAAGGTTTAGCATACAAATATAGTACAAAGGAAAAGAAGAAACAGTACATTTAACCTACAACAACCTAAAGAAGTTTGAAATCACACACACACAAAAAAGATGGCTAAGCTAAGTTACATGTACAAATGCAACAGAATAAAAGCAGTTATACAAGAACCATTTTAACTTTTTATAGGTAAGGTAATAATTTCGTACTCTTTGGTTAACAAACAAAACTGTCAGCAAAAATTTAACCTAAATGAGTCTAAATGACATTGTATTTAGTATTAGTTTACTATAAACAAGGTATTTTTTTTTATTGAGAGGGATTTTTACTGCAAAGAAATGTTGATACTGGGAACAAAAAAGCTACAAGAACATTCTAGTGTGTACACACTGTGGCTGACATTGCACAAGTCAGAATATTCTTAAAATATCTTTGCAAAGAGACTGAATGTGGCTAATTGTAGTTATTTTTCACAATATAGGTTTTCACAGACTTACAGCTAGTGACATACATTAAACAGTAAGTTTTGACTCAACTAAAATATAGTGCCTAGTGGCTAAAAACAAGAAAAATCTATCCACTCCACCCAAGCTCAACAGATTAGGTGCTGGTCTACATAAACCATTCATGTTGTTAGGTGGCACTTCCCTTAATACAGATATATATTTCACTGAATTTTAAGAAGTAACTGGAGGAGCTATATCACCTTCCACATCCATCTGCCCACACTTTAGAATAGGAGCGTCTTCACTCAATTTTTCGGTTTTAGGAATAATCTCTAGGTTTTCTTCTCCTATCTGTTAAAAAGACCAAAGCAGATCCAACTTACAAATAAAGATATTTTTTCTTTCCTATTATTAGTCATGCTTATTTACAACAGAACAATTATCTAAATTTCTACATTATAAAAATCTAAAATGGCTTTAGGACAAAACATAAACTGAAAATCTCTTGTGATAAGAAATAGAAAATATCTGTTTCAAAACATATATGAGCGCTAGCTTCTAAACACAGGCTCTGGAATCAGGCTGCTCTGGGTTTGAATCACTACATACCACCTCTAATCCTTAACTTCTCTGAACCTCATTTTTTTTTTCCCATCTGGATAAAGGAGATCAGAAAGGTAACTATCTTAAAGGCTGTACTGAGAATTAAATGGGATTATACATTTAAGTGCTTAGATAATGCCAGGTGCATAGTGGTGCTCAATAAATGTTAACTGCTATCATTATCAGTAGTAGCATGAGTATTTTCTTATTTTAAGTATCTTCATATGACTTGGCCTAGCAATTACACTGAGAGTAAACTTCAAGTTAATAAATAGTACACAGGCTTTAAAAGTTGGATTAGAAGACAGTAACAACATGGAAAATTGTTATGTGTATATGTATGTATATACATACATACACACACACACACACACACACACACATATGAAGGAAAACTATTGGGCTGGTGGAGTGGCTCAAGCAGTAAGAGTGCCTACCTAGCAAGTATGAGGCCCTGAATTCAAACCTCAGTGCCACAAAAAAAAAAAAAAAAAAAAAAACATGAAGGAAAACTATAACATAACAAAAAGTGTTATAATTTTTAAAAAGTAGGGTACCACCAAAAAAAGAATTCATGAAGGAAAACTATTACATAGCAGGAAGTGCTATAATTTTTAAAAAGTAGGGTATAGTAGGAGGATATTATCATAAACATGGGCAGAAATGTGTTATCTTGAGGTGTAATAATTGAAGGTAATTTTAACTATTTTTCTTCTCTATTTTAAAAAAATTCCAAACATTTCACAATGATCATGTCTTACCTTTATGAGAAGATATTGAAAGAAACAAAATGTAGATAATTTTTTTCCTGACCCAACTTTCTTCAGAAAAGTGGAGCCAGAGGAAATAAAGAAAAAAGTAAGGAGAAAAAAGATGCATTATTCTTTAAATCAAGATTTTATAAAAATCAAGACTAGTTTTTTAAAATTAAACAAAATTCCTCTTTTTTTGTTTTCTATGGTTGTACACTGCAACATTTAAAAGTTTTTACAGTATATCAAATATGTCATAGTTGAATTCACCTCCTCCATTATTCTCCTTTATTCCTCCTCCTCCTATTCCTGGAATAGTTCTACAGGTCTCATTTTTCCATTTACATACAAGTGTACACAAATTATTACTTTCTAGCTTTTAAAATTACACCTCAAAGAGTCTTACACAAGGAATACATTATATTTAACCATATTTCCAAAATAATCTTTTACTTAGAGATCAAGCAATACATATTTTAATAAATACCATTTAATCTTTGTAATAAAAGAATGCTATATAGAAGAAGTGGCCAATTAAAATTCATTGATAAATTATGTTTTAATCATTAGACAAAAGAATAATATTTTAAAAGGCACAAAGTCTTTGTTCTTAGAAACATTCGATCAAAGACAGTAGACAGATCATGAAATGTTAAATCTCAAGTTTTCCTATAGCACTGAGTTTTGATTACCACTGCAGTGAGAAAGTAAGACTGAAATCAACCTAGAGAAGCCTAGGAAAAAGACCAGAAATGGTTTTCTAAGAAGGTGGGAAGCCAGTAGAGAACAGATTCACTTAAGACAGGAAGAAGTTTTTAGAAAGGAGGAAATTGCCAACAAAGTGGATGAAACATGAAGTAGAATAACAGGGGAAGATTCAAAACCTGGCAGAGCCAGTGGCTTAAATATGATGGCATATTTGAGATCATGCTCTTAATTAAATAAATACATAGTTATATGATCTTCTGCATGATTCCACAAGACAATTCTATATTTAATGTGATATATGAATTATTATTAATATACCTCTTTACTCTAGCAAGAAATTAAAGGATGTTTTTCTGCATGAAAAAGTCAGACATGAACTTACTCTAATGTAGAGCTTTAAAAGAGACAAGATTTTTACTTGATAATATATGAAGGCAAAAAATGAAACAGAAGTTACTTTTGAAATTACTATTGAAAAGCATTTCTTATATTAGAAAACCAGAACATTAGCACTAACTTTGAACTTTCAATCTGTAGCTAAACTGCTTGCCATTTACTGGCCACTTTTATTACTCCATGTTCTGCCCTTCAACCTTTTTCAAATGGGTAACCCGTGCCCACTAAGCTAAAGCAACTTGCTGAAGGTCACAAGTATTGTCAGGATCTGAACCCAGTTTGCTTCTTTTTTTAAACTCAAAAACTTCCTCTACACCATTCTGCATACTTTTATTTTCTATATAATTTAAACTACTACATTTCCTTACCATATTAATGCCTCAGCTTAGAACTCCATCAGTTTAATCACAAATTTTTATGCAAAAAGAATTATTATCACTTAGATATAAAACTGCTTATGACCTAATTTCAGAAATGTCAAAAATGAACATATTAAAAATATGTTCATAAATATTAATAAATATTTAAAAATTAGCATAATGCACTGTCTCCATCTTACAATCTATAATTCCTTCTTGATCTTAGTAAAGATCTTCCTAGAAATCAAGATTTGAATGTTTCAATAAATTTGATTTCAGAACTCAATTCCATTATCAATCGGAGTTCATTCTTTGAACTTTCTTAGCTTAGATTTGATTATCTTAAAGCCTACCTTACTTATAAGCAAGAGTATATACTTCTTAAAGTATGATAGATACGTTTGAAAGAAAAAAATTGAGTATTTCTACACAATGATGAAATAATTTAACTTAATTAGAAGAAACACATTACTGTGTATATCTGTGGAAAATATGAAGTCTCTGTTGAAGTCAGAATTTAAGCCTTTCTTACTCTTCAGGTGTTACTTTCACAACTCTGAGAACAGGCTAGTTTATTTCAACTGGGAGCAACCAACTATTCACAATGAACATGTCTCTATTCTTCACACAGTGTATAAACACTGGATTAACAAATGTACATAATTATTATTATTTCATATTCCTGATTTATACAGTGTTATGATCTCTGATGCAATGGGTTCTTGTACAAACAAGTTTTAGTATTTCAAGTGCTGGGTTAATAAGGTTAAGATATTCTTTATTGACATTTTAAAAGCTGTAATAAAATATTCTTTAGCTCAACTCTCAGATTTTTGGTAGGTAACTGATATTTTTCTCTAAAATAAAAAAACACATAAAATACTACTTCAAACTAAAAGACAGCAGGACATTGTGAGTTTGAAAGGTGTTTTTTGTACATGGCACCCTACTGTACTTTGATTAATTGTCTCGGTTAGGATTTAGTTTCTTGTCACATATGGTATTCCACAGCAGGCTATGTAAATGCATCAAGTCCACATGCCACCTAACTTAGAAAATGGCTTGGTTTTTAAAGTTTGTACTATGTATAACTTAGAAAGTCTTTTAATATTTCAATTCTGCAAACTACTATAGATTAATTTAGAAAGAATTTGTTGATTTGTAGAGGTTTTAGCATCTTCCTTTTTCTGTGAATGTGATATAGAAATATATCAAAATATGTGTATCATAAACATTGATAAATTTTACCCAGAAGAAATCGTATTTTCAAAAAGACCCTTAAGGAATACTTTGCCTTGATTTACCAAAGTGCATATTTAATACGTGTCAGTTCATGGTTCTCATAAAATCTACCTCAGGTTATAGAACTAAACAGATCAGGACTGATTCCAATTCTATTATAAAGAATAGCCAGATTAAAGTATAGTATATAAATGTGAAAAAATAGCATAATTAAACCTACTAAAAAGTGTTAAAAGAGGGGAAGGAGAGCTAAAAAACAGTAACATAGATTGGGTGAATTTGATCAAAGTATATTGCATACATGCATGCAGCAAATATCACAATGAAATCCCTTCGTACAGTTTATTTGTGCTAATAAAAATTCCTTAAAAAGAACGGTCAGCAAACAATCTTGTTTGCCAAAAATTGTTACTTGATAAACACTTTTGTGTAAGCTCCAATGCTTGTACAAATGCTACACAAGTACAGAATTAGGACAGTTATGTGTTATAAGTTTTACCTGAAAAATTATTTCTCTATCAACCATACTAAATTCAGAACTTAAAATTCAACTTAATGTCACAGAAAATCCCAGAGGTCAAATGAATAGTTAAAATATTAAAAAGTCCTTTTTTATGGGTCAGTTATATGCTTCAAATTTAAAAGAACTTTAAAAGATAGTTCATTTTAATTTTATATTTTTCATAAATCTTCACAATACATAAAATTCAGACATTCAATTTCCAATATTACCAGGTTTAATTAAATGTGCTTGTTTAATGTATTGTGGCAAAATACTTCTTGAGGAGAGAGTTCAGTTCTTCAAAAGGCACAAATCTCAGTGACTTTACTTGAAAATAAATATATTTATATGTTGCTTTTACAGATCAGTTAAAGAATTGTAACTGTTAAATACAGAAAATGTGCAAAATAAAACAAAAATTTTTAAATTATATTGTCCTTACTTAGAGATTTCTAATTCAAAAGATTACCACGAAATAACACTGCTTCAGCTGTGTGTCATGCATTTGTATCTCAAGAAATTTCTCCATAAGAGATTTAGATGAGATTTCTATGCATGTGAACCCACAGTTTATAACTGCTCAAAAAGCAGAGTACACTAAAAGAAGAGTTAACCAAATGGAAGTCTTTGAGCTAAGACACCTCATGTTGGAGCAGTCAGATAAACCACCCGTCATGTATACTCTATGGCTTCTCACAAAACAGAGCTTAAGTAAGGATGGATAGATATGATTCTAACTGGCAGTTTCTGTAAAGTACAAGAATCCTCAGTGGCACCTGTGAATGCATATGTCTTGGAGGAAGCACTTTTTGCAGAAACTTTTATACATGTTCATTTAGCTATGTCAAAATAAGTTTTCATTTTGGGTATTTCAGCAGACACAAATTGTTGAGATCTGTATCAAGTTTATCTTGGGAAAGACTGAACAGTAATTATGCCCTATTTTTTAAAAATACAATACTAAGTCTACTTTATATTTCACATGTATGTAACACAACACAATGCTAAAATGTCAATATGTTAAAAGTTTGCTTATAGGTTATACGCATTGTTACATGTTTATTTAAAGATTATAAAAAGTTAATAATAAGCTTCAAAACTTTGTTAAAGATTCTATAAGGTAGATAAAATAGTGGTACTATGACTACTCAAAAATCACCTAAGATTATGTAAAAATATAAATACCCAACACTATTCCCTCTTTATCCGCTTCCTGCACGTTCAAATCCAAGTCACTGGGTGGTAAGCAAAATGGCGCTCCAGTACTGTAAGGATGATGTGTAACAGGAGACTATTTCCATATGAGGGGGACTGATCGCCTAAGAATATGCTAAAAAAAAATAGGAGCCAATTTTCTGCCAGACAACAAGTTATAAAGATGGAATGAGAGAAAACAAAAGTATTTTCAGTATCTATAAATACATAGAAATATAGACATAAATGTGTGTATGTATGAACATATACATTTATACGTCTAGTCCTTCACTTGGTCTAATGAAAAGAATGAGGAAGAACACCTTCCCAGTAACAATAAGCATATAAGATCTTGGGTTCTAAATACCATTCTCCATTAAAAGGAGCCAGAGTTCCTTGGAGAAACAGCTAATTCCAAGAATAGAGCAATAAGGAAGTGTCAGTCAAGCCTGGAACACCTTCAATGGAGATTCACTCAAAGATAGTAAAATTATGTGTAAAGGATACAAAAATTAGCTTGAAGAAGCCCTCTTTAACCAAATTTGGGACAATGTGACCATCAACATAAATAATAATTAATAACCAATATAATCTACTGAATAAAACAAAACTGACTACTCAAACAAGTGATTAAAATTAACATTTTTTCAATCAAAATCCTGCATAGAATGCACACAGTATTACATCTGGTATTCTTATCAAAGATGCATAAAATGAATTTAACCACAAGAAAACATCAGAAAAATGGAAAGTGAAAGGAATTCTACAAAATAACTGCTCCATATTTTTCAAAGTTTAAAAGTTATGGAAAAATTATGGGACTGTCCAGAAACACTGAGACTATAAAAACATAAAAACTAAATCCAGTGCATGAGTCTAAAATAGATTCCTTATCATATGGCAAAACTCGAATGAAATTTTAGGATTACATGGTAATGTATCAATGTTAATTTCCTGATTTTTTTGGTTACATTTTGGAAATGTAAAACGGTGAAAAAACACTACTAAATTTAAAGAAAAGGTGTGATCAATTGTATTTTCAGAACAATTGCTCTAGTAGCAGTAAATATTTATATAAATATTTCCTAGTAAATATTTCCTATCTAAATATACTATACTATTATCAATACTAAGAACATTAAGCATATACCCCAACATACATATATATTTTTAAATTTTTTATATACCTGATCTTTACTACTAAAATATGTTAATTATAAAACATACGCAGCCATGAAAATTACAATTGGATGTTATATATAATTAACTTGACTGAAGGTCACTTTTTGTCATACTTCATTTGTAGGCCTCTAGTGAAGTGATCAAAGGAAAATGAGTCTGGCAGAATTATTTAAATTGTTTCTAAAATACAAGAGACTGAGCACAGTATCAAGGCAATAACAGTAGCGAAAAGGAGCTAACAATAGACTGGAGAAGCGTTTAAGGAAGAAAACGTTTACAGGACTCAGGAAGAGAGTTGCTATGTGAGGTAAGGATGGGTTAGGCTTGAGAATAACTCCTAGTGTTTGACTTCAGTGAATAAATGTGAAGTAGAGATGGAGAAAACAAAATACAAGGAGATAGAGAAAGAAGAAAATATACTGCTTTTCCAGGCATACAGTTTTAATTTACAATAGAAACTATTTTGTGAATATCCAAATAATTTGTTTACAGCTTAAAAAAATAAAGCTGTAGAAGACCACTGTGGTAAACTATATAATATCATTTTAGGTAATGATAAAGACTATTTTTGATTCAACAAACTGACAGGAATTCTTTATCAATTTCAATTTACTCTAAAGAAGACAGAAAAATATATTTAAGTCATATTGAAGAAAGACTTTATGTCCATACTACGACAGACACCTAAATTCCTCTCTCTGTGTGTGTGTGTGTGTGTGTGTGTGTGTGGTGAGAGAAAGAGAGAGAGAATGAGAGAGAGAGACTGGGGATGGAACCCAGGGCCTCCCACTTATGCTCTACCACTTGAAACACACTTCCAGTGCTTAGGGTTTTTTATTTTGATCTTGACATAGAGTCTTGCTAACTTTGCTCAAGCAGACCTCAAACTCACGATCCTCCTGCTTCCACTTCTGGAGTACCTGGGATTATAGGCTTGCGTCCCCATATCTGGCCTCCTTTGTCTTTTTTAAGGGAAGGACAATTTGATCAACCCACAGCTGAAGAGAATGTCTTTATTCAAATGCATTCGATATTTCTGTCAAATGAGTGAAAGTATCAAGAAACGAGCTATTTATTCTTTCACAAACTTTAAAGATTCATATGCAATAATCTCAAACTACAGGTTGTTACATTTTAAGAGTAAAAGATTACTATTCAAAAGACATGATTTCAGAGATTGTTTTAGGGGATAAACTATTAAAAAACCTTATTAGTATTTTATTCTTTCTACTTAGCTAAAATAAATATCAGAAAAAATATGAAAACTAGAATTTTTTAAAGGAATAGGCCTTGTGAAACATCCATAACATTCTTTATACTGACTGTATTTTAAGATAAATCATTTACAAATAAAATTAGATTTTATTGGTTAGTCTGTTGGCTAACATAATATCTTGTTACTGAAGCATAATTTTCCAGGCATTGTCTCCTGTGTTACACTACCAGAAAGTGACTATTTTTTTTTTGTTTAGTAGAACACTATTTAATACATACAGTAATACAGAAAATACAAGAAACAGCTAAATATTCCATAAAGGAAATCCATGTAGGGCTGGTTTTTTTCCCTTAATTTAAGGGCAATAAAATCACAAGAATATATTCTTAAAATGATCATCCTTCATATTTCAGTTCTTTTTAAAGGTAAGAAACTGATGTGGTAATATGGAAAAGCTGCCAAAATGAATGGAACTAATTAATTCTTTTTCTTACAGACTTTTCTGACTTACCTTAGAAGATGAAGAATCACACTCCTGACAAATCCATCCATAGCCTGTTTGTTTAGGAGACTTTTTTAAAGGAGGATCCAAACAGCCAAAATGGTAGCAGAGTCTGCATTCATCACACCTGAAGGGTAAACATATTGACAGAATATCTAAATAATTTAAAAATCATTTATTTCAAAGATAAAAGGGCAGCTATTGCACGTTTCAACTCTAATATTATTAATTCTATCCTTTGCTCACAAGATTATTAATTTAGTATTTATGACAAAAGCAACCTACACCTGAGATAAATGTTTTAGGGAAAATGCAACAATAATATATTGACAAAACAAATATTATTCAGAACATTTTAACAGTAGAAATGTTATGAGCATATGAATGAATGTATATGTATAATTTTAAGTGCTCAAAAGTAACAACCACAACAATTTCAACTTTGAACTGAAAGAATTTCAAATTATTTGCCCATTAGACAATTTTAAAACTTTCACTGGCATAACATACATTTAATTCAAGGTTATGAATTCAATCCAATACACTATAATTATTTTAAATGTTTTAAAATTCTAAAGAATTCCAAGCTGCAATCAAATATACAAAGAGGTAAGAAACCACTCTGAGAATTTAATTTTATTCTGTCAAAATTATCTGTAAGATATCCAGTTCATCTGGATTTTCACAGTACTTTCTAGTACATTTTAAAAGTTATTAGCAAATGTTCTGATAGTGTCTTGCCTCCTATGATGTACAAAATCTAAGAAAACTATCATACCTATTCTTCGTTTCAGACAATCTCATCCTGCTGACAATGAAGAAAAATCTGTATTATTTCAGTGTTTTGTAAAAAGAATTTTGCATCAATTGGATAACAAGACCAAAATTTAACAACAAATAGCAAAAATGTATACATCTTAAAGAATGAGTTCTTTGTGCTTTTAAAAAAATTTAAAAATCATGTTTTCTTAACCAATCTATCAATTTTTTTATTATTCATCTCTTACTGATTTAAAACATCAAAAGTCAACAAACCTATAACTAAGAACCCGAGGGAAAAATTTCTAAAACACATATTACTTGAATAAAGTACAAAATTACTACTTGATAACCTTTATTAGGAACTAATTTATGCAAATAACACATAAAGAAAAACAACTGACTTAAAGAAATCACAGTGAAGGAAACTAAAATCTATTCTTCTTGTAAAATCTCTTATGCTCCAAAACCTAACCTTCAAAGGACCAATTTTGGGAATCAAGAGATTCAGAAAAATAGGCAACTTAAGTCATATTATTTCAGGTACAAAAAAGTTGAAGACACAGTGATATGTCATAAATTTAAACCATTTTTTCTCTACAACTTTTCCTTTATAAATAAGTGTATGTACTTTTCCAAAACCTTTTAGACTGAAGAAATGAACCTGGCAATTACATTTACTATAATTCTAGCTACAAGAACAGACAAAATCAAGTAGGACTAAGTACCTTACTTACTATGCCAATACTACAAATAGGCCATTAAAAATACATTAGAAAGCAATTAAAATATTCAAGTATCTGTTGTTCTAGCATTAAAAATAATAGATAATATGTAGCTAATTCCATGTTCTTTCTCCATACAACTAATGTGCATTTCAATAACTAAAATTTCAATTACATTATACATATGGGTATAGAAGGCATCAGAGTATAAGCATTTCTGAGTTTATTAGAAGGTTCAAATTTCTAGATAGCTGAGGGCATACTACTTCAAATATGGAGACTTTCAATAACCTTTAATGGGAAAATTTAAAAGAATCACATTATTTGTTTCATCAAGGGAATACATTAAATATAGCCTATTCTGTCTTTGTCATATGTATCATCAGCATGATTTTATAGATGCTGCTATATGTCTGTGTCAAGTTTCTGTTGTTTGGATAGATTTTATGTTCACCTTTTCCAGATATTCAGAGTCTTTATTTGTTTGAAGACTATCAGCTACTGCTACCTGATACTATCAGTGTATTTGTTTCTAATTTTCCTAACAATAACTTGTAGATTCAGAAAACAAAGCACTAAAGCTATTAAGACTATGCAAATTGACAGTAAAAAAGACAAGAAAATGATAACTTCTACTATGGTAAGCACATGGACTCAATTCTGGTGGTTAACTATGATCTTTTTTTCTTAACTTCAGATTTTCAGGCAATTTTCAGTATTGTTCAGACTACCAATAATCCTAGTTCTTGACAGATGAAGAGTTATAGTATTAATGTTTTCACAGTTCCCATCAAATTACAACTGCTATATATTTACTTAATAATTGCATAATAATTTAGACATTATTTCTCATATATAACTCAAGGCAACAATCACAATGAATGTAAAATAAACCATAATTCATTATTCATCACCTTCATGTACACAGGGATTTTTGTTGGTATACCTAAGGATTTCCATCTCATTAATTAAGAACAAGTTTGGTATACTGGTCTAGTTGCAATCTGTTGCTGGTTTCAATTACTTGTAAAATAAAGCTATTTTTCAGTTTAAGAACTAATGAAAAAAGAGAGAAAAAAGGTTTTATTTATTAGCTCTATCAGGAGACAATTTGAAGTATATGCCATTTTGAAATTACTTAATCCTTCCTTACTGATTGATCCTTCATTAGAATATCTTTCAGAATGACTTACTTGACATGTGGAACTGTAATGTATTTTTCACGATTCCAGAAAATTAGAAAAGTTCTCTAACATTCTAACAGAATTGCAACTCTAAAGACTTAATAGCAAAAAGTAGTGGTTAATGCCCCAAAAAGCTGCCAAAATCCAAGAGAGAAAAAGAAAAAAACAAGGAAATAATCTCATCTGGAAAATAAATAGTTTTGTTGATAAAGAAATACATACACAAATACAAAAGCCAGCTCTTTGTAGAGATTTCTAAAATTATTTTTATTTGACAAAAAAGTCTCATTGTTTCCATTCTAGAAGATTCAATTGAAAAAAGCCATAGTTTTATGAGCTGTTAACAACTATGTCCTGGATATGAAGCCAACTCTAGCAGGATTTGTAAGAATTAATATATCACAGACAAATCTAAGCAATGTCATTAAGAGCCCTAGAAACTGAAGTACAAGGTAGATGATCAAAATGGTGAATTGTTTACTTCACACACGTTACACACCACACACAAAACCTGACTGTGATACAAATGAGATCAGTTAAAAAATGCAAAAAATAGAAACTTTATATGAATCTATAATCACCTACTACCTGTAATAGTTACTGCTATTGATCAGTTTTATTTACAATTTCTAGATCTAATATATACTTGAAAACACTAATTGCAGCACGCATTTAGCAAAGCAAATTGTGAATGAAATGTTTTCTAAAAGTCTGCAAAAGGAATCACTGACCACAAAAGTATAGTGATATAATACAATATACTTTATTAAACACAAATATCTATGTAATAAAACTTTATATCAATAGCACATTATGAAATAGGAAGACAATGTCTTAAAATACTAAGAGATTATAGAACTAACCTACAAAGAAACACTGAGTTTTTAAAATAAAATGCAACGTGAAAGTTCAAAGAAGTATCTTTAAAGTCTCTAATAAGTATTTCCACATAAACACTATGCAGCATTCTAAAATTTTAATTTTAAATAGATAAAATGAATATCATTTATAAGATATTTGATTGTTTAGATTCTTACTAAAGATACTTCCTATATACTAGATTAATATTAGATATAGATATAAATAATAAGGCAATTTTATATGGTCTTTTACACATTGATTTAATAAAATGCAGCGACCAAATAAAAATAGCTCTATATGCATTTAAAATACTTACTTAGCATTATGATTAAGTATAGCACCCTAGACAAAGAAGAGGAAGAAAATGATTTATCTTCACATGTGCTATGATCCATACAACAGCATTCAATCAGGAGTTTATTGACTACTGACAATATGCAAATATGAAAAAAAAAAAAAGGAAACAACTGATACATTTCTTCCTGTGCTTAAGAGACAGGTTAATAATCAGTGTTCTGAAGGGTTTAACTCTTAATTTCTGCTAGGGAAATACATTAAGTAATAATTTTAAAATCTGAAACACTGAAGTGCACCTCCTATGCAAATAATTTACAGCCAGTGATAACCTGAACTTCCAGGAAAAAGCAAAATCTATACCATAGACTTGAAAAGGAATGTACATTTTTTTATGATAAAGTTGATATTGATAATCATAGCTATGTTCTAAGTAAATGGAACATTTTATTTAGATCCCCTCCAAATGTACACAAAGCTAAATATAACAACTTACTCTGAAAATGTATATCATTACACCTGTTCACTTGAAAAAATAAGTATCAACAAAATTGATGAGTTTAATTTTCTGACTTTTGCATCATTTATATGTAAATATAAATACAATAAAAATTTTAAAATTAGTCTTGAATATTGGCATTACTTAATACCTCAAACACATAAATCTATTAATGAGGGATGGATTATTTCATTGAACAGTGACCAATTACTTCACTTAAACGTCTTAATAGATGGACAAAGTATAATACAGGCTTTCACACAATTCTGCATCCTACCAATATTGAAATAACACTATCAATAAGTACAATAGTTTAGTCCTTATAACTTACAACAATTTTAGTGCAAACTACCTGTATAAGCACTTTCAGTACAAAATAAATGAGACTGTCTTTTAAATAAAGTTTCACAAATATCAAACTAATATAGAGACTTCAACCTATTTCATTATTGCCACTATAGATTTCTATCAATGCAGTAATGAATGAGGAAAAAAATTGTTTACACATAAAAGTACATTAACTGAAAAAATGGAAATTTATTCAAATCCAAATCCATTTAAAGAATGGGATGAATTCAGTTATCTACATCTGCAGCAGCCAAGTTCAAGATTAAAAGTGAAAGGAAGAAAATAAAGCAACTCATATGAAAATATACAATAAGACCAAGTATCTCTTCACAGCATGAGAGAATGATTAGACATTTCCATACCTGAAACTCATCTGCTTTGTTCATTAATAAACTGATCTCCATCTGCTCATTCCCTTGGACAATTTTTTAACAGTATAACCTGCTGTGTTCAAGCTCCATATAACTGCATTTTCCTGTTCATAATTAACTAATTAAGCTCTAATCAATAGTGTATATCCCGATTTTACAATGTAAATCAGATAAATGAGATAATGGCTAGGGGTCAATCTCATTTTATTTACAAAGCCCAGCATGAGCATTCAATTTCATTACATCTTATGTACCTGAACAGCAGTGAATCTTATTGGCAGGACTACAGAAAACCTTGGAGTAAGCATTACAGGAAAGAGGCCTGTATTTTTGTAAAGTATTTTCAAAGCATGCCAGTCTCAGGTCACAATCCTGTAATGTTACATAATTTTACAAAGTGTTGATTCAGACAAACAGAAAAAAAAAAAGATTCTGCTTGCATATGCCATGCAATTCTAAGTTGAGTCTCCTAAACAAATTTCAACTGTCAAAAACAATTTCAGAAAATTAAACAATTTTGAATAACGTAAATATTCCATACTGCTGCAGAGTCCATCTGAATTCTTGAACAGATATTGGTGAAATACTCATAAAATATTCTCATATTGTGAATCAAGTAAAAATTACTGGTGAGTTTTGTTTAGCAAGTAACTTTAAATGCTTAAAAAGAGTGGTTTCAGTTGGCAGAGTAGATAGCTCAGTGGTGGGTTTTATCTCTACCACCTCAAGTGGTTTCATTAAGTAATATGATATAAAAGTGGGGAAATAGGATAATGAATGCAAATATTACTATTCATTGGTGAGCAATCTATTTTAATGTAAGTATAAAATCAGATAAGCATTCAAAACACATGAATAACACATAAATGATGAATAAATATAATTAATAAATATGAAAATAACTTCTAAAATTAACATGGATAAAGGCTAATACTATGTTTTGTTTTCATTTTGAAATACAACCTTAATTTCAAGTCATTTTTTTTTAAAGGAAGTGGCAAATTTTGGACAAAGGCTATATCCCTGATTCCTTTCTGTGTCTTTCCCATAAGAGTAAAATAAAATTTGAATAAAAATAAGGAAGTTATATTCTATGTGTTGTAGAAGAAACTACAAAAACAACTTTATCTAAAAAGAAATATTTTTTAAAATTTAAGGGTCCTTTTAAAGAGACAGACCTAAACCACGCTTAATATTAATCAATGTTAATATAACATATAATTTTTTGAAAAAATAATGTATACACATGTTCTCAAAGTGTCCCTAATCAGCTAAGTGAATACCATCTAAAAACTTGTTACAAACGCAGATTTTCAGGCCTCGTCTGAGACCTACAGAATCATAAACTACAGGGAGACAGGGAGAGAAAGTATGGTGGGCACAGGGAGGTTTCCAACAATCCTTCCTGTGATTCTGAGGCATGATAAAGTCTGAAAATCACTACTATTTACTAACTGTATCATTCCTGTTTGCATCTGAAAGACATTTAATTTCCTTTCTGTTATTTTATTGTTTTTTCCTTTCCCTATTCTGTGGCAAATAACCACCAGGTAACTGATGTGCCATTTTCTCTTAAACATGTTTGTGAACTATGAACCATTTAGCAATATTTTCTTAAGTACACATTAATTTTCCCCTTTGAATAGTAACGGACTAATTATGGGCAGCAAATAATTTTGTACTATAGAAACATGACAGTGTTTAGGAGATTAGGAGAAATTCTACTCCTTTCAAAAATTCTACCCTTTTACAGAACCTATCCTCTTATGAATTATGCAGTTTATATTTGTAACATGTAACAAAGGTCCTTGAGGCTAGCACCAGACATGGAAGAGCATATCCACCAGTGAAAACTGCAAGATGGAGAATGATAATTATGAAGTACTCTAATCAGAATCTAGGTGAAAAGGATTTTGATTTACAGTGAGACCAAAACCACAATAACCTAATGATTTCTCAATAAATAAATAAATAAAAAGACCTAAAATAAGGTAACCATTAGTATTTTCTCACCATATA
This sequence comes from Castor canadensis, assembly GCF_047511655.1. Classification (NCBI taxonomy): domain Eukaryota; kingdom Metazoa; phylum Chordata; class Mammalia; order Rodentia; family Castoridae; genus Castor; species Castor canadensis. Next base: position 41,698,264 of record NC_133387.1, read on the forward strand.
TTAAGAGGGTCAAAACCTCATACATTAGCATAGTTCATTCAGAAAATGGTAATCTGTTATTTTTCTTAAAATCAGCTGGAGTTGAGTCATAGTAATAATTACCAACTTTTTCTTAAACTTACGTAGTGATAAATAGATCCTTTCTTATTATTTAAAAAACCTACTGCTTTTGTTAATGACTAATATTTTTCTCCAATATTATGAGATCTTTCAGTAAGTTAATAATACGTTTAGACATAACTTCATACATATTTTACTTTTATTAAACATCTTAACCAATTACATGGTTCCTATAACTATAGATTACTAACATACAGCAACCTTATAATTACACTTGCACTTGATTATCTATAACATTGCCTATTCTATTCCTAAAGTTTAAACTATTTTCTATTGCCACTATACCTGAAAAGAGATCCAAAATACACTTATAAATCAGGAAATTCCAAGAAACATGTTGACAATTTACACATATATTTGCATTTCAATTTCAGCAAAGAGTCTCTTCTAAATCAGTTCAAGATTGAATGATGGAATATTCAACAGATTTCTGTCGTTGACTTAAAATTGGATGATTAAAGCTTGAAGATCAAATTTTAAATCTGTAAACCCCTGCAAAGATACAGATGTTGATGAAGATCTTTCAGCTGGCAGGTTGTACAGTCAACAAGGTTTGTATCTCCCTCCTTATTTCACAACTTTGTATTTAAAGTTGAAAAAACTAAAATTATACTGAACACAGAACGTTCATATTAAATAAAACAATAAGGACTGAATAAATTTGGCTATTTCTAAAAAATACCTAGAGATCAACACAGATATATTTTTATTCTTGAGCTTAAAATCTGAAGTTGTGAAAATTTCATGCTAATATTAGTTCTTTCACACTATGACTAATGAGTCAAAAAATAGGATGTCATATACTTCACATGTCTTTCACTTTTGCTGAATATTATAAATTGAAATAAGCTTTAATAAGAGTCTGTAGTTGTTCCCCAATACAGCAGCATTTCATATGCAAATATCTGTAGTTAAGTTGGATGAAACAGATTATCAGACTAATGGAAAGCATTGTCTTTCTTGTTTGTTACTGGTGTTATTCAACAAGGAGAGCATAGTGCATTTAGGTGCCACAGGCTTCCGTAACTCTTCAGTGAGTCCAAACATTGTATACCATCATTTGCCAGAGAAGCAAGAGGAAAAGACATTTACTTAATAGGACAATTCTGACAAGACATTTATCCAATATGTTTCAACAATGCACGTATCAAATATTTCTGATTAGTGAGAAAAAGGATAAAGGAAAGGAAAAAAATCCGCACTGGCAAATTAACTGCCTTGTCAGTCCAAAAAACAAACCAATGGATTACATTCTATCCAAACCTGACAAGCAAAAAGCAACTTTTTGCAGTGATAAGCTTATGGGAAGGACAAGAGAGCTGTTCTCCTTTACTGTATGTATTCTATTGAGAGTGTTATCCACTTTTTAAAATCACACTTATAAAAGAGGTTTCCGGGACTGCCTCCGAGGATGAGCTGTGGCAGAGTTGGGTCTCATGAAGGGTATCTACACAGTAAAGTGATAAGAAAAGAACATTAACATTTAAAGATCATAGCAGCTCTGCACTATGTCTTATGAAACATACTAATAATACCACAGTAGATTCAAATAACATGATTTGGTCCAAAGAGATAGATAATTTAAACCTAATGCCATGATCTTTATAGGTTCTCATTAGTTAAAATTGAACTATTTTATCTTTGAAATGCTGAGTTGCCTCCTCTTGTATTATTCTTATTAGTTTTGGTTGTCAAAATAAACCTATTTTACTAAAACAAAAAATAATATAAAAATACGAAAGGCTTGTATTTATAAACATATATGATCAATAAATGTTTTTAAAAAATAGCAGTTTGCTGGGCTTTTTTTCACCAAATATGGCCATTTAACAATGCTTAAGAAAGCATGCAACCTTGGTGAAAACAAGCAAACCTAATGTTACAAATATAGTCTCAAGGAGAAATGTTCAAATGATGTTTACCCCCGTGCCTATATGGCCTTCCTTTTTAAAAGACTACATTAAAAATATTTGGTTACCGTTATTTGCTACCTTTGTATCTTTATTTTCAGAGGAGAAATCTTACGGGCTTAATTATTAGAAATAACATTTTTTGAGTATGATAATCGTAAGAAATTATATTTTCCTTCAAACATTTAGATCTATATAGATGAGGTGGAACTCAATAGTCACACATCAGAAAAATTTTATTTTTTATATTTAGCTACTAGAGAGATGTGTTTAATGCTTCTAAGTTCCATTGAGAAAAAGAAAGTGAAAAGTGGCACACAGAAAAATCTAAAGTACTAACAAGAGCTACCATGCCAAACTGAATAACCTGTAAAGAAAGTGAAAACAAAGCTTTACAAGAAAAAAAAAACAAGATGTAAAACAATTTTCAGAGAAATGCTGTATTTACCAACACATAAAATAAGAGAAAGAGCTGAATTCTCCTGTTAAGTAATAAGATGCATGCTAACTTTTCTGAGTATGTACAGCACATTCTGAATCTGAAATTTTGCTAAGCAACTGGCTGCAGGTTAAGCACTACTGGAAAAGCATAATGCAAGAGGAAGCAACCTCATCCCTTACAACAGAAGTGTGATTCTTAATTATATGCAAAAATAATGGACTGACAGACAACTGAAAAATAGTTGTGTTTGACTTTGATACTCATTTGAGTATAGATGCATTAAATACCCAGGAAATCCTCCTCAAACTTCAATTAAATACAAGTTGAAGTTTAACTATGAGAAAAACTACAAAGCTGTTGCTAATATTCCTCCATTCTAAATTTCATTTAATATTCCATATCTCTTAATGCCAGAATAAGGAGTATGACTTGTGTTGGCTACTATCTCACTAGTACAAAAGACTGTGCAGTATTTTAAGTCAAATATCAAGTTTTGGCCCAGTATTTACTCCGTAAACACATAGTAATCTTATCTGCAAACTAGTGTAGAAAAAAGAGAATTAACTTTTTTCAAATGGCTTTGCTGATGCATGCACCAGTAACTAACAATGTATCTTGTATTGTAGTGATTGCCTGCCAAAAGAAATATCTACTACATTTGCCTCAAGAAAGTCAAACACATTAAAGCAGTGCAGTGGGGTGAAGCAGTATGCCTAGTAATTAGTAGATGAGCTATAAAGTGAAGACAGTTCAGAACAGTCTCTAGTTGTCCTACTTTCTAGTTGCGTGATCTTAGGAAAGTAAATCTTCTCAGTTTCTTCACCCACAAAATAGGGACAAAATCAGAATCCATCTTATGAGACAGTTGTGAGAATTAAATGAGATAAAATATGGAAAACACTAACAAAATGACTGGGACATGATATCCTCAATATATCTTGGCATCTAATATTTAGCAGTCCAGTACATTTGTAAAACACTACAATACTATTTTTGTGGAAGGGAAGAAATTATATTTTACTTTAAGATACAACAATTTACATAATTAATTTTAATATACACTAGGACACTTCCTATTTTATATTATTTAGTGTCTACCTCAGTCACCCTGTGTCTAAAATGGAGGCAGGCATACCTCGTAGGGACTGTAGGAAGAACTGAGTGAGATAATACACCTGAGAGCAGGGAACAAAACGGGAACCTAATATTAGCATTACTGTAACTCCCAGGCCCAAAAGACTTTTTAAAGCAACACTTTTCTGTGGTAAAATTAAAAATGTTTAAAAAAAATTAGGGGGTTTTTGGGCTGGACACATAGCTCAAGTGGTTTAGCACATGCTTAGCAAGCATGAGGCCCTGAGTTCAAACTCCTGAGTTCAATACCACAAAATATATCTATAGATAAATAAGATATCTATCTATCTATCTAATCTTCTATCTATCCTTGTATCTTATTCCCTACATACCAAAATCTATCAAACTCCAAAATTTGTATCTAACCCTATTTTCAAATTCATTTAACCTCTTATTTCATTACTATTATATAGTTCATACATCCAAAGCAATACAAAACTATAATAAATCAAAAACTCATTATAGGAGTAATATATAAAACAGGATGCTCATGAAACACCTTAAGAAAAGAGAAAAAACAGAAAACACAATAGCTTCTAATGCCAGAAGTCAGATTACACTTGTTTTGTGTGACTCCAAGGGTTGGAATTTTTAAGAAAAGACATGCCAGCCCACTTGGACAGAGAAATTGTCCCTTTCTGACCAGAGCAGTCTCAAAAGGGAGGCAGCTTATACTTGTCTTTGGCAGAAGCTTGTTCTCTGCTGCTTAGTAGTGGTACTGGGCAGATGATTCAAGCATTGGATGACTGGTGAGATTACAGACTTCTGGGTTCTTTTTAGAACTAGATATTTTTTGCTTTGGAATCTCTTGAGTTATAAAAACAAAATTTGAGGAAAATGAGGTTAAATGCCATCATTTTGCCCATGATAAAATGACTTTAAAGGTAACTTGATTCAAGGTCATTCATCTAGTCCATAGCAGAAGTGTGGGTACAGTCTCAGTCTTTCGAGATGATTAATATAATCATTAATGTATGTAATAAATAATCTTTTATTTATTACAATGGAAAATAAGAAAAAACTACAAAAATGAATTTTATTGAGGAATGAGTGAAATGAGAGATATTTCATTGCTATACATGCTTGAAATTAAGACATTTACTATTCTAAAACTGAGTATCCCAGAAATACCACACTTCACTATGTAATGTATATCATGTTCAGGCTCTTTTAAGTCTAAATTATGTGTCTGTTCTACACTTATTTTTAAAAGAAGAAAAATGTAAATATTCAAAATTCATACTATATAACAAAATAGCCAAGAATCACAAAAATTCACTTAAAGGTTTAGTGTTTTAAGGTAGACTTTAAAGTCAAAGAATGTCATACAGTGTGAGGCACACTAGCCATTCCACATGTCTAACAAAATCATCAAATCATCTTAATTATAGGAGAAAAGGTATACCAGGTAAACATTTTCTTTTTAATCCATTTTTTCAGAATATCACCTTAATAAGAAAAATTCAGTGGTAGCTGGGCTACCTTCATTATTTAAACATGATTATTATAAAACATAATCATCTCTTCCCCAATCATTACCAATAGAAATATATCCTTAAAAGCAATTTTATTTCATTCACAAAACCAAGTATATTTTCTAATTTCTTCTTTACATTCTAATCTTTTCATGATGCACAATGAAACATTTTAACTCTAAGACATATAGCCACGTTTGAGGCCCTCAGTTTAAACTTCAGTATCACAAAAAAAAAAAAAAAAGACATAAAGCTTAAATCATTGATTGTTCCTTTTTTGTTTGTTTTGCTTATTGTTTGTTTTGTGGTAAAGGGATCTAACCAAAAGTCTATGGATGCTTAGGAAGCACTTTACCACTGGGCTGCATTTACAGACTTTGATTTTTAGACAAGCACTTGCTATGTAGTCCAGGCTGGCCTTGAGCTATTGATCCTCCTATCCCAACCTCTAGTGCTAGGGTTACAGGTATGCACAACCATCCCGGGCTGCAGGTAACTTAACAATGGTGATACAAACCATTCAGTCTTAAACTTTAGATTATTCTTTGTTGTAAGCCTTCTGTTGTTCTAAATTATTCAGTAAATAGTCAAGATGGAATAACAGTATTTAAGTATTTAGAGAATGAATTAAAGAAGAGCATGGTACAGTGAGGAATGAAGAAGAAAGAGAACACATGACTTAGAAATCAGTGAAGATGCTAAGAGACCTTACTCAATGATTGGAGTTCAAGTGCTTGCCATTTTATTTGGCAAGATAAAGACCCAGAGGTTGGAAGAATTGATATGGTAGAGCTGCAGAACCCAGTGACACAGTAGTAATAAAGGTGAGAAGCAAGGCAGACAGGGTAGGACCTAAGCAGGGGCTGTCAGAAGTGAGAAAGAGAAAGAAGAAGAAACAACAAAGCAGCTAAGATGGATGGAGTTACATAGCAAAGAATAGACACTGGACATTGAGAAAGGTCTCAAGGATACCAGATGAATGGGAAAGGGAAAGGATGCATGTCAACAAATGTTATGAAAGAAAATTGCTCCCTAAATATTCTGGTATTTTTGGCTTTAGATAATATCCAAGATATTTTTTTAAATATCTTGAACAAAATCATTTAAAATTGTGCATAAAAGTAAATACACTAAGATGCTGTACGATTAAATTTATTTTTGTATTTTACATAATGTATAATTCTATAATGCAGAAAACTTTAAAATTTTAAGTTTCTATTCAATATTCTTTAAGTATTTTTAAATTAATGGATTTTATTTTTTTAGGACATTTCAGATTTACAGGAAAACTCAGCAAGTAAAACAGATTCACATATATATCCCCCTATACACACACACAAACACACAAGGCCACGCAAACCTCCCTTTAAATTCCAATTATTAAAGTCTACATTTTTCACCTCATGAGCACTTTGATGACTTACGAGTAGCGAAAGATGAATGAGATAGAAATAGAGATAAACATGCTACAGTTTAGGAGTATGCATACTTCATTGATTCTCATTCAGTGCAGTGATACTGAAGGAGTCACTGAGTTGGATACAGTTCATAAACAATGAACTTTGAGATTGTGAAGGGAAGGACAACTTTCATCCTCCAGCAGTGTGGATCTTTGGTTAAGAGAAAGTATTCAAGCAAGAGCTGAAGAACAACGTGGTAGGGATATTGTTGCAGGAGTTCAAAAGTTAGGTTAAGTTTTTGAATAAGCTTGATCATTCAGATTTTCTCCAAGTCCTCAATTTCTAATTCACCAAGGAGTTACACTGGGACTTAAAATCCAGTGCTCAATCCTGCTTAATTATAATTCCAACTCCAATCAGGAGATTCAACTATAATTTCCTATAACAGATCAGGTGCCAGTTCTCTTTTAAGTATAACTCTGAATCTACCAACATTAGCTTTCATTGATAGAATATTATCTATTCTAGGTATCAAAGCAATTCTCACAGCTATAATATGGTAATATAAATAAAACAAGTTACAAAGTTCTAGATCTACTATTGTTGGAGCAAGATACTATTGTAAAGTACTAGGTACCAAGATAAAAACTACTGAATTGGCTTAAATAATTTGAAGATGAGTTTTCCACACTAGTATTAGGGTAAGTTGATATTCCAGAAAACCCTGGGATGAAAATACCAAAAGAAACTGGCAAATTCAAGAAATGACTTCAGGGCCAGGTATGGTGGTACATGTCTGCAATCCCAGCTACCTGGCAGGTGGAGACAGGTTTATCATGATTGGTTACTAGTCAGCCTGGGCAAAAAAAAGTAGTGAAAATTCATCTCAAAGAACAAGTTAGATGTGGTAGTACTAGCCTGTAAGCCCAGATATTGGAGAGGTACTGGTAGGAAGATCAAGATTCAAGGCCAGCCCCTGGCAATAACTGCAAGACCCTATCTAAAAAAACAATAAAGCAAAAAGGGCTGGGGTGTGGCTCAACTTGTAAAGCACTTGCCAAGCAAGGTCCTGAGTTTAAACTCCAGTACTGAAAGAATATAGAAACCTTGGGGGCCACAAGCACAAGGATATTTACATTCACTTTTATCTATAGACCACGTGGTAACCCAAATAATGGCTCCTAGGAGTCCATGTTCTAATCTCCAGCGCCTGTGAATATGTCACCTTACATGGTAAAAGGGGTTCTGCAGGAGTTAATAAGTTAAGGATCTTGATATGAGGGGTTGTCTTTGGGCCTGACATAACCACAAGGATCCTTAAAGAAGAAGCAGGAGTCAGAGTCAGAAAGCTAAACAGATGGGACTACAGAAGAGGTTATAGTGATGCAAGGAAGGGATCATGAATAAAGGAATGCATGGAATCTCCAATTCTAGACAGGTCAATGAAACAAATTTTCCCCTCAACACCCTAAAAGGAAACAGTACTACCCTGCTTGACAAACTGAAATACATTTTGGACTTTTGTCTCTAGAATTATATGAGGAAACGTTTATATTATTTTAAGCCATCAAATGTACGATGATTTGTCACAGCAGCCATAGAAAACAAATACAGACCACCCCAAGTACTTCAGGTGACGATCTAGGCAAGGTGGTGCAGGCCTAGAGGAGGGGAGCACTCACCATAGTGGGAAAGACAAAAACCTCACTCAGACCCTTCTCCCTTAAGGAATAAAAGTTATAAAGAAATAAAAATTATAAAGGCTGTCAACCCTGTTGCCACATAGAAATCTCACTGTAGAGAGAAATATTCTCTGCTGTTGGAGGAGGAACAGTGAAAAATCCTGGACCCAGAATACCACACCTGTATGTTTAAAGAACTCCTACCACAGGAAATGGAAACGAAACTCTCCCACACACTATTACCAAAGAAATAAGACAGAGTATAGGTGCTATAAGAAAGAGACACCAAATCATTGAAAATGTCCCCATACAAGAAGGAAGCTTCAATTCTTTGCAGCCTAATGGCTGAGTTTGAACATGGAAAACAGAACTCCTTTTGCTTCCCTCACCCATCATATTAGCTGGCACAGATTAACCAGGACCAGCAGTCTACTGCTAAAGGGGAAGAAAGGGATCAAGCAGGCTTCCTCAGTATTATAGGCATATGGAGAAATATAAATCTTAAAGGCAGAACAGATACTTAGGAAAAAATACTCTGGCACTGTAGTAGATAAATCTGAAATCTTTGGTACACTGAAAATAAGCAGAACAATAAGAAAAGATAAGACCAACTTAATTCCAGACTAAATTTACTCAATTCCATTACATTGAAAGCCTAAAAAAAGGGGGTGTGCTCTTTTGGTCAGTTCATGATGTCCAGCATTTAATCAAGTTATAACATACTGAAAAATGAAGAAGTGGAGGAGGTAGGAAGGAAAGAAGGGAAGAAGGGAGGCAGGAAAGAAGACTAACTATCAAGAAAAAAATTGATCAACTGAATGAACTCAGGGATAACAGATATACTAGAATTTGTTCTCTGGTTACAAAGAATTTAAAGTCGAAATCATTAACAAAAAAATGCAAACATTGAAATAAAACACAATAACCTATGAGTTCAGAGGAAATAATGAGGAAAATGTAAGTTCAGAGACTAAAACCTGAAACCTAGTTTTGTATGGCAGAACCTTATCATACTTTCTAATTATAAGAAAACCAAAGGTCTTAATTAACAGGCACCCTGAAAGAGATGGTCAAATACTGCACTATGTCTGAGATGTCTAGTGCTGATGCTATCACCAATCTAGTTAATGGGTCACCATGAAGAGTAAAACAAACAAATGAACAAATCTTACACCTAGTTTTTAATTTTGCGTTGAGAGCTTAAAAGATTCTGAGTTTACCAGTATCTCAGCTTCAACATTTTAAAATACTATTTTGGCCAAGACAACTGCCTCCTCCCAAAAGATTCTAAAGGTTCTATGATCAGGCTCACCTATATAGAAGGAAGTACTTGGTTTTATGAAGTCCCCACATTGGGGCAGCTCCAGAATAGACTTCAAAAACTTATTGAGTTTAGACAAGATATGGAAATTTGCATAAAAAGCAGATGATATTTAAATTTTAAGGTATCATTCCTCTGTTACTTACCTTTGCATATCTCCACCACCAAGTCTGGCACCTGGTGTAATTGGAGTATACAATAATCACTTGCTCATTGTTGAATAAATGAATGAATGCTTTTATAAAATTGTTCCCACATGGTTAGAACTTAACAACATGAAAGAGTAAATCTAATGGCCAGAGAGAGAGAGCTGATATAGGCAGTATTTGGTAGTATCTAGTGAAACAGGTAGAGACCACTTCAAAAAAAAGGTGGAAGACAAAAAGCAAATAAACGTTGTACCCTTCACTTGTTATGCACTAAAAAGTATTCCTTCTCCACGAAATAGAAAGGGAACGAAAACTGCCAAACACATTTTATGAAGCTAGTATTACACTTATCCCAAAACCAGGCAAAGACACCTCCAAAAAGGAGAACTATAGGCCAATCTCCTTAATGAACATTAATGCAAAAATCCTCAACAAAATGATGGCAAACCGAATTCAGCAACACATCAAAAAGATTATTCACCACGACCAAGTAGGCTTCATCCCAGGGATGCAGGGGTGGTTCAACATACGAAAATCAATAAATGTAATAAACCACATTAACAAAAGCAAAGACAAAAACCACTTGATCATCTCAATAGATGCAGAAAAAGTCTTTGATAAGATCCAACACCATTTCATGATAAAAGCTCTAAGAAAACTAGGAATAGAAGGAAAGTACCTCAACATTATAAAAGCTATATATGACAAACCTACAGCCAGCATTATACTTAACGGAGAAAAACTGAAACCATTCCCTCTAAAATCAGGAACCAGACAAGGATGCTCACTATCTCCACTCCTATTCAACATAGTACTGGAATTCCTAGCCAGAGCAATTAGGCAAGAAGAAGGAATAAAAGGAATACAAATAAGTAAAGAAACTGTCAAAACATCCCTATTTGCAGATGACATGATCCTATACCTTAAAGACCCAAAAAACTCTACTCAGAAGCTTCTAGACATCATCAATAGCTATAGCAAGGTAGCAGGATATAAAATCAACATAGGAAAATCATTAGCATTTCTATACACTAACAATGAGCAAACTGAAAAAGAATTTATGAAAACAATTCCATTTAAATAGCCTCAAAAAAAAGTCAAATACCTAGGTGTAAACCTAACAAAAGATGTGAAAGACCTCTACAAGGAAAACTATACACTTCTGAAGAAAGAGATTGAGGAAGACTATGGAAAGTGGAGAGATCTCCCATGCTCATGGATAGGTAGAATCAACATAGTAAAAATGTCGATACTCCCAAAAGTAATCTACATGTTTAATGCAATTCCCATCAAAATTCCAATGACATTCATTAAAGAGATTGAAAAATCTACTGTGAAATTTATATGGAAACACAAGAGGCCACAAATAGCCAAAGCAATACCTAGTCAAAAGAGCAATGCAGGAGGTATCACGATACCTGACTTCAAACTATATTACAAAGCAATAACAATAAAAACAGCATGGTACTGGCACAAAAACAGACATGAAGACCAGTGGAACAGAATAGAGGACCCAGATATGAAGCCACACAACTATAACCAACTTGTCTTTGACAAAGGAGTTAAAAATACATGATGGAGAAATAGCAGCCTCTTCAACAAAAACTGCTGGGAAAACTGGTTAGCAGTCTGCAAAAAACTGAAACTAGATCCATGTACATCACCCTATACCAAGATTAACTCAAAATGGATCAAGGATCTTAATATCAGACCACAAACTCTAAAGTTGATACAGAAAAGAGTAGGAAATACTCTGGAGTTAGTAGGTATAGGTAAGAACTTTCTCAACGAAACCCCAGCAGCACAGCAACTAAGAGATAGCATAGATAAATGGGACCTCATAAAACTAAAAAGCTTCTGTTCATCAAAAGAAGTGGTCTGTAAACTGAAGAAAACACCCACAGAGTGGGAGAAAATATTTGCCAGCTACACATCAAAGGACTGATAACCAGAATATATAGGGAACTTAAAAAACTAAATTCTCCCAAAACTAATGAACCAATAAAGAAATGGGCACGTGAACTAAACAGAACTTTCTCAAAAGAAGAAATTCAAATGACCAAAAAACACATGAAAAAATGCTCACCATCTCTAGCAATAAAGGAAATGCAAATTAAAACCACACTAAGATTCCACCTCACCCCTGTTAGAATAGCCATCATCAGCAACACCACCACCAACAGGTGTTGGTGAGGATGCGGGGGAAAAAGGAACCCTCTTACACTGTTGGTGGGAATGTAAACTAGTATAACTACTCTGGAAAAAAATTTGGAGGCTACTTAAAAAGCTAAACATTGATCTACCATTTGGTCCAGCAATACCACTCTTGGGGATATACCCAAAAGACCGTGACACAGGTTACTCCAGAGGCACCTGCACACCCATGTTTATTGCGGCACTATTCACAATAGCCAAGTTATGGAAACAGCCAAGATGCCCCACCACCGACGAATGGATTAAGAAAATGTGGTATCTATACACAATGGAATTTTATGTAGCCATGAAGAAGAGCGAAATGTTATCATTCGCTGGTAAATGGATGGAATTGGAGAACGTCATTCTGAGTGACGTTTTAGCCTGGCCCAAAAGACCAAAAATCGTATGTTCTCCCACATATGTGGACATTAGATCAAGAGCAAACACAACAATGGGATTGGACTTTGAGCACATGATAAAAGCTTTAGCACACAAGGGAGGGGTGAGGATAGGTAAGACACCTAAAAAACTAGCTAGCATTTGTTGCCCTTAATGCAGAGAAACTAAAGCAGATACCTTAAAGCAACTGAGGCCAATAGGAAAAGGGGACCAGGAACTAGAGAAAAGGTGAGAGCAAAAAGATTTAACCTAGAAGGTAAAACACATGCACAGGAAATTATTGTTGAGTCAACTCCCTGCATAGCTATCCTTATCTCAACCAGCAAAAACCCTTGTTCCCTCCTATTATGGCTTATACTCTCTCTACAACAAAATTAGAAATAAGGGCAAAAAATAAGGGTATTGAGGGGGTGTGGGGGGAGAAGGAGGGGGCAGAGTAGGTGGTAAGGGAGGGGGTGGGGGCAGGGGGGAGAAAATAAATAAATAAATAAATAAATAAAAAGTATTCCTTCAACAGCTATGTCACAAAACACCAGATTAGGCCACAAGGCCAGGACGTTTTACGATTAGGAGCCTTTATTACTAAACCAAGCTAAAACTAATGGGGTACCAGATGGTTACACAAATAACAAAGACAAAGGGAAACTGTCACCAAAGAAAAACAAAAATAAACTCTAGCTTCACTTGCTCTTGCTTGATTTAAAAATCATTAAGTTTAGGGGTTACATAACTGAACAATACTTTGTCTCCCATTAGCCTCACTGCAGGTTATGACAACAATTTCCCATGTTACTTTGCAAAAATTTAAACGCCACTTTTGCTAAAAATATTAACTCTTTACTGGAGCTTACAGATACTCCACTTATAGATAGCTAAAATGGGATAAAGCCTGGCATCTCATATAGCATCTGCTCCCTTTAGGGTCAAAACCCTTGGGTCAGACTATTTAATTCTGCATGAAGACATGATGATCACTGAGAAATGTTTTGTCCAAGATTATAATAAAAAAGTTAACTTGGCCTATTGCCCAGTGCAGCTGTTATGTGCACTTTCTCAGCAGCTCAAGCACCTTCATCACTAAGACTTACAAGGAGCAAACTAAACCTGAGGCCTGGATGTTTATACAGGCTAATGATGCCAGCTGTAACTCAGCAGCAACTCTGCAGAGTTGACCACTCATTAGCCCACCAAATTCATGGCCAGGATGTTTGTGCACAACAAGAACATCTTTTGAAACTCTGTCCATGAGTAATGCAAAATTACTAGATCAGTACAGCCCAGGAATAAAAAAAATCAGTAAATCTTGTTGTTGTAACCTGATCATGTCTTTGATCAGCATTAGCTCCCTTCCCAGAACTGACTGATTAGGAATCTTCAAGAGTGGAGTCCACTCCAATTTTTGTTCCTTTTTTTACTTTTTTGCAATTCCTTCCATAGGCAGTTTGTTTGCATTCCAGTTCAAGCTAAGAACCACCACAGCAGGACTCTGGCTTAAAAAGACATTCTATGTAAAGCAGTGGTTCTCAAAATATGTCTATAGAAGAGCAGTGTCTGCATAAATTGGGAACTTGTTACAAATATGAAGTCTAGGTCATTACCTCAGAACTTCCAAAACAGAAATTCTGTATTTTAATAAGCCTTTCCAGTGATCTGAGTACACTGTGAATTTTAAGAACCATCTTAACGTAGACAAAATTCAGCTGATATGAAGGTAACCACAAAGAAAGAGGCATAGAAACAAAAGCCAACTGTTTTTTTAAGGAAAGAAAAAATTACTCCATTGTTTTACTTAGGTAGAGAACTGACTTTCAGTAGCAATAAGTATTACTTATATTCATAGACACAGTTGGCAAAACAAAGGCTTAAAAAAAGAACAAACAGCACAACATTAAATAATTACATTTTTAGAATCTTCAAGTTGAGCCAATGGCTCAACTAAGCCAAGCACATCAATCCAGTTCATTCAGTTCTTCTGCTCTTATAAAACATGATTTCTTACCACACTTTCACTATCTACTCAGAGACACAGTGGCTTAATTGAAAGTTAAGGTAGGAAAATTAGCATTGACTACTTGAAGGTTAAAGAACAAATCTATGAATAGTTACCAACTCTATTTCAAGAGTTTTATTCCTCTCTAAATTTATAATCCCGAACTTCAAGTGTTATCTGTATATTTCTAACTCAACAAACCTCACAACCCTCCACAACACCATCCACTTTATATGTTTCCCAAAAATAATCATGCCACACATTTTTCCATTACTAGTCTACCCGTCTCTCAAATTATTTGGCTTAAAGTCAGCCAGTTTGTTTTAAAATGCCTGTTTTCCTTACCTCCTTTTTTGGTTAACTACCTGTTGTACTCTCAGTGTTTTTTGGATCACTCTAATCCTTTCCATTTCTGCTTCTATCTTCTACCAAGGTTTCTGTCACTAAAATTCTAGCTGCCCACTGCTTTATCATATAGATCCCTTCAATATTAATTCTCTAAAATGCTATCCTATGTATTATCCTGTGCCTTTGGCAACCCTCTACCAGGATCCTTAAAAACTTTAGCCTGAATAAAGGCTCCCATTTACCTCTTCTCTAAACCTACAGAATATATAACTCCTATAGTCCTGCCCAGTGTATTTATTCATGTTCATTCTTCCTCTTGAAGAACCCTCCCACCACATCAATCACTTAAAACCTACTCATTCTTCAAGATCCAACTCAAACGTCACCTTCCTTCATTCATAGGAAACTTCTACCTTAGTCTTTTAGGAATGATCTGATCTTATGCTCTTCTAAGTTCTTAGGACGCTTATATGCTTCTACACAATGGATGAATAAAAACAGTTTTCAGAGTCTTTATGACAGATTAGAATGCAAATCTAGTGAGAAGGAATAGCCACCTTATTTTTAAAATGGGAACTATTTCTTTACAAACAAAAACTTCAAAAGAACAATCAGAAATCTTCAGTCAGTATGCTCAATGCTATACATGAAACTCAACTTTCCTTTGAAAAAGATCGACATTTATAAGCCATGTCACAACAAGGTTCTTGATATAATCAGGCAATTCTGTGATTCATTAATAATTTATACAAATGAGTAACCTAAAAGGAAAAATGTTAGTCTGAAAGTTTTCAGTCACTTAAAAGGTAAGCTACTGATTGATGAAATTCCACCTGGATGTGACTACATCCCATTGACTTAGGCCTTCCTAGGTCTATCTTCCATGTACAGGTGTGCTGATCTGATTCACTGCACAAGTATAGGGAATGCCTAACAGTTTCATTTAAAGCAATAATCCTCTGCTTGATATTACTTGTAGAGAACATACTTAAAGAATTACTTTCTTAGAATCAATCAATCCTATCAATTGATTGTGATTTATGAATTAAATCACACTTATAGTTCTTCTTACATTAACCTAGTACTAAAAATATGACACATATACATATAAAGAAGGCAAAAAACTGGACACTAAAATCACATAAGGTTACAATTTCAATAGAATAATCATGTGGTAATAATCAACCACATAAACTTGATCCTCTTCTATTCGCCCACAGTACTTTTCTCAAACCGCCTGTGTATTTTAGGAATATAGATGTAATGTTAAATAATTCAGAAAAGACTGTTCCTACAGTTTGAATTAAATCTTTTTAAGTAATCACACCCTGTACAAATAATATATGCTAATAAAACAATTTTTAAAAAGAAATCATAGCACAGTCAGATAAAGTTCAAAGAAAAATTGTAAGTTAAAGAATTGACAGTACCTAAGAAAGGCAGATAAAACTGGGTTCTTCACTTTTTAAAGTTTTTGTAAACATATGTTCTTTCTTTCACCAAAAAACTAGAGTTAGGATGTAATAAGAAAATGGTTAAATAACAGCATACCCTTGTCTAGGATAAAACTAAATATAATAACCAATTTGGGTAAGTGAAGAAAAGTCGTTTTTTGCAAAGAGAAAATAAAGTCTGAAATTGATAGTTTAACTTTCTGATGACAACACATGCAAGGGAGAAACGTTTGACAGAATCCCACTTTTCAAAAAAAAAATGCAAGGTTTTTAAAAGAAAACTCCAGATTTGTTACTAAATAAGTATTTTGAAATTTTTGGTAAGTTTTTCACTTATTTATGTTGCTGTTGCTAATTCTAGTTTTATTAACTAATAAAAATAACAGCTACAGATGAAGACCATCTCATCCCAAACCTATTCTTTATCCTGAAGCACTACAGCCTTATCCTGTAGTGCTTCAGGTAGTGGTGGCTGATACCTGTAGTCCCACCTAGTCAGAAGACAGAGATTGGGAGGATCATAGCTCAAGGCCAGTTGGGCAAAAAAAATTATCAAGACCTCATCTCAACAAACAAGCCAGACATGGTGGTCCTCACCTGTGATCTTATCTATGTAGAGGCCATAGGTAAGAGGACCATAATCTGAGATTAGCCCCAGCAAAAATGTGAGGCGTTACCTAAAAAGTGATAACTAAAGCAAAAAAGGGCTGGATTGTGTGGCTCAAGCAGTAAACCGTCTGTCTAGCAAGCATGAGGCCCTGAGTTCAAACCCTAGTACTATCTTGTCCCCTCTCCAAAAAAAGGATAAACAATGAATTATAAAATAACATATATGTATCTACTTATTCACAAAATGTGATTTACTATCAAAAATATTTTAATGCTTTAATTTCAGAAGGGGTTAGACAATTTTACAACCAACCATTCTATTTTAAGAGCAGTTTCATACAATGCAAATTAAATGAGCAAATTGTCAAGCAGTATATAAAATACAAAAAATAATTAAAATAATTGTGATAATAGCAAAGAAAAGTAAAGAGTGAAAAATATTTGCCAATTTTACTTTTGTGTACATATGCCAGGGCTGAAGGAGTGATTCGAGTGGTAAAGTACCTGCCTAGCAAGCATGAGGCCCTTGAGTTCAAGCTCCAGAACCACAAAAAAAAAAAAAATTATATATATATGTGCCAAAAAAACTAGGTACTTCTAAGTGCTTAATATTAATTTTAAATACTATTCTCAACAAGCAGTCAGCCCTTATCTGAAATGCAAACCTCACCATTGAGATATATTTTTGATTTGCTAATATATCATTCTCCACTATCTTCCTATTCTTCATGGTTCTTTTGTTGTACCTGGGGCAGTGTTTAAACACACATTGTACCCAAGAACCAAGGAACATCTGGAATACTCCATTCACTGGAAACATTTTGGTGCCGTGACTTGGATCTACTAAAGGGATAAGTCCTGTTCTATCCCCTCCGTTAGCTACAGCACTGCCTTCTGATCCCTACCTTTTTGACTTTCTTTCATGTCTCCCTCCCTTGCCTATCTTCTGCAGCAACTGAACAGAGATACTGTTCTAGCTTTCTGGAATAGTGGTAGGTTCTCAACATTGGCTGAGACCTCACTTACCATCCCTACTTTATGTGTTGACACTTTGCATGTTTCATGGAATTTGATCCCTTCTCAGCTTTAACCCAAACCTCACTAGATTAGACTTCTCATTATTTGTATGTTTTATTAGTCATCCCTTCAAAGGTCATAAGGTAGAAAGTAAGGGAATCCATGGGAAAACTATGCTTTCAGTTTTGCTTGGACTGAATGCAAATTAGAAAACATATGAAAGTTCCCTCTAGCCAGGAGACCCAAGCTAGTTTCCCTGACCCTCCAAGATTGAAGGCCCTGGCCACTCACCAAATACTATGGGCTATTTATTTAAAGGGGATAATGGAATTTAACAATGTCCAGTTGTGGGGTGCTCATCCTAGAATGAATAGAACCACCATGGATCACAGAATGTATGCCGTATACCCAGAGATAGAGAAAGATCACACAGCAGAGCTTCTGACAGAATTGTTTGGGCTCAGGGACATGCCAGGAAGGACAGCTCCTACCCTCGGGTCACTACAGGAAGGACGAATACTTCCCCTATATATAGTGTGTGTACTATACTAAGTACACATTGAGGCAGTCTCAAAGTGGATGTATTCAGAGCCTTGTATGGTTGGGTTATGTGATCTCTTCCTCTCTTTTACAGAAAGAGGAAAAACCTTGGAATTCACCCTGGGTTGTATTTTACACCACTGGAAGAAACTCGACCCCTATGCCCCAAGTGAAAATGTTTTGGTTCTGCTTGATCCCAATATTCTTTAGGAGATGGGGACCAATGGGTTCCTAGATGAGAACATCATACAAGTAAACCTATTCAACAGACCTTTGAGAAAATCGGTTC
This sequence comes from Castor canadensis, assembly GCF_047511655.1. Classification (NCBI taxonomy): domain Eukaryota; kingdom Metazoa; phylum Chordata; class Mammalia; order Rodentia; family Castoridae; genus Castor; species Castor canadensis. The sequence continues at coordinate 41,716,739 of NC_133387.1, forward strand.
TCTATGTCCCAGCATTCATAGCTTTATGCATGAATCTTTGGACAGATTTTAAAATGCAAAAGAAAGTTGCCATTCTCTTACATTTGACCCTTTCACCACTCCCTAATATAGAAGCCCCACTTCCAATGGAGATAAACCGGTTTTCTCATCCAAAAGGGAGATAGATGCCCTACCCAACTCTTCCTCTAATTAAATCTAAAGCTCATGTCTATGCCCCAAAAATGTGTGAAAAGTGCTTACTTTCCCTCTCACCGTGTTTGACAGTTTATATTTGCTTTCTTCCTAGGTCCTTACCTAATTGTCTCGTCGATAGCAACAATACTGTCTTAAAAATATTGTTCTGCTCTTAGTAACATTCTACAGGAGACTGGCTTAAAAGGACAAATATTTTGTATTCTGTCAAGATAACTAGTTTGTTCTCTGCTAATTTTTCTAGGCTTTTGGCTATATAGGAAACTGACTCTTAACAAAGTCAAGGTTCGTGTAAGTATCATTTATGTCAAGGCTTCTAAATGGCCACTTTATAACTGTGGTTAAACAAACAACTATTATTTTAAGTGATTATAGTACATTTAACACTTCCTATGTCTGTGACTAGAGATGTATAGAGTTATGGGGCTAAACTTTGTCTATGTTCTGTAAAAATTATATACTTAAAAGCCGGACACCGGCGGCTCACATCTGTAACCCTAGCTATTCAGGAGGCAAAGATCAGAAGATAGCGGTTTGAAGCCAGCCTGGGCAAATAGTTCGCAAGACCCTATCTAGAAAAACCCTTCACAAAAATAGGGCTGGTGGAGTGGCTCAAGGTGAAGGCCCTGAGTTCAAGCCCCAGTACTGTCAAAATATATATATATATATATATATATATAAAGTGAGCACTGAAACTTTGGCATTTCTGCAATTTGTCATCAAATACCATTCAAATCGGGAAAACATGCCATTTGAACAATCTTGATATTTAAACCCTGGCTCACATCTGTTTGTCTTAACTAGATAAGCATTATTGTATATAAGCAACCAGGAAATAAGTCTATTTGTAGTCACTAACACTGTCTCCTAAACTTGTAAGAGGCCTTAAGTTTTGACTTTTGTCTGTGCTGCACACCTATTATCTCACAAAGAAAGAAATTTTCTTTAAACATTCTTGTTGGTTTTGTTTTGTATTTTCCTTATAAAGCACTGAACAATTGTGTTGACATTCTGCAGCAGGGAAACATCTAGAAAAGCAACCAAATCAGTATTTTTGAGATGCTATGATCCAAGTAAGAGAAGCCTAAGAGCCATTTCTTCTAAACCTCTTCATTGCTTGAATTTGGCCAAAAGGGTTTTATTGCATTGACTTCAAGCTGTAGATTCACCTCACATGTGGTATCAAGTCAGAGTAACTGGACAAATCTCATCCCAGTAGCAAGGGATAACTGAAGCCAAACTGTTCAGACAAATAGTTCAGAGAGACTGTTGAGAGACAAGGGGAGATGTTATCAGAATCAAAATAAAGTCAATCCAGGCATGGTGCTGCATGCCTCTAATCCCAAAACCCTGGAGGCTGAAACAGAAGGATCATGAATTAACAGTCACTTATGCCAGCCTTTCCAAAAGTTACTAATGTCAAAGTTATAGAGAAAGGGTGCTGATGTATGGTTACTGACACCAAAAGTCCTTCCATGTACCTGACAGAAGGCAAACTCCTATCTTTTGACTCCCTCTTACATTCTGCTTTATAATGGTGTTTATTCTTTGCTTACACAACAGGTTCTTTTCACTTCTATATTTCAGCAATTACAACTTGTTGCCTTGTCACATACTAGTTTGTCATTGGCTAGGAAACATACAAAGCCAAATGGGCCAACACCCCAATTCCTTCAAGACTGAGGAATGCTTAAACACAAGAGAGTTACAACAGGTACTTAAATCTGGTTTTGCTTAAAAACAAACAAACAAAAAAACCAGTGACTCTTCATTGGACCTGTAAATGCTCTGCCTCCATTTTGTACCTGACTCCTATGCCCTGAGCATTGTCTTTTCAGGTCACTTTGGATTCTTGGAAAAACAGAATTGATGGATGAACTTTTGGTGACGCGAGTCCAATCTGCCCCCAGGCACCAAAGACTTTCTTATCCTGATAAGGCTCTGCCGGGTCAATCCTGAGATAATAATCAACTGGATACAACTTTGACTAAGACTGCACATCCCTCCTGCTCCCCTGCTTCTAATTCTGTTTATCTGATTCAGGCCTCTAATTTTTAATGCTCTTGTTAAATTTCTCATCCCTACACTGCAGAATGCCATTTTGCTATTGGATTCAATGGCCAATAGACTCCTGTTGGTTCAGCTACGAAAATATCATATTCTCAGCTGGCTCTAAACTCAATCAACTTTCCTGAGTCCTGACAACAAGCAAGACTCTAGACCTTAAACACCTATCACCCCTATTAGCAGGAAGAAGACAGACTGATCTCATCATCCATACCCCTCAGGTTCCTGAACTAATGAGGGGGGAATATTAGTGTAGGCATGTAAGTAGACACAAACAGGAACAAGGAAATGCTCCACACTGCAAGATTCTATTCTAAAACCCTAGATGGGCCCCACCCTATATATCCTCCCTATGGAGCATGGGACCCCCATCAAGGTTGAGTGTGTGATTTGAGGATTTAATGACTAATATATGACCTTCCACTGGCAACACTAAAATGGGAAAGTCAAAGAGGATCAAATGGGACTCAGAATCAAACACGAAGGTATATGAATTCCCATATCCTGGCAGCCACTGCACAGTGTCAAATCATTCTGAAAGGGGCACAGGAAATAGTACCAATTTTCACACCACCTAGTAACTCCACCCTACTGAATAAAGTTTAATAGATCCATCAGCTTACACCCAGTCAGTCCTTATCTGAACTGCCCACTTCACCCCTCAATGTGTACTATTGCTTTGCTAATAAATCATTCTTTACTATCTTCAAAAAAAATCAGAAAAACTTTATGGGGTAAGTGTTACTTTTCTTATTTATCAATACTAAGGCTTAATAAGACTGTACTGTATGAGTAAATCACACACTGTTATCAGAAATTATTTGGGGGAACTTAAGACAGCCAAACACTAGAACAAGAAGGTATAGAAAATTAACAAAGCAAATACTTTCATATATAGGATATAATACTACTATAAAGGAGTAGAATTTTACAGGATGTTACTGTAAAGACAAAAGCTCAAAAATATTTATCAGAAACTGATCCGCAATTTCACAGACTGATCAGACCAAATAAATAAAATGCTACAGGATAAAAGTAGCAGGAAAATGTGGAAACATAATGACATTCAGTGGCATGACCCTGTCGGAGATCTACTATTCAAGGATTTACACAATGAAAAAACAAGATTTTTACAGTTAAAGCAGAAATTGTTCTCATCAAACAACACTTAAAATGATGAAAACATATGCACTTCATTTTTTAAAGTACTGTGTATAGGGCATATGACCTGCCTGGAACTGAAGGGGGGAGGGGATGAAGGGTGGGGGAAGGAGGCAGGGTGGAGAAATGACCCAAACAATGTATGCACATGTGAATAAATGAACAACAACAAAAAAAAAAACACAAAGGGCAGACAAAGTGCGGGAACAAAATAAGAACGAAAAAACAGGAGCAACAAATAGGAAACATCACCAAATACAGTAGGTATTAATCCCGCTTTATTAATAAGCACTTCAAATGTCAATGGTTAAAAGATTGTCACAAAGATTAATAAAGTGAACCAAAAATAAGATCCAAAAAGAAAAGGTGCTAAAAAAAAAAAAAAAAAAGATACAATGGCTCTTTAAAAACTCAGATTATAACTTAGTAACAGAATCTATATAAACAGTTTGATAATGAATGCTGAATTTAATAAATCTGATTTCCAACCCTAATGCTAACTATGTGACTTTTTATATACCATCCATTCAAAAAGAAAATCACTGAAAGACTATAGCATGCCAACAATTACCCTGATTCTTGAGATTTCCAGAGAAGTAAAACTGTATTCACATCACAGACTGATGTGGGGAGGGTAAACTGAACAAAATGTAAGACTCTAAAATAGGAGAGATTCAGTACAGTGTGACAAGCATCATCATACAGCTATGCATAAGTTGCTAATGAAGTATATCATATTGAGGGGGAAGACGATCTTTGCTTAAAAAGTGGGAGATAGGCTGGAGCGATGGAGGCTCATGCCTATAATCCTAGCTACTTGGGAGGTTAAGATCAGGAGAATCACGGTTCAAAGCCAGCCCAGGCAAATAGTTCATGAGAACTATTTCAAAAACACCTAACACAAAAAAGCGTTGGTGGAATGATTCAAATGGTACAGCACCTGAGTTGAAGCCCCAATACTGCCAAAAAAATAAGTGGGAGATAGAAGATTTAGGAAAGGATTAACAAGGGCTTACAGCAAATGTTAAAAATAAGCAGGAATTTACCAGGCAGATAATACTGGGAATAAATGTGAAGCAGAATGAAAGCCAGTAACAAAGATATAGAGGAATTTAAAGAGTATTCCACAAAGTCCACATATGTAAGTATGGTTGGAATAAAGAGAGTTGATGGAGGGCTGGTGGAGTGGCTCAAGGGGTAGAGCACCTGCCTAGCAAGTATGAGGCTTTAAGTTCAAACTCCAGTGCTACCTAAAAAAAAAAAAAAGAGTTGATGGATAAGTGACAAGAGTCTAGACATTTTCCTGAAGACTTGTAGGGCAGACAAAAGTAATTATGTAACATGAATATATGTAGAAAGGGGGATATGGGATGCATTGCCACATTTCTCTTATATGTGGATGATAGATACAAAGGATTAATATATACACAAAAACAAATGTGATCATATGCACATTTATATAGAAATATAGAGAATACGTTCATAATGGTCAGACTATTCAATGGGACTCAGGGTAGGAGGAAGAGAAAAAGAGAATGGTAAGAGAATCAACAATACCAAAATACGTATCATCTGTGTGGTTGATGACATAACAAAATTTAATAAAACCTGTTGAATAATGGGGGTAGGAGGAAAAGGATAAGGGGGCGTAATAAAGAGTGTTAATCTGATCAAAGTACAGTATATTCACAGGTGAGATACCATTAAGAAACCCCTTTCAACAATGAATGTTTCCATTGAAACAATGAAGTACAGGATTGTAAAACAACTCCTGTTAAGGGGTAGGTACTTATGGGAGTGGGAAAGGGTAAATGGAGGGGATAACAGAAGGTGAGTATGGTTGATGTACTTTATATACTTATATGAAATAGAACAGTGAAACCTGTTGCAATCATTTTAAGCTGGAGGTAAAAAGAATGAAGGAGAGAGTGGTGGGAGTAAACCCAACCAAGATACAATGCAAGCATATTCAGAAATATCACAATGAATTCCCCCATTCAACTAAAAAAGAATTTTTTTAAAAAAAGAAAAACTATAAAGAGAAATTTTAGAAGGTTATCTGAAAAACCTCAAATGTATGCGTTGAAGCAGAATTAAAGATGCAGATGAAAGGATGGGTCACTGTGAGATTTAAGAAACTGAGTCACCAGTTTGTATATTGATTCTCAGGTACCTAAAGAATCTGGACTGGAGTGTCTTACAGGTATTTGGCTGTACAAGTCAGAAATTAAGGAGGAATGGAGGGACAGCCTAGTTACAAGTAAAAATTAAGGAGCATTCAGCATTAATGTGACACTTAAGAGATGTTAAAGGAATAATTTCATGCCTAACTCACTTACCATCCAAAAATAATACCATGTTCATTTCTTGTTCCCTTTCGATCTATATACGTACATATTCTAAAATAAATTTCTTCATTCCTACGTAATAATCTTGTAATCTAAAAGATGTACAAAATCTTACTGATTTTCAAGTTTTATCCTCCTCTTCCTATACAATGTTTTAAGCTATTTTTATTTTTGAATTTGTGAGTTTTTGGTAGGGCTTATTTTGCTGCAATAAGAAAGCTATATGTGTCCTTTTACATAGCATAGCATTTCTTTCTTTAAGTATTTCATTGTGATAAATTCCCAGCATGAGGGTTATTGTGATAACAAAAAGAATATTTATAACACTAACATAGCCAAAGTGGTAAGAAAACTGAAATTTCTCCTTAAAATGAAAAAGTAGAATTATATATGAAATAAGCTAAATTTATAAAAAGCATTTTAAAATTCCTGAATCAAAAATATTGTGTTATTCTTACTAGTTGTTAGTATCTGAAACATTTGATAATTTGTAAAATTCTCACGCTAGGAAATAGGTTGTCATGTATATACTTATATATGAAAAAATACAAATTTCATTCTAAAGTTAATAATAACTGCATAAAGATTAATTTTTATACTACAAGAAGCAAAGCAAAACTATATTAGAATGTGTAAAATTATGTCCCAACAACAGTAATTATCCTGGTTAACTTTTAATTTTTATATTAGTTTTAAATTTATTTAATCTTTTTGTCTCTGACTTCTGAAAAGAATAATTCTTACATATTTAAAATTCTTGTCCAGTGCCAGAAAACTATGTGTCACGATATACACACATACGCACACATACACACAGACAAAGCCACGAGCATAAATGAAGTCACCCAGAGACTAGTTACCATGTGAGAAGAATACTGGGAGTCATTTGGCTAGTTTACGGATATAGTTCACATCAGCAAGAGACTCTGAAAAGAATTACTGCATAGGTAGACTACTTAGAAGTCAATCCCTGGAGTGAAGTTAAAAAAATATGGCTTTACAGCACAGTATCTATATCTAAAACAACAAAAATAATGGTGAAGAAAGGAGGGTAGCGCTTTCTATTGTTATAGAATTACCCCAGAAAGACAAGTCAGGACTTTTCAACTTATTAATAAATTTCTTTCAGGTTAGAATGAAAAGCAGACATAGACAGTTGTATATTACAAAAAAAGCATAGCCTTATTTCTTTAACGCTAATCAAAATTAAATTCAAATACAGCAGATATAATTTAAATGACTAATACCCAAATAATGAAAATGGACAAAAAGTAATGGTAATTATTTCAATGAAATAGGTATTATAGTTACAAACACAGAGGAATATTATGGGTAATAAAACTCATTTAAGAATTTTAGACCAGGTGGGTGGCACATGTGTGTAATCTCAGCTACTCAGAGCAGAGATTGGGAAGATGTTGGTTCCATGCCAGTCCAGGCAAAAAAACATTAGTGAGACCCCCATCTCAAGCTAAGCTATTGGTTGGCGTGGTGGTACATGTCTGTCACCAGGGAATAGGATCTAGGTTTGAGGCCAGCCCTCCAAGGAAAAACCACAAGACTTTATCCTAAAAAAAAAAAAAAAAAAAAAAAAAAAAGCAAAATGGACTGGAAGAATGACTCAGTGATGGAGCACTTGCCCTAGCAACCACAAGGTACTAGCAAACCCCAGTATAGCAAAAAAAGAAAAAAAAAAAACTTTAAGTGTGAACAACATAGCCCTGAAAACATGAACTGAATTAGATAAAATATATTAAAATAAAAAATGATGACAAAAGCTACCATCCCAATCTAAGGCTTCAATATTTTATATATAAAAATAACACAGCTAAGCCAAATTTCCATTAATATCTAATGACTATAACTTTATATTAAGTATCAATTTAATTAAAATCCACATTCTTTTTTCTCTCTGGATATAATGAAGTATATAATGTGAGAAGTATTAGTTTGGGGCCTGGAAATTTGATATTAATTCAATTATTCAGATATGGTTCTTACACGCTAACCAAGACATATGAACTGTATGTATAAGTGACTGAGAAGCTCCCATTCCAGAAGAAAAGGGAAGTGTATTTCATATAAAGGACATAACATAAACAGTAAAACCAAGATGATACACAAGTTGGTGGAGTAGCTCAAGTGGTAGAGTGCCTACCTAGAAAGTATAAGGCACAAACCCTGAGTTCAAACCCCAGTAGCACCAAAAAAAAAAAAAAAGTTCATATACAAATAACAGTACAGATTTAGGAAGGACAAAAATCCTGAGATGGTCTAAATATAAGTAACCTTAAGCTGTGAGTAGCTGGAAAAAAAGACGGACGTCAGTTTTTAGATGGCCTTAAAAGCCTTGTTATGTCTGAATTTATCTTGAAGGAATGGGAAGTCTCTGGACAAATTTAAGCCAACAGGACTAAGCTCATGTTTTAGTAAGACACCTGGATAAAAGCTAGAAATTGTCAGCTAGGTAAGATGTTGGTAATTCCAACAGTCTAGGAGAGAGTTGACAAAGGCATATAAGCACTATGTACTTGTATTCATGTACTTGTCACAACAGTTCTAGAGGGAGAAACTATATTCTAGATTACATGTAAGAAAACTAAAGCACAGAGACTGTGTAGCTAGATCAAAGTCACACTCATTAAGAGTTTAGCAAGGATCTGGAACTAAATAATTGGCTTCATAATTAAAACACTTAACCGCTATGGTTTTTTTTTCTTAAAGTGCCATTTTGCTACTAATAAGAAACTGAGTAAAAAGCATGCACTATGAAAATCAGAAAAGATAAAGTTTAAAGAAGGAAGATTGGTTACCAGTGTTAAATGATGAAATGAGGCCAAATGAGTATTTAGAAAATAAAAATGCCAGTAACTTCAGCAATTTAGTTTACAAGTGATTTCTAAGAAACAATTTCTGCTTTGGAATCAATCACCAAACATGTATTTCAACCTCAAATACTATAACACTACACAAAATGTTACAACATTGAAAAGTAACTTCAGGATGTTTTAAAATTAGCATCCCTGATATTCAAAATTGGTCTCAGAAAACTTAACAAATTTTTTTAAATCAATGTAAGAATACGACATATTCTAGTAAAGCAAAACAGCATTTTATATGAAGCTACTGCCACAATATATGATAAAAAATAATACTTTTAAATAAGATAGTATCTCAGTAGCTCTTTCAAAACATTTTAAGCAAAACTGTACATGATCATTTAATGGGAAAGACACATAATATGCATGACCTATCTAGGTAATGTATACCATGTTAGTTGTTACTTCATAATAACACATCACATTAGTTTTTCTTTTCAGATATAAATATCACAACATATGATAAAAATTTACACTTCAAACTGGGGGAAAGTAGCATTAGCATATATAACAAAAACAAGCAACCAAACAAAAAAATTCAACAACCTGAAAGAAAACGTTTACAACTTATACAGACGTAATAAGCTCATTAAAAAAAAAATCTTCCCATGAAGAGGCAAGGGATATGGAAAGACAATTCACAGCTAATAAAATCCAATGGCATCAATCTCAGTTAAAACATACAATCAAAATGCCAATTTCTAACCATCAAATTGACAAAAATCTGCTATGACATCACTACACATTCATGTCAAGTAGGAAATGAAACTATTATCTATTAAGGTGGAAAATACAAAAACACTTGGGCCTAGCACACTCACTTTGGCGTGAAAATTAAAGAAAAATAAATATTTACTAATGCAGAAATATTATAGTAAATTATGTAATAAGCACATTACGATATATTTTCTTGCTATTTAAACATTGATTTAGCTCTATTCCCAGAAAAACGTTCATTATATGTTATCAAGTTTGAAAATAAAGTAAGCTTATAAATGCTTGGAGAAGGGGTAGAAGGCCAGCCAGTGGGACCTGAATATTTTGTTTGTACTTAAGGTAAAGAAGTATGAGTAATTATACAGCAGTCCCTCTTATGTCCACCAGGGATATGTTCCAAGATTTCCAGCCGATGCCAGAAACGGTGGACAGTACTGAACCAAATGCATCTATTTTTTCCTATATGCCCTTCAGTATTGCCACATAGTACCACAATTAATCTGTCCTCCAGTTTTATGTTTCTTTGCCTCCTTTGCATCACTACTCTTGCCCTATAATGGACTAATAGTGCATATAGTGTGTATGCATGGGAGAAAGGGAGGATTCCTATCCTAGCCAGGACAGCACAAGATTTTATCATACTACTCAGAATGACATGCAACTTAAAACCTATGAATTGTTTCTGGAATTTTCCTATTTAACATTTTCATTCCATATTCAACTACAGGAAAATGAAACTAAAGATAATGATATTCATGAAATAATTATGCTAATTTGGAATATACAAAATAAAAATAAAATTCACTCGTTTCATGCCTTTCCATTATGGTTTTATTAAACTAATGTTGTTTTTAATGCTATTACAAGAGATTCCATGGTTCATCTGTATTGTGAATTTCCCCAGTCTGATCTGCCTTCTTATCTAACACCCAAAGTCTCCTATCAGAATTCCACATATGTTATTAACTTTTTAAAACCAACTTTTCTGGTTATAAAAAATGCATTTATTATTTTAAGAATCTCTGAAGATACACACAAAAGGTTTTAAATATGTTATAAAATTAAGACCATACATCTTAAGCAAAAATGGGATTTATGTGTGTGTGGTGCTGGGGATCAAACCCACAGCTTCACACATACTAGGCAAACAATACCATTGAGCCATATTCTTAACACTTTAAATCTAATCCCACAACTAAAATATTCTTTATATAAATGAGTGAGTAAGAGAATAGAAGCTTATGGTATATCCTAATTCACCTACCCATTCCCCTAAGAATAGGTATTTATGTTAGTTCAAGATAACTTTTACTATGTACTGAACACCATGAAGAATATTCTTACATAAGAATTGTGCTGATATCTGAATATTCCCTGGTAAGATTCCTACAAGTGCTGCTCCTTTAGAAACAGTATTCTCATGTTTACTGCCTTTGATTTACACTGCTAAAATATTCTTCAGAAAAGTTATGCCACTTTAATTTTCTATTACTAGGACATGAGGGTACTTTTAACTTTTCATGTGATTGTCTTATTTCCCAAACAAGTGATACATTTCTTGCAAGTACTTATTTTTATTTTTTGCTATCACCTTAGTCCAAACTGCCAGCAGCTCTCTGCAGTCACTTATGGTCATCTTCATAACTGTTCCAGCACTATAACACAAGGAATAAGTAACAATAACTAGTTATTTAATGAGATGAATGAATGAAAATATATTGGCCACCTCCTTAGAATTTTCCTCTGAACTCAAAATTCAAGTCTTTGTACAGGATGCTCTCTAATGGACTTGCTCAGCAAGACATACTTTAATCATCTCACTAACAAAGCCCTTAGTCCTTTGTAGTTGAAAGGATAAAGATATATATCCACACCACATAATGTCCTAATTAGTTCTTTTGATCTAGAGGACAGATGTTTGCAAGGATTAAATAAGACAAAAAGGAAGGTAAAGGAGTTTTGAAGAAAATATAAACCATGCCATTCTGAGACACTGAGGAGAAAAAGCAACAGAATTGGTTTGTCAAAAAACTAAATCTAATTACACCTACAGAGTTCATAAGGTTCCCAGTTGAAACGTTATTTAGTTTGGTGAAAAGCAACAACTAATGGCATACTGGCAGAGAAATTCTAATTTCTTTAATTGAAACTATCATTTTTATGAATATTCAGTTAATTCTGTGGGGAAAAGAACGTTTAATTGGATGCACTTTTTAAAAAAAAGAGATACTAACAAATGTATATATGAAAAATAAATTCTCAAGTTTTTTTTTTTTTTAAATAACTATGCTACGAGGTCCACACCCAAGTATTCCACATCAACAATAAAGCTAAAAATGTAATGGTGCAAAAGCCTTATAAACTGCATTTTGGAAAGCTGTTTTTTCTATCCAACTACACTCTTCACAGGTATAAGTGAAACTTTATTCACTCCCATTAGTAGAGACACAGCATCTCAAAGTTAACAGGTATTCATCTGTTAGATCACAAAGCCTATTCACACTGTTTCCTTGTAATCCGCTCTAAAACTATACACCCAAAGTGAAAACCAAAAGGACACTGTTGCATTTACATGCAATAGTTAGGTTTATCCAGTAACCGAAACTAAAGTTTTTCTCATTTATTGATGTCATTCACAATCAAGGGTTGCTGGAAAGAAAAAAAGAAGACAATGGAAAGTATTAACTTTAAAAAACAAGTCATGTGTAACAATATAACTGAGCTAAGTGATTTTTATGTACCGTTAACATAGTTTAAAAGGGAGAAAACCACATTCCTAAAATATTTTTATTAATTTATTTTGAAAACAGATTCTCATTATAGAATTCAGCGCTTGGTCACTCTTCCCCTACATTCCTATCCTAAGTTTGGTTTCTTTTTAATGAAAAAGAGAAAGTCAGCAAAATAAAATGCCACCATTAAATCATTTTACAACATTTTGTGTCAAAAATGTAATGGAAAATGCACACATCAAGGGAAAGGTTACTATTGTTCCAGAACATCTTTTCACTTGGTTCATGGCTCATCCTTCTACATAACTGTGCAGGAACTACTGATGGCTTTCTCTCTCAGTTTAATGTGGCATTTGAAGGATTACGGCATTTTCAGGAAGCCACAGTGCAGTGATTTTAGTAGTTATCTGGCTGAAGTGATGCTGTGATTTAGAATAACCGCTGCTGTTTATGTGCAATGGGAAAAGCCAGCTATCAGGCTAATTCTCACAGCATCCTAATTCTTGATTATGTATTTCTTAATAAAGCATAAGGTCATTTTAGAAAAAGAGAACAGAATTAAAGGAAATTCCTTCCTATTAAGAATACCAAAATACAAAGAGTCAATTCAGAAATTGCTAACTTTAATCCATTTCATTAAGGATAAATGTGACTTCTTCTTGAATCGTCTAATGCTTAAGAATTAAAATGAAAAATGAAAAATGTAAAACAGTAAATGAGAAAAAGCTATAAACACCTAGATAACAGGACAAATTTATCTAAAAACTGTTTATTTAAAAACTTAGCATTTTATTTTAAAACTTAATTTGTGTTTGAAGGATAGACTGCAGGAGGTCACAAAAGGTGATAATTGGCCAAGAAGACACTTCTCCTTCCCAGGAAAAGTCTGTTTGTACCTGAGACATCTCCACCCTCGGGCAATAAAAAAAGGCTATAAAAACCCAATTTCCAACCTGACCCACAGGACCACCAGTTTCCATGTCCCCATGTATCCTTTCTCTTCTCTTTTCAACAAATAAAACCTTTCTGACCTCTGCTGCTTGAGGTCACCTGTTTTCATTCTCAGAATGGACCCAAGGTCCCCCAACAACTCAAAATTCCTTCATGTCATCTGTGTATCATCTCCAGCGACCTACAAAGGGACACTTCTTCACCTGACGTCGATATAGGTTGCACCAAACTAGAGGGGACTGACTGCCTAAGAAGTGGCTGTGGTCCTCTGGCTCTCTGATGGAGTCTGTCCTCCAGAAGAGCCCCCAACCATGACTTAGCTACAGTAGATCTCTCAGGCCACCTCTCTCTCCTCTCTCCTTTCTCCTCTCCTCTTCTCTCTCTCTCTCTCTCTCTCTCTCTCTCTCTCTCTCTCTCGCTAGGAAGGCTTTCTCCCTTGGGAACCTGGGGAAAAAGCTCTGTGCCTTCTACAGTTGTTAAGGCAGGCAACCTGAGAAATCGGGGTCCAGCCAGGGGCATTTACCAGACTGCCAATGCTATGTGGGTGGAGTTAAACTTCAGTGCACAGAGGCTTTTTTCCTCTCAACTCTCAGTTCCCTCCCTCCTTAAACTCTCTCCCTTTCAGACCTGACCCACTTAGGAGGAGGTCTGAAAACAGCTGGTGGGAAGGGAAGTTTCTCTTCAAGTTATAAGGATGCCTTGGCCTGGGGAACTTCCTGGTGACACCTGAAGGCTAAAGATGCAACTTCCTGACCCGCCCTGAGGCTCCAACGGTGGCTAAGTATCAGACCCTTCCAGCCATGTCCCTGGCAAACAATAAGATCACTACACTTTCTTCACAGTTCCCGCGGCCAGAGTGGAGGTCACCCCTCACTTCCAGTGTTCCAGTACCGTCTTCAGCTTCTCATTCCTCTTTCCCAAGTAGATCAGGATGAGTGGCCTCCCCGTTCGTTCTAAACAACAGTGGGCTTCCTTCTTCAGTCTGGGAGAGATCCCTACATCCCCTGTGACAGACAACAACAAGTACTACTCTCTCACTTGAGCTTAACTGTTTTTGTTAGGCATCTGGTTGATCTGGTTAAGCAGGTTCCCTTAGTCTCCCCTCAGGGGAGAAAAGAGTTAAGAGGATAGAGATCTCAAAGTTCTCCATTTTGTCCCTTACCACAGCAGGGGAAAAAAAAACCAATGCCTTCAGACACTCCCTCTCTTCTTACAGAAAATATATATGTCTCATATATAGTGAGGACAAAAGTCTACCTCATCAGGAGTCCCCGTCCACACCTCCGCAACTCCACAGAGGGTCCTCCCTCTGGCCACGCAAGCCCTCTTGGTTACTTTGATAGAGTTGTTTATAAATTACAAGACTTCAGCTGTAAAGGAGAACCAGGTACCTGGGTCACAAGGCAAATAGGCAAAAAAAAAAAAAGATCAGGGTCTCCAACAGGGTGGCTGCAGCTGGATGTACCTAAATGTCTTCCCCATGACCTCAGCCACAAGTGGTAGTGGTGGAAGAGCACAGGAGAGAGGGATGCCCTCTCCCACATAGAGCATCTCCTCACCTAGGGATGCCTAGGTAAAAGGAGAAAACTCCTGTTAAGATGATCAGTTTTCCCTTTTTACATGGGGAATCAAGCTTCCAGGATCCCAGAAGGATTTCCCCCTCACCTGCATACTAAAACATTGGAAAGACCTTGATCCATAAAGTCTTCAATGAAAGTGAATCAAGTTTTACTGCACCCAGGCCACAATATCCTCTGGGAGATGGGGGAAAATGGCCAAAAGGAGGAAGCATTAATTATAATACCATTCTTCAATTAGATATGTTCTGTAAAAAGGAGGGAAAGTGGACTGAAGTCCCATATATTCAACTTTTCTTTTTTCCTAAGAGACCACCCAAAATGGCTAAGCAAATGCAGGCTAGATCCCAGACCATGGTGACCCTTTAAAAAAAACCTCGAAATGCCCTTGAGTATCCAAAACCAAAAAAGTCATCTAATGTGCAAGGGCCCCCTGTCAAAGGGGGCCTCCCCCATGACAGAAATCAAATCTCCAGGGGAGCCACAGGGAATATAGCCAACCCTGAGGAGAGTGGTTGATGCCCCATCCACTCCCCCTCTACCTCCTTACCCAGCTACGTCACACACCCAACATCGTCGCATGGTACTCTACCCCCTCCAGTTAATTCCTGGAAAGGAAAGGGCTCATGTTCCTTTTAGATTAAGTGAACTTAAAGAAACTTAAAAAAAGATTTTGGAAATTACACAGAAAACACAGATCAGTACATCCAGGCATTCAGAGAAGTCAGCCAAAACTATGAACTGAGGTGGAAGGATGTAATGCTATTGTTATCTCAGACTCTCACTTCCTTGGAGAAACAGCTAGTACTAAAGCAGGCAGCTGCAGCTGGGGATGATTAGCACTTAGATAAATGTGGCCCTGCAGGCCTATCGCAGACTGAGCCCTTACAGAAG
Source organism: Castor canadensis (assembly GCF_047511655.1). Lineage (NCBI taxonomy): Eukaryota > Metazoa > Chordata > Mammalia > Rodentia > Castoridae > Castor > Castor canadensis. The sequence continues at coordinate 41,732,257 of NC_133387.1, forward strand.
GAGGAGGGGGAGGGGGAAGAAAGACAGAGACACTGGATACCTAAAAGGGAAACCGATTCCGAATTACCACAGATCAGGCAATGTCTAGGTATGATCCTAAGTGGGACCCTGAAAATGACAAGGATGAATGGACCCGTAACCACTTCATCCACTGCATCCTTGAGGGTCTAAGGAAAGCCAAGATAAAACGCTTTAACTACTCCCAAGTCACGGCTGTACAGCAAAGATCCTTATGAACTCCAGTAGCTTTCGTACAGAGACTTAAGGATGCATTACAAAGGCATACCAACATTGTACCAGAGTCATAGGAGGAGGAGATTATCCTAAAAAATTAATTTCTAACAGTCATTACCAGGTATCTGTAGAAACCTTCAGTGGTTGAAGGGAGCAGAGATCTAGACCAACTGGTCTGTGTAGCCACATCTGTATACTATAATAGGAACTTTAAAAAAGAAAAGAAGGACATGGACAGGGAAAAAGAAAGTGTGGGGGGGAATGGCAGGAAGCTCTGATCACAGTCTCAAGAGAGGTACCCTTGGGGCAGAGTCCAAACCTGAGGACATGTTTTCAATGGGGGCAGGCAGGCCATTTTAGGAGGGAGTGCCCCTGGAGGAAGCCACCTCTGAGACCCTGCCCCATCTGATGGGGAAATCACTGGAAGGCATATTGCCCTCAGTTCCCAGGGAAACAGAGGCCAGGGCCTCCCATCCAGGCTCCTGTGATCACCATAAAAGCAGAGGAGCCCCAGGCAATACTTAGTATTAAAAAGCACAAGGTCAGCCTCCTTATCCATACTGGAGCCAGCATTTTAGCTATGCCTTTCTCTCCTGGACCCAGGTCCTCCAAGAAAATTACTGTTCAGGGCGTATCAGGCCAGCCCCAAGAGTGTTATTTCACTCAACCTCTAGCCTACTCCTGGGCAGATTTCTATTTCTTTCATTCCTTTTTAATTGTCCCAGAAACCCCTACTCCTCTGGTAGGGTGAGACCCTGGGTGAGACCTTCTATCTTAATTGGGGGTATACTCCTTTTACCCCCAGGAGAGTACTTTTGCTTGCCCCTGATAGAGGAACAAGAAGACTCCATGGTGTGGATGGATGAATATACTGTGGCACAGGGACACACAGCAGTCCCAGTCCTAATTCATCTCAAGGACCCCTCTTGGCTTGCCCATCAAAAACAATATCCTTTAAAACAAGAAGTTAAGGAGAGACTAATTCCCATAATCAAAGACTTAGAGACAGAGACTGCTAATAGAATGCTCCAGCCCACATAATACTCCTATTCTCAGTGTCAGGAAGAGACCTAACAAATGGAGGCTAGTCCAAGATGTCCACCTGATCAATGAAGCAGTAGTGCCTTCTCCACCCTGTAGTTCCAAATCCCTATATGCTTTTTGCCCAAATACCCCCAAGTACTGCTTACTATTCTGTCCTGGACTTAAAAGGATACCTTCTTTTGCATTCTCTTACATCCTAACAGTCAATCTATCTTTGCCTTTGAGGATCTCACACGAAAAGCTGGACAGGTAACCTGGACTGTCCTCCTCCAAGGATTCCCCCAAACACAGCCCCATCTATTTGGGTTGGCTCTAACCCAAGACTTGGCAGAGTGGCAATATCCACAAGCTACTCTACTATAATATGTAGATGACCTCCTCCTCTGTGGACCAAATGAGCCTGTCATTTCACCAGCCACTGAATCCTTACTAAACTTCCTAACAGATAGAGGTTATAAAATCTCTAAAGAAAAAGCCCAATTGTGTCAGTCTAGGGTTACATATTTAGGTCTTGCCCTGGAGAAAGAAATGAGGGCTCTAGAAGATAGTTTCTGTCTGATCCTGATATTTCCTCTACCTAAGATTCTAAAACAATTGAGGGACTTTCTGGACAGGATACTGTAGAATTTGGATACTTGGATATGCAGACTCAGCCAGGCCCTTATATCAAATCTTTAAGGAAGCACAGAAGGATCCCCAGCCCTTTATTGAATGGGATGACAAGTCAGAAAATGCATTCCACTAGCTTAAAAAGGCCCTTTTTAAGGTCCAGGACAGCTCCAACCCTGAGTCTCCCAGTTCAGGACAAGTTTCAATGATATGTCTATAAAAAGGAAGAACTGGCTGTGGGAGTGGTGACACAGCTCCAGGGCATCACTCCCCAGCCAGTGGGCTACTTAAGTAAAAAACCAGATCAGGTAGCCAAGGGAGGACTAGGATGGCAGTTGCTACAGTTAGCCTTCTAGTGCCTAAAGCTCAAAAACTTATCCTAAACCGGCCCCTGACAGTTTACACCTCACACGACCAAGGGGAAATTTTAAACTCAAAAGAGAGGTTACTCTAATAGTTTAAGGGATAACAGCATTGATTGCAGCCCTAGCTGGGATCAGCTATGGGGGTGACTGCCAATTATGTAACTATAAAAACCCTAACCAAAGTAGTGGAGGGCATCTCAGACCAGGTAGGCCTTGCCATTTAGGACATACAAAAGTCTTTAAACACTTCAGGCACTGTAGAGGAATGTGAAGACTACATTGTCCAACAGGCTAAGTGGCTCCAGGAACAGTCCCTCGAAACTCAGGTATCTACACAGGTATGGGACCAAATAAAATCCTGGCTCCCCTCCAGGACATGGTTCCTACCCTCTGTGGGGCCTTTAGTTGCCATTATTCTCATACTTGTGTTTGGGCCTTGCATTTTAAATTTACTTGCCAAGTTTGTTTCCTCTCGCCTAGAATCAATCAAACTACAGATGCCCCTGATGGAGATGAAAACATGGTCCCCTGGATATCCCCTCTGGTCAGCCTTGATGCTGCAGGCTCCTTCATCACCCCCTGTCAGGAGGAAGCAGTCACTGAATACACTTCCCTTGTCCCTATCCCTAACAGCAGTTAGGGTGTTCATTGAGAGGGGGGACTTGAAGGATGGACTGCAGAAGGTCCCAAAAAGGTGGTAATTGGCCAAGGAGACACGTCTCCTTCCCAGGAAATGTGTGTTTGCACCTGAGAGACATCCCCACCCTCAGGCAATAAATAAAAGATTATAAAACCCATTTTCCAAACTGACCTACGGAACACCAGTTTCCAGGTCGTGCTGCATGCCCCCATGCGTCCTTTCTCTTCTTGTCTCAACAAATAAAATCTTTCTGACCTCTGCTGCTCAAGTTTGCCCCTGCTTTCATTCTCAGAGCAGACTTAAGAACTCTCAACAGCTCAAAATTCCTGCATGTCATCTGTGTATCATCTCATTTTAAAGTAAGCTTTTTGGATTAAAAGAAAATACATTCAACTATAAATCATTTTTAGAAACTTAATAATTAAAAATAAATGAAAAGTGACTTCCTTATTATTAATGCAGATATTTTTGACAGGCTATGGTCTATAAAATGTATAGCTAAAATCAAAATTAAAAATATATTATGGGTTAATAATATTATTAAAATAGCACTGGTTGGTGAGATGTTTATTCTATAAATTATTCAGAATTCCTTACACTTGGATTTTACATTTCCAAATTTCTTTTTCTTCCTCATCTTTACAGTATGACAAAAATAATGGAGTGTGAGAATTAAAAGAAAATTTTCAAAACAAACTAATGCATCGTTCATTTATATATGAGGTAACTGGTTCCCAACGAGGCCATCTGCATGCCTCATAGTTTCACAGACTTGCTGCAGAGCCTTATTAAAAATTTTCAACCTCTTATTTGATTGAATGATTGATTGCAGTGCTGGACACCAAACCCATGGCCTTGCATATGTAAGGGCTCTACCACTGAGCTGTACCCTCCACTCCTAATCTCTAAATTTTAACCCTTTGCTATTACTCCACATTTTTTTCTGCTTATTAAGTTTTCAAGGAAGGCTTATTTTCTTATTGATTTTTTTACTACTAAGATAAACATTGACCTAAATAAAAGCAGAGATAGGGTTAATAGGTTTTCCCTTAACAAGAAGATGACCACCCTGATTTTACTTGTCAACAAACAATCTCTATGTGTCAATAACATTAAGAAGAAAAGTGAGGTTATACTAATTGCATAAACCACATCTAGTGAATGAGTAGATAAGGTAGAATGTGGAAAAAATAGATTTGACTGCTTCTCTCTTGTATCCTTAGAGAAAACAAAAATTTGAAAGCATTTTTGCTCAAATACCACAGTGTTAACTAAAAAACATAACACATACACACACTCTTTAATATCTGAACAAGATGACCCATTATGTTATTCTTAGATTATATCTCCCTTATACTTAAAGTCTCACTTCCACGCATGCTGAAGAGAAAACCAGCTTAATGATGCAAAACTTCTCAACTGAGGAACAAACTGACATTTATTTTATGAAGATTCTGAAATAGACAATGTTCTGATTTTCTATGCTTCTAAATTTCAAAGGAATGGAACTCATTAGCTATTGTATGGCATTGTTACACTCATTTAAATGACCCCTGCTCTGTAATAATAATAATAACCCTCAGATCGCAGGTAACTAAGAGGATGAGTATATGTCTTTGTTTTTTGGGATTTTGTTTATGGTTTGGGAGGTCTGAACCCAGGGTTTTGTGCTTGCAAAGCAGGCACTACAGGGCTGGGGGGCTGGGGCTCAAGTGGAAGACCACCTACCTAGTAAGTGCAAGGTCCTGAGTTCAAACCATATAAAGCCAAAAAAAGGCAAGTGCTCTACCACTTGAGCCACAGTCCATTTTGCCCTGCATATTTTGAAGATGGAGTCTCTGGAACTATTTGCTGGGCCTGGCCTCAAACCATGATCCTCCTGATCTCAGCCTCCAAAGTATCTAAGATTACAGGTGTAAGCCAACGTTCCCTGGCTGGAAGAATGAGTTTATATCTTACCCAACCAAGGAACTGAAATACAAATTATGCTGAGATTATAGAATCTATAGCCAAACTGCTTAAGTTTGAATATCAGTAGTACCAATTTCTAACTACATAACTGTCAGGAAGTTCCTTAAACTCCTTATGCCTTGGTTCTCTTACCAGTTCAGTAGTGATAATAATATTACCTACTTCTGGGTGGCTAAATGACTTCAGATGAGCATATAAGCTGCTTGATACATCTTAGACATCATGAAAGTTCTTTATTAGAGCTATTCTTGTCTGCATATGTAGAACATTTACAATTTACTAACCAATGTACCAAATCCTTTACTTGTATCATCTCATTTAATCTTCCATACAGCCTAAGTAAAAGACAGAGTTCACAAGTAACAAACCCAGGTTTCAAATCCAGCTGAGTGGTATAACTCCTCAAACCTAATCATTAATTATACAATATTGCTTCCTAAAATACAGATAGTTTGAAATTCAGTAAATGCTAGGCTCCCTTTTTAAATATCTATTATTAAAAATATTGAGTTGAAGAAGGAATAAAATGGGAAAACTTTTTTCACATTATATAAAAGAGTCCCTTTAGCATTTTATTAGAAAACAACTTATAGCATAAAAGAATTTTTGGAAAAAAATCTAATTCATACATAATCAGAAGCATGTCTACATTATAAATAGAAGGCAACCACACCATATGACCACTCAGAATAAAAAAGTGGGTCAGGAAAGGAATAGGCTGTGAAAAATCAGATGATAAAGGAATGTCTGCAGTGACTATCAGAACTGGAGAAAGGGCTAAAACTATAAACAGGTACAGCACTGTGTAAAGTGGTAGGAATACTCTAAAACTAGATGGGAGGAATAGCTGAACAACACCATAAATTTACTAAAAGTCATTAAGCTCCACAGTTCAAATGAGTGGAACTTTATGGGATGAAAATCAGATTTAAATGGAGTTCTTTAAACTAAACAATTTCATATTTGTAAAAGGAAGCAAAGCAATTGTGTTGAATTTGTTTTCTACTACCCTAGCTAAATGAGAGACAAAGCAATATAAAACTGGCTTCCATTCTAAGATGCTTAATTAAGAAAAGTAATCACATTCTATATAATTCAGGTTACAGAGTAACCTGAAAGTTTTCACACAGGAGCTTGTGATCAAATAAACAAACACAGGTAGTAGGAACTTGGAGTATCACATACTATCTGAATATAAGAGCTGGTTTGTTAGACTTCAGTTGTAAGGTCCTCTCCTAAAATAAAAACAGAAATCTTCTTACTTGTTGCCACTTTTTTGCTTATAATAAGTATATACTATCTTAAAGTCTGTTCCTAATTTTGAGTTTTTAAGTTTCTAAAAGTAAAAAAACAGTAAGTTACTAAAATACTAAATTTGAAGAGATTATAAAGGATTTCAATTGTATAGCATTGTAAATATGTACAGGTATAGCAATTCATCAGTAACATAATTTAACAAGCATTTATTTTGAGTTGACTACATGTGCTATGCAGAACTACACAGCTATCAGGAATAAAGACCCAGACCCTGCTGTTAGATAGTAGAAAAGAGTAAAACTGATTCACAGACAATACCGACACAATTTATGAATATATGGATGACAAGATGATGTGGGATCTATGAGGGTTCCAAATGCAATCAAAGCAAGAAGACCTATATGGGCAACACAGATAAGGAAAGGTACTTGAAAGAAGTAAAGTGACAAAGTCTTACAAGAAAGAAGAAAACATGCTCCAAAATGTTGCAGGAAGCAGAAAAATCTTAAGCAAATAGTTGTAGGATATACACAAGAGAGGAGCATGACTAAGGTAAAGACAATGTTGCTGACATATAGCAAAGGAGTAGCTGACAACTTGGATCAAAGGAAGAACTTCCTCCAAAACCAAAAACTTACCAAAACTGATGTAAGATGAAGGAGAAAAAACTCAATAGTTTTCTTTTGAAAGGTATAATTTTTCTAAGAAATTGAGTTAATTATTTTAAATTTTCCATAAAAATCCCAGGTCTAGATGTTTTCATTGGAGAAGTCTATCAAAATCTAAGCAAAAATATATAGAAATAATATTTTAAGTCAATGCTTTAAAAACAAACTCAGAAAAGGGAGACACTCTGCAACTCCTTCCGAAAGCTAGTATTACATAATAAACAAGTCCTATTAAATACATTACAAGAAAAAGAATTAACAGCATAAGACTTTCCTCAACAGAGATGAAAACCCCTTATCAAAACATTAGAAAAGACAATCCAAAAATTTACTTTAAAAAAGAGCCAAACATTGTGACCAGAAGGGGTTTATCCCAGGATTGCAAGGTTGGTTCAATTTTGAGTCTTCTGTGGGAAAGGGTGGAGAAGAGGGATAGGGGGAGCTCAACTGAAACACTGCTCAAGCCTCTGTGCCAAGTCCTTCTTACTAAGGATACTTAAGACATTTTGTTTTCTGAACTCTGACTTAGGAGTTTTCAACTTCCTAGCTCTGTCCTCTTGTCTTCTAGTAGTACCTGGGTCCATAAAACAACAGGAAACTTTTGTTTGTGGCTCTGTCAGCAAGGAGACTAAATCCTTCCTCTGGTACCTGTCTACACAGATATACCTGACCCTTACCCAGAGTGTTCAAAGCAAGGAGCAAGGGGCTTGTGACATGCAGGATGTCAGCAATTTTTGTTGTTTGGCCTCTTACCTAATTAATCACATGACAGCTCTGACCTCTACTGTGAACAGTAAGAAAATTTTTAAAAAATTAAAAATAGCTGTAAAAGTTAAACAATTAGATGTAATAAAAGATATGTAAAAATTCTACATTGAAAACTACAAAAACATCAATGGAAAAAAAAAAGAGTATCTTAATATTTGAACAAATGGAGAGATACACCAAGTTTGTGGATTGGAAGACTTAATACTTGAAGATCTGAGTGCCTCCCTGAACTCACCCATGCATTCAACACAAACTCTACCATAATCCCATAGTTTCAATATACATTTTGACTTTTAAAAATATTGTGATTAACACACACACGCTTCCAGGCTCATCCACTATCACCCAGCAGATGCACACAATACAATGTTTGCCTTTTCACTTCAAATCCCTGTCCTCTGCCCATCTTGCTGACCTCTCCACAGTGCACCCCACCCTGCTACTGTTGGTTTTTCTCCAACATCCAAACCAAACAGAACGTGAAAAGTATTTTTGTACCCTGTGTAACAAAATATTTATGCATCAGAAAGGATTTTTCATGTGTGTCCCATTAAAAAAAAAAATAATAATAATATATATATATATATTTATGTATTGTGATAAAACATGTTATGTTTATATAACAAAATATAGCACTCAGCTGCATGGTACTAAGCATAAATTAACAATATTGCACAGCCATCAATACCACCCATCTCCAGAACTTTTTCACCTTCCCCACCTAACATTTTGTAGCTATTAAATACCAACTCCCAATGCCTCTCAACCCTGGCAATTACACTTTACTTTCTATGCTCATTAATCTGTTTTAGTTACCTCATATACATAGAATCATACAATATTCACCATTCTGTGACTGGCTTAATATAAATGTCAATTTTCAAACTGTCTCCAGTGTTCGTTTTTATAACATGTTTTTGAATTTCATTACTTTTTAAGGCTGAATAATATTTCATTGCATGCTGCTTTTTTTGGACATCCATTCACCCAAGAAAGGATAGTTGCAGGGGAGGGGAGAGGGAGAGGGCTAGGCAGGTACTCTACTACTTGAGACAGACCCCCCAACTCAAACTTTTACTTTTGTGAGGAATTAAATATTGTCTTCCACAGCAACTGCAAACAACTTTGAACTTATAAATGGAAAATATTTTCTTCCATTCTGTGGGCTGCCTTGTTATTCTGTTGATAGTGTATTTGATACAAAAAAAAATTATTTGCTACAGAAAAGTTCTTAATTTTGAATAAAATACAATTTATCTAGTTTTTGTTGGTGTTCTTTCCTGTGCTTCTGAAGTTATATTCTGTTCTCTCTCTCTCTCGTCTCTCAATAAAAATAGGTTGTTTCTAAAATTTATATGAAAATGCATAGGAAATGGAATAAGAAAATAACTCACTATAAGGTCTCAGTGATCAAGACACTTGATATTAACATGGTAAAAAGAAAAACAGCACAATAGAATAGAATATACAGTCAAATAATAGACCCACATTGAAAAAGTCAACTGATTCTTAACAATGTCACCAAAGCAACTTAATGTGCAAAACAAGTATTTTCAATAAATGGCATTGGACCCATAATAATCAAACTTATAACTCTACTTAAGACCATATGCAAAATTAATTTAAGATAGCTTACATATTGCAATATAAAAGCTGAAACTACAAAGTTATTAGATGAAAACAAAGAAGATAATCTTCATGACTTGGAGCTAAGCAAAGAATAATTAGACTGAAAAGGAAATAATAACTATAAAAAAATAGTTGGACTTCTGCAAAATTAGCAACTCCTGCTCTTCAAATGGCACCACTAAGAAAATGAATAGGCAAGCTACAAATAAAAGAGAATATATTTGCAAGGTATACATCGGTTGAGCTTCCTTAAACCAAAAATCTGAAACCCAAAATACTCCAGAACCAAAAAAAATCCAAACTCTGAAGTACATCTGATTTCAAGCATTTTGAATAAGGGATACTCAACCTGTATTTGAAAAAAGGACTTACATGAAGAATCTATTAAAAAATCCTGCAAAAGGATGAGTTCACAAAAGAAGATATACCCATGCCCATGAACACAGAAGAAAGGTGCTAATCATCATTACTGACCAGGATACGGTTAAATGAAAACACAGAAAATTCTCCTACACATCCACTGAAATGCCTAAAATCAAACAAAGATTAAAATTTCCATATATATGAAACAAAGTAAGATACACAACTTATCTATAGTGGGGAAGAAAAAAAACAGAAAAGATGTTGCCTTTCAGATTTTTTAAGCAATGAAAATATTCTATACCATAATAGGAATGGGGATTATGAGAGTGCATTCTTTTGTAAAACTTTCCCAACTTATTCCCTTACTATTTAGGCATTTCATTCTATGCATCTTACCACACATATGCACATACACACACACACGCACATAAACAAAAATCAAACAACTACTGAACTGTTTACTCTTTGCAATGGTTTAAGAATAGGAATTCTGAATCTATGTATTTTTAGTTTCAGCCAATAGGTAAATATATTGCCCTGAAACTAAAAATGAGGGAACTTATGATGAAATCATTCATAAGTATTAATAAAAGGAAACAACATTTCCATGAAACTATTTATAATTATTTCATCATTTCATTATTATTTCAGAATTTACAACTTTGGGGAAATGAAACTTTTTTTATTTAGTTTCCATCATCTGGATTTAAAAACTATAAAACAAAACATATATAATAATAACTATAAAGGTTCAGTTAAGGCTTTTTATTCCACTTAAATTTTTTCTTTTATAGATCTATATTAGTTAAGATTATATTTCATCAAAGTATCTACTTAAAAGAATATCAGCAAGGAGGATGTATTATAAAAATTCAAATATAATACTTGTTCATTTTTTCCTACTCATGTTCAATTTAAAAAGGAAGGAAAATATTTTTCCTAATTCTGGCTCAGGATGATCACTCTGAACATTGCAGTACTACATCCTGGAACTATTCATATATTAGGTATTATTAGTATTCTTACAAAGTTTTACTTTTGCTTTTAAGCTGATTGAAATAAAAAAATATAGGTTTTTAAGTTAATATAATTAAATGGACAGGTTTTCAAAAGCTATTTTATTAAATAAGCACTTCTAAACTAAAGGATACCACATAAGGTAATTTCTCTTTTTTAAAACTTTAAAGAAAAAAAATTATAAAAAAAAATACAAAACTATACATAGAAAGAACTGCTCTGTCATAGACACAAATATGTTTCATGGGTGTCTAAGTTTTAATTTTTAGACTATGTTTAAACTAAAGATGAATATTAACTTTTTATCTCACAGTTTTATAAAGTGTTTGAATATTCAGTTTCAGCTGCATTATCATTTCCTCCTAGATAGAATTTACTTACTTTTATCATGCTTTAAGCTTAACTATGGATGTAGTCCATATACTGATTGTGAGTTATCTTACCAGTATTATTTAATGCTGAACAATTACTATTAAAGCTTCAGTAGCAGGTGGAACTTACAACTTTAAAGCATGTAACAAGATCTTTCTTTTGCAGTTTAACCCATTCCATATATCACTTGATAGCATATCTGTCTAGAATGAGTGGTAGAATGCAAGCTTTTATCCCTGGTCTATGGGTTAACATGTAGACTGGTCAGGCCTCTGTGCTATTTCTCTGTATCTAATTTTCAACCATGTTCATGTGCCATACAGACCACATGAGCTCAGCTAGTAAAAGTACATTGCAAACAAGACTAATGTCCCAGCTCCATCCTCTGAGCTCTGTTCCAGGTGTCAGTTGCACTAAACATTTGTGTTCACCCATTAGCGCAATAAACAGGTATTAAGCATCTTCCATATGCTAAATCATTAGAAATAGGGATTAAAGAAGAGATTATTAATAGTCTGACAAGTACTTATTACTCTACCTTGAAAAATAAACTCAGTCTACGGGCAATACCATTTTATCTTTATAAACTTTGTAAAAGCTAACATATTAAAATTTAAATAAAATTAGACTCCCAGTCGAGGAAAACAAATAAATAAATTAAAAAAGTTAAAACTTTAAAGAAAAACTATTCACCTAAACAAGATAGAAATCTATGAAGATTTTCTCAAATTAGGGACACAATGATTTTAAACACTCCAAAAAGTATAGAAAGAAATATTTCTAATTTATTGAGTTTTTATTTTATTTAAGTACTATATAGTGCTATTATTTAGTAAATAGATCAGAATATGCTTTAAAGCAATGAAAAAGTTATTTAAAAAATAAACATACATATTAATGATTACAAACCAAAAGTCCCAAAGAGGTCGTAAGAGAGATCCAAGATCGTGGCTAGGGTAAAGAAGAAGAAAGCCTAAGCTCCGTGATTCCAGGAACCTCCTTGATAAATTGGAGCGAGCTGCACTAGGGTAATTATGACTGTTTCTAGCCAAAATAATAACTGCCATCACATTAGGTGAGGAAAAAAATTCACAAAGACAGACCCTTAAATCAGCCTTTAATTACTCCGAACAGCTGCACAACCAACAATGCAGGTCTGGCCCCAGGGAAAACACTTCCCCTTCCTTGCCGTTTCTCTCTCTTTTTTTAATTTCCTCCAATTAAAGCATCAATTAGAATCAAACTCTGTGACATCCTGAACCCTCAGCCTGTGGAAAGCCTTGCGACACCGTGCTGCACGGAGAAAAGTTGGCCCCATTTCTACCCACCAGCGCTGGTGCCAAACTTGCTCCCATGTTAATTGGCAGAACGAACAGGCCAGGGACAGAAATAGCACCCCAAACTAGCTAACTACCAAGACCCTGTCAACACAAAAATTAAACCAAAGAAAAGAAAACAGGCAACTAAAACCACCAACTAGCCTATCAAAAACATAGTTGCACAGCACCAAGTGGAATAATGGGAAGAAGGGATGGAAATCACTCTGCTCAAGAAAAATAATTCAACCCAGGATTCAGTGGGAAATGAAGAAAAGAAATACCTGGTTCCTGACCCCAAACAATGAAAAATGTCACGAAGGAGTCCAGCAATTCCCACAAAAACACCCTCAAAGAAGAAACCTTACAAGAAGTCACTGTGAAATTCATGAAGAAGATACTACACATGGTTATCCAAAAACTGTAAGGTACACTCAAGAAATTTCAAGACACCAAAAATAAAGAACATGAGAAGACACAGAAACAATTAAATGAACTCAGAGACGACTTCAACAAACACCAAGGTGAAACACAGGACACTATAAAAAGTGAGATAAATGAATTAAAGATGACAACAAAAAACATAAAAGAGGAGTTGCCCAAAGATATGGAAAACCTCAAAAAAAAGAATCAAACAGAAACAAAAAGCACAGTGGAAGGCCACTGTAGCAGACTAGAACAAGTGGAAGACAGAATCTCAGAACTCAAAGATAAAATAGAAATTAAAGAAAAAACAGAAGAAATCTTAGTCAAACAAAGGAATATGCAAGAACTCAGCAACTCCATTAAAAGACCAAATCTGAGAATCATGGGCACTGAAGAAGGAAAAGAGGTAAACGCAAAAGGGATTCATAATATATTTAATAAAATAATAACAGAAAATTTCCCAAATCTCAAGAAAGTTTTGTCTATTCAGATATAAGAAGCCTCCAGGACACCAAACAGACTTGACCAAAACAGAAACTCCCCATGGCATATTATCTTTAAAAAAACAAGCAGAGAGAACACAGAAAGAATACTGAAGGCTATAAGAGAGAGAAAAAACATATAAAGGTAAACCAATCAAAATCACAGCAGATTTCTCAACAGAAAGCTTAAAAGCAAAAAGGAGTGAGGTATTTCGGGCACTGAATGAAAATAATTTAAGCCCTAGGTTACTCTACCTAGAAAAACTATCACTCTAAATTGACAGAGCAATAAAAATGTTCCACGATAAATAGAAACTAAAACAATACGTGACCATTAAGCCACCACAACAGAAGATTCTCCAAGGAATCCTGCACACAGAAGATGAAAGCAAACAAAGCAACAACAGAACAAGAAGTATCAAACTACAGAAGAAAAGACAAGTAAGCAGAGAGTAGCATTGATTCAGCTGCATATAATCAAATCTGTAAACAACAAAAACAAAAAAATGGCAGGACACACCACACCCCTGTCAATATTAACACTGAATGGTCAATGGACTTAACTCCCCCATCAAAAGACACCTTTTGGCAAACTGGATTAAAAAGGAAGATCCAACAATCTATTGTTTACAAGAGACCCTTCTCATTGAAAGAAACAAACACTAGCTTGGGTAAAAGGCTGGAAGAAGATTTACTAACCCGACTGCCCTCAAAAAACAGGCAGGAGAATCAATATTTATATCAGACAAAGAAGATTTCAAACTTACATTGACCAAATGAGATAAAGAAAGACACTTCATACTAATAAAAGGGTAAATAAACCAAAAGGAAATAATAATTATCCACCTATATGCACCCAATGTCAGTGCACACAATGTCATCAAACCTACTCTAAAGGACTTAAAAGCACATATAGACTCCAACAGAGTGGTAGTGGAAGACTTTAATGCCCCTCTATCACTAACAGATAAGTCACCCAAACAAAAAATCAATAAAGAACGTCTAGAATTAAACCACACCATAGATCAAATGGACCTAACAGGTATCTACAGAATTTTTCTTCCAACATCCACACAATATACATTCTTCTCAGCAGTCCACAGAACCTTCTCCAAACTTGATTATAACTTAGGTCACAAAACAAGTCTCAGCAAATATAATCCCATGCATTCCATCTGATCACAATGCATTAAAACTAGAACTCAACAACAAAAACACTAGCAGAAAATACGTCAACAATTGGAAGCTGAATAACATATTGCTCAATGATCAGTGGGTCATAAATGAAATAAAAGATGAAATTCAAAGGCTCCTGGAAGTTAATAAAAATGAAAACATGACCTACCAGAACCTATGGGACACAGTACAGGCAGTCCTAAGAAGAATGTTTATAGCCATGAGTGCATATATTAAAAGAACAGAGAGAGCTCCAATAAACAACCCAATGTTTATTTGAAAAATAAGAACCCAATGCTCCTAGAAAAATAAGAACAAGCAAAACCCAAAACAAACAGGAGAGAAATAATAAAAGTGTTGAAATTAATGAACTAGAGACCAAAAAATCTATACAAAGAATCAACAAAACAAAAAGCTAGTTCTTTGAAAAAATAAACAAGATTGACAAATCCCTAATACCAACATTCTTTAAACTTTTCCACGAAGTAAAAGGCAAAGAGCAGTTCCTAACCCATTCTATGAAACCAGTATTACACTCATCCCCAAACTAGAGAAGGACACCTCCAAAAAGAACTGCAGGGCAATTATCTTAATGAACTTAGATGCAAAAATCCTCAATAAAGTAATGGCAAACCGAATCCAAAAACATATCAGAAAGATCATTCACCATGACCAAGTTGGCTTCATCTCAAGAGTAGTTCAACATACGCAAATCAATAAATGTCATACAGCACATTAACATAAGCTTGATCATCTCAACAGATGCAGAAAAAGTCTTTGATAAGATTCAACACAACTTCATGATAAAAGCTCTAAGAAAACTAGGAATAGAAGGAATGTACCTCAACATTATAAAGGTTATATATGACACACCTATAGCCAACATCATACTTAATGGGGAAAAACTGAAAACTTTTCCCCTAAAGTCAGAAACAAGACAAGGATACCCACTCTCCCCAGTCCAGTTCAAAATAGACCAAGAAATCCTAGCCAGAGCAATAAGGCAAGAGGAAGAAATAAAAGGAATACAAATGGGTAAAGAAATAGTCAAAGAATCTCTATTTGTACATGACATGATCCTATACCTCAAAGACCCAAAAAACTCCACCCAAAGACTCCTAGACACCATAAACAGCTTCAGCAATGTAGCAGGATACAAAATCAACTTACAAAAATCAGCAGCATTTCTAAACACCCACAATAAACAAATTGAGAATATATAGGAAAAAATTTCCACTTAAAATAGCATAAAACAAACATGAAATACCTAAGAATAAACTTAACAAAGGATATAAATGACCTCTACAAGGAGACCTACAAACCACTGAAGAATGAGATCAAGGAAGACTACAAGAGGTGGAAAGATCTCCTGTGCTCATGGATTAGCAGAATAAACATAGTAAAAATGGTTATACTACCAAAAGCAATCTACATGTTCAACACAATTAACATCAAAATCCCAATGACATTCATCACAGAGAGTGAAAAATCTACCCTAGAGTTCATTTGGAAACACAAGAGATCATGAATAGCCAAGGCAATACGCAGCAAAAAGAGCAATACTGGAAGTATCACAATACCTGAGTTCAAACTATAATACAGAGCCATAGTAATAAAAACAGCATGGTACTGGCACAAAAGCAGATATGAAGACCAGTGGAACAGAATAGAGGACACAGATATGAATCCATACAGCTATGCCAACTTATTTTTGATGAAGGTGCCAAAATCATACAAGGGAGAAAAGACAGCCTCTTCAACAAATGTTGCTGGGAAAAGTGGTTTTCTGCCTGCAGAAAACTAAAATAAGAACCATGCCTGTCACCCTGTACTAGTACCAACTCAAAATGGATTAAGGACCTTAATATCAAACCCGAAACCTTGAAGTTAATACAGGAAAGACCAGGCAATACTCTGGAAGCAACAGGTATAGGCAAGGACTTCCTCAGTAGAACTCTAGCAGCCCAGCAACTAAGAGAAAGGATGGACAAATGGACCACATGAAATTAAAAAGCTTCTGCACAGCAAAAGAAATGGTCTCTAAATTGAAGAGACCACCCACAGAGAGGGAGAAAATATTTGCTGCCTATACATCAGACAAAGGACTGACAACCAGAATATACAGGGAGCTAAAAGAACTAAACTTCCCCAAAATCAGTGAACCAATAAAGAAGTGGGAAACTGAACTAAACAGAACTTTTTCAAAGGAAGAAGTCCAAATGGCCAAAAGGCACATGAAAAAATGCTCACCATCCTTGGCCATAAAGGAAATGCAAATCAAAACAACAGTAAGTTTCCACCTCACTCCTGTTAGAATAGCCATCGTCTATAACACCACCACCAACAAATGTTGGCAAGGCTGAGAGGGAAAAGAAACCCTCATACACTGCTGGTGGGAATGTAAGCTAGTGCAACGACTTTGGAAAACAATATGGAAGCTTAAAAAACTAAACATAGATCTGCCATATGATCCATCAATACCACTCCTAGGGATATACCCAAAGGAATGCAACTCCAGTTATTCCAAAGACACCTACACATCCATGTTTATTGCAGCACTATTCACAATAGCCAAATTATGGAAACAGCCAAGATGCCCCACTATCAACAAATGAATTATGAAAATGTGGTATTTATACACAATGGAATTTTACTCAGCCACAGTGAAAAATAAATTTTTTCATTCGCAAGTAAATGCATGGAACTGGAGAACTTCATTTAAGTGAAGTTAGCCAGGCTCAGGAGGCCAAAACCCGTATGTTCACCCTCATATGCGGACTTTAGACCTAAAACAAATGCAGTAATGTTATTGGACATGGGTCACAGGCTAAGGGGAGAGTGCCTACAGGAGGAATAGGGAAAGGAAAGGAAACCTAAAACCTGAAAGTGTTTGAGGTGCCCACTGTAGAGGAGCAAAAAAAGTAATCTTAAACTGACAGAGGCCACTATGGGAAGTTGACCAGGAAGTAGTGAAGAGGTCTGGTAGAGATGAACCAATTCAGGTTGTAATACACATGTTCATGAAAGCAATGCTAGGAATCTCTCTGTATAGCTATCTTTATCTCAAGGTAGCAAAAATGCTATGGCTTTCTTATTATCCCTTTTGTTTTCTCTTCCACAAAACTGGAGATAGGGCAGAACAGGTTCTACCTGGAAGTGAAGGGGGTGGGGGAGAAAGGAGGAGGCAGGATGTAGAGGCGGCACAAACAATGTGTGCACATATGAATAAATGTAAACACAATAAAAAATTTTTTTAAAGAATTCATAATTATATTCCTTTGTTCAACTTTCCAGTAATTTTTGGTGATTCAACAGTTCAGATTTAGAACATCAGACTTTTCTTCCCTTTTGATATAAACCTTGTTAAAAGAGTTAATAAGAAAAGGGGGAGGGTGAATATGGTAGAAGTATTCTGTATACATGTATATAAATGGAAAAGGAAGACCTACTGAAATTATTCCAGTTACAGGGGAGTGGTAGGATAAAGGAGAATGATGTAGGGGGATGAATTCAACTATGATAAATTGTAAGAAATTTTATTAATGTCACAATGTATCCACAGAACAGCAATAATAAAAATAAAGTATAAATGAAAAAAAGAGCTAAGAAGAAAATTTCTTTAGGCTATGAATTATTCAATATCTATATGTCTTTAGAGGATCTTGCTATACTATTTTATTATTATCTTCTATAGTAAATCTAAAATGAATATTAGGAAGATTAAATACCTTGTCAAAGATTTTTTAATGTAATTTCTTATGAAATGTTTAAGCAGCTCACCATTTTATAGTCTTTGCTTAGTGATGAGGCAAGAACAAAGAAGAGTAAGACAATGACCATATTCTGAAGATATTTCAAAGAAGGAAGCAGTGTCAAACCTATACCAGATAGAACACAGCCAAATTTGAATAAAGGGGTATATTACATAGATTGTAAAGGTGACAAGGTTACCATAATCAAAATCAAAGCTTTTGAACAATCCTTTAAAGAAATAATGGTATGATATTAATCAATTATAGAGAAATACAAAATGAAGCAAAACAAACACCTATTCTGAAGCCAGGTGGAGTGGCACACACCCTGGGAACTCAGGCAGAAGGATTTCAAGTTTATGACCAGCCTGCCCTTGCACATTAAGACTCTGTCTCAAAACAAAACAGAAAAATCTATCCTGGAAAAAGTAAGTTTAAGTAAAGAACAGAAACAAAGTTAATCTAAAAAATGTCCTTATGTAAGAAATGTCTATTTTTAAAGCATATGGAATTTTTAGAAGACAAAAACCACTTTAAGAACTAGACAGGCATCAGTGGCTCATGTCTATAATTCTAGCTATGAAGACAGAGGTCTGAAACAAGCTTTGGCAAATAGCTGCAAGACCCTATCTCGAAAATACCCCATCCAAAAAAGGCTGGCAGGGGGACTAAAGTTCCTGCCTACAAGCATGAAGCCAGTACCCCATCTCAAAAAAAACAAACTGGATTTGTTGCTTAGTTTTATTTTATATACATTTACATCATTACTTAATCAGATAACATTCCTATCCTAACTGTTTTTTTTTTTTCCATTTTTCTTTTATTATTCATATGTGCATACAAGGCTTGGTTTATTTCTCCCCCCTGCCCCCACCCCCTCCCTTACCACCCACTCCACCCCCTCCCGCTCCCCCCCTCAATACCCAGCAGAAACTATTTTGCCCTTATCTCTAATTTTGTTGTAGAGAGAGTATAAGCAATAATAGGAAGGAACAAGGGGTTTTGCTGGTTGAGATAAGGATAGCTATACAGGGCATTGACTCACATTGATTTCCTGTGCGTGGGTGTTACCTTCTAGGTTAATTCTTTTTAATCTAACCTTTTCTCTGGTTCCTGGTCCCCTTTTCCTATTGGCCTCAGTTGCTTCTAACTGTTCTTAATAAGAGGCAAAACTAGATTTCATTTTAAAGTAATCGAGTGATCCATTTTTAGTGATGTGAAATTCTATGAAAATAGTAACTTAATTATAATCAATTTTAGAATTATTATGGGTTTATTCAAATCAAGGAGAAAAGCTTTTTCATTATGAATTAGGCAATTCACAAGCCTTCAAACTAGTTAGAAAATTTAACTAAAACTAAAAAAAAAACAAATAAATCAAAATAATCGAAGATTGTAATATTACATATATGTATATGAATTCTTGCTGCTGTTCCTAATGATTTACGACATAATCAAATTTAGTTGGGAAGGAAGTATTCAGAAGCCAGATATTTAAAATATGAAATAAATAAAAGTTCTAACCACATTGCTTAGAGACTAAATTGACATACTAACTTTGCAACCAAAATGGTTCAATACCTATATAATTTTCCATGTATTCAAACAGGAGGAGAATCTAGCAAGTAATTAATAGTATGGAATTAGCTGTAAGAGTAAAATAGCTTTCTAGACCATTTCCTATCCTCAATGCTTCTGAATAATGGCTACAATACAGAATAAAATTAAAGGTACTATTTAAGAGGACTCATAGATGATAGGATTATTAGCTTTACAAAACTTTTTTCTATCTTCTCTCATTAAATAATAAAATGTGCCATATTGAGTTTACTAAGCTAATATAAAATTGTGGTTTAAAAGTTTTTTTTTCCTCATTCTTAATTTGATAGCATAATTAAAAGCTTACAGAGAAGAAAAAGTCTACTTATGTATAAAATATGTCTTTTGAAAAATCAAATATATTCAAAGAAAGGAATCACTTCATTTCTACTTTTGCAAAAATGAGTTAAATAATCTCAAATCTGTGGTTTCTATTTTCTTACCTCATACGCATACATACAAAAAAATTACTATACTTTAGTGACATGAGAAATCCTTCACTATTAAGACTTTCAAACACCTCTATCAAACACTTATTTAGTAACTCAATTTGCTCTCAGATTAGAGTTTGTTAATTCAGTGAAAGAATAATGAGCCATTACTTATATGGAGTTTACTTAGTAAGCATTTATCAAACATTTAATGAGCACTAAATGTGGAAACAAATATAAATAAGGCATCACTAAGTGGACAAGTCCAAGTCCAATAAAGAACACCTCTCTCAAAAGAGATAAATGCCTAAAAAGTTCTTCAATTTAACACACCTTCAATTTGGCCTTTAGCATTTAAATTGCACATTACCATCAATGAGTATGTTTTTAATGGGAAACTCCAGGTAATTTTTAATTAAACATAAAAAGAAGATGGCAAAATGGATGCACTATTAAAAAATCTTTAAGATACTATAAACCATCATTTTCTGTAGAACCTTGGTAATTTTCACATTTCCCACATCTAGTGGAAATAGCTAAGCTAATCACTCTAGAGAACATGTAATGACAAATTTCAAATTTCCTTTTGCCTCTTACATTCTATAAATAATTGTATACAAAAACAGGATATATATTTTTTTCTGATAGGTTGAAAAATCAGCATTTATTATTACCAAAAACATATTTACCAATCATAACCCTATTTTAACATAAACATATATTGCATCCTTTGTGTAGCTAAATAATACTTAATTTTATAAAGTGATTTTACCATCACTTCACAATTTTTCACAAAATACCTAATTAAACAAAGTAAGATTTTGACTACGTACAACAGGAGAAAAACTGAGGCATGGAAATACTAAATTATTTATAAAACACCTAAGAAAAAGTTATAGGCAAAGCAGAAAACAACAGTTAGAACCTAAACACAGTTTAATGATAAACTGCATGCAATTTCCTAGTATGAAAAAAATACATGTAAATTCACATAAAAACATATACACGTAACTGAAAAAGCAAGAAAAATAAGAAATTTTCAAGACAGCCTGAATTACATAGAGAAGTGTGGTTTTTAAATTAAGATTGCTAAAGAGCAGGTTCTACAAAGTTATGGATATCAGTTCAAAGAAACATGAGAAAATAAGCACAGTAGAATTTGGAGGAAGAATTCTTAAATAGGTAAGGTTAATTCCAAAATAAATGAGATCCAAGGCAAAATGGCAAATATTAACTATAAGATTATTTTTATGAAATCCTATACCATTGCTTTATAACCAGCTTATCTTAACCTCAAAAATATTATTAAAATATTTTAATTCCCTCTTCACTGTCTCTTTAAAATTTTTAAAGATAATTTATAGTGTTATCTTCTTAATAAGACAAAACCAAGAAAGATGACTTGGTATATCCATCATTTCTAGAATAATAAAAATATTTTTACCTTCAAGAAGGCTTTCACAAAATTCCACACTCAAGCATATTATAATAATGCAACTAGAAATGATATTTTATAATAAAAATTAATGAAATAGAGAAGAAAGTTTTAATACTATTCAAAAATCTTATCAAGATTAGAAGAAAGACAATACCTACTTTTTCAACACAACTAAAATATGATGTGCTGGAAGTAACTTGCTATAAAATGATTTTCAAAACAAAAATCATATTCATATCCTAGGTTATGTAAACACATGCAAAAAAGTTATGAAAAAATGTATAAATCCTATAGCAAAAATTCCCGAATCATAATACAACTGAAAAAATTTAGTAAGAGCCAGGCACTGGTGGTTCACACCTATAATCCTAGCTACTCAGGAGGCAGAGATCAGGAGCATCATGGTTCAAAGCCAGCCCATGCAAACAGTTCACAAGACCTTATCTCAAAAAAACCCATCAACAAAAGGGCTGGTGGAGTTGCTCAAGGTGTAAGCCCTAAGTTCAAACTCCAATATCTCAAAAAAAAGAAAAAAAAAAAAAAACCTTAGTAAGAGGGTATATATTTATAAAGATTCAAATAATTAAAAAAGATCACCAGGTTTTTAAATTTGTAACTACTATTTCACATTAATCACACTCCTCAACGTTACCCCCAACCCCAATGAAATTTCCCCATATTAAATTTTATTTATGATAAAAGATTGTTATTTTTGTTTCCTTTTATAGCTTCATAAATGCCATTATATTATGATTATTTTGGGATCTCACTTTTGACACACTCCAAAAAATTACACTGCAATTCGAAGCATTCATGTGCATCTCCTGAACTTGGAACTACTTCAACCTACATGAACAATTTCAAAAAACATTAGGCAAATATTATAAACTTTCTCAACGCTGTTGAAGCACTTTGTATTTCTTTTTTGTATTGTATTTTTATTTTCTCCTTATCTTCTTTAAGTGATAAAAGATTTGATTTAAAAAAACTAATGAGTAAAAAATCTAATTTTAAAACTACATGCTTTTGTTTGATGAATTAACACAAATAGAAATTATATTATCAATGGCTGAAATAAATGACATTTTCAAAATAGATATTTAAAATCACATAACAATAATAATATATTTGTTTTATTAACAAAATCTTATTCTCTTTGAAATGTTCAATTTCTGGGTGCCCAGTGAAACCACCTATTTTCCCACCTCTCCCAACACTTTGAGTAATTTCTTCACTTCAGCCAAAGGGGAAAATAGCTGACATTAGACATTCTAACCCCTTAGGAATAGCCACTGTGCAGCATCTACTGAGATTCCTGATTGGCATTATGTTTGATTAAAAAGAAAAAGTACCAAAACAAAACAAAGAAGAATGCAAAACAAAAACCAAAATCTATCTAGGCCATCTTTTCACCTTTCTTTATTTCATAAGAGAGAAGCATTTAACACATTCATTTTGGTAAGCAATAAAGAGTTACTGAAACTCTTGCCAATTAAAAATCTGCCTTACCATCATTGCTAATAATCATCAGCTTTTTATAATATGCTAACAGAGTAGTAACTTTATGGCTTTATGAGATAAAACATAATAATCTTAGTACAAGGGAGTTAGATTAAATTATTTTTTGGCTTTTATGTACAAAGCATTGTCAACTTCTCTTGTCAAGAGAAAATTAATTCTCTTGTGTCAAAATCTAGATTATCAACATTATTTACATCTAAATCCAGAGTATAACCATGTATGACAGGTTAGTAAGTGGCTAAAATCTGTCTCTGAAGTATTGTACTCATTAAATTTTTATGAATTTCCTATACTGTAATATTTTTCACTTTATCTGTGATGAAAAATGATGAACATGGGACTTTAGTCACCTGTAGACAAGGTCTCAACATTCCGCTTACCTGACAAGATTTTCATTGTCACCAGTTCCTCTGCAAGTTGCACATTCAGTTCTTAAATCTTCAGCCTTGGGCTTCTTTTGTAGCACAGACTGCCTTTGTCTTCTTTCTCTAGGAACTCTTTCCTGCCATACAGTGGAGAACAAAAGGGAAAAAATTAAAATATGAGGGGACCAAGAATGATTTTAAACAAGAACGTTCCTCAAAGTTCAGATTATAAAAAGTGCTTAACTTATTCCGACCTCATGTTTTTCTTCCTCAGGAACAAAGCTTCGTTTTCGTCCTCTGGTTCTCTAAAAGAAAATGCACAAAAATATCTAATGTTTAAATAATGATAAAAACCAATTTTCTTGGTTAAATGTTACTGCTTAAGTCACACTAGGAAAATTAATATTTTTAATTAATGTTGTATTGCTCCACTGCATTTTGTTATAATTTATGTCATACAAAAAAAAACCATAACAAATTAAACACACTTCACAGTTTTGCTTTTAAATAAACAAGTACCTGATAGGAAAAATACATTTTCCAAAATTATTCTGAAGGTTTACTCTCAACACTTCATACTTATCACATAACTATGATTTATTTATACCATTTCAATTTTCACAACCTATTGCTTATCATTTCCACAGATGAAATGATGAACCTGGAGTCATATCACACCTATTGTTTTCCTATACATATGCATATCTGTGCAATATAAAAAGACAATTCCTGAGCAGCCATTAAAAAATAGAATGCAAAGATCTCACAAATCCCCAAATCCCAGTTAAAACAGAACTAAAAAAATATACATCCTATTTCAGAACATATTTGCCACCTGAAAGGGCAAATTAAAATCTCCACCCACATAGCACAGTCTCTAGATTATAACCCCTATATGCAGACCACTGCATTTCAAATAAAGTTTTGGAAGAGTAAACTATATTACAGAGAAAATATCAAATTACTCATTCTATTTCTATAAAGTTCTGAACATAATGCTCAAAAAGCCTTCAAACATTTCTACAATCTTTTCATTCAACCATTTTTCAGGTAACAAAGTAGCAATTGTATCATGTACTTCTGAATTTTTCAAGTAGATATGCTAATGCTCCAAATCATACTTTTAATTCTTTTGAAAAATTTAATTGCAGGGTGATTATTCCCTATTCAAAATACTTGAGAAATGTTTCAAATTTCAGATTTTCAGATTTTAGAATCTTTGCAAAGACTCTACCAGAGGGCATTCCTAACCCAAACACACAAAATTTGAAATGCTCCAAAATCTAAAGCTTTATGAGAACTGTTGCTCAGAAAATTTCAGATTTTGAACCAGTTCAGATTTCAGATTTTTAAATTAGAGATGTTCAAACTATATTTGCCACTTCTGCTAATATATTAAATCTTTAGCATATGATACGATTCCATCAGTTGAAACTTTCTTCATAGCCATATGCAGTGTAACAATGCATATTTATCATACAGCAAAATGCCAATTAGTCATTCTAGCATACAATCATCAATTCTTTTTCTATAGCCATGTATGTATTTTTATTGAAGTGTTACTTTAAAATGAACAAGTTTATTTGTAATTATCTAAAACAGTCATTTTAAATTAAGTGCATATATTACCAAATGATAATAACTGACGCATGTAAGTAGTAACTGAAAACAAAAAATGTAATTTCTAGCTAGAAAAAACAAGAATATAAAATCATACTATCTCAGCTCCAAAGAAGCACTCCAGAGGAAAGACTTGCTGGTTACACACGATGGAATGAGAAATAAACCTCAATCTGAGGCATCCCAATGCCTAACTTAGTGATTTTTCTTCCATGTTAAATCCAAGGTTAATAATTGAATCCTAAATACAGATAAGTAAAATTATTGAGAAAGCAGATCTCTTATTCTACAATTCTACATATTACTTAAATAAGCAATAATATTATTATGCTCAGTGAAGATTTCTCACAGTTCAAAACAAGTATATTAGAGAATTATGCCCAGTGGAAAGGAAAATTCAGATTAGTACAATGGCCAACATGACCATTACCAAAGATAATTCATAGCATATTTCCTCAGTGTTAATGAAATTACTAGTATAGTTTTTAAAAGATTGCTAAATCCAAACTTAAGTACTCAAAGTACCAAATTGTTCAAGCAAGAAAACTGTGAAAGGCACAGATTTCTTTCTAGTTTTAATGACGTGCCACCAACTAAAAGCATTTAAGAACTCATAAAGAAAAACATAAAAACTGTCTAAGATTACAACAAACAAGGTTTTTGAAGCATGGTGTCCTTGAATGAATCACAAAAGAGGAGTTTATCAGAGGGAGAAATGGCACCAAAATAAGCAAAAACAAAAACAGTAGGTTCAAATAACAAATTATAGTTATCAAAGAGCTTGCTTAGTATCTATAAGAAGTTAGCCATTTCATAACATATCTTGCTCTTGACATGAACTACATTAGGAAAAAAAAGTATCAGGATGATAATTGTAATATAGATACACTGTCTAAAAGTTCCAAAGGATTATGAATTAGAGATTCAGTTCCAAGTTTTTCCACATTATGTAGTAACTATTCAGTTATTAAAGCTAAATGAAAGCTTTAAACTCACTTGACACATCCTAACTTTTTTTGTTTTGTTGTTTTTTTAAGAATTTGATTTGCGATGGAGGTTTGGATCAAGTGGCAGATGAGTTCAAACCCCAGTACGATCAGAAAAAACTTTACTTGCTTAGAGAACAATCTGAGCTATTGAGGTCACCTGGTTCTTAGTGAGTCTATGGTACATTTACTTGAGAAGAAGTCGAAAATATTCATAGAAGAGACTGGAATGTATTAGATACAATGTATCTAAATTGAGAAAGAGTAAAATTATTACTGTTACCAGGCATCATTTTAATTCATTCTTTAGAGCTAGGCTTATTTCAATTTACCAGTAAGTCAAAAGTATGATGATTTTTCCAAAGTAAAAATAATTTATTTGACAAACTAAATTTAAAAGTAAGACAGTACTTCAACATCTTTAATATTACTAAACTGGGCTGCATATATTCACTTCTGAACTATTTTCTCTAAACTTGTTAAATCTCATTGTTGACGAATCAACATTTACACAAATAACAATAAATTATATATGGTTGGACAAGTAAGAATTTCTCCTTAAGTAATTTATATTATACATACTACAATCTTATATGTGACCAAACTTCCAAATTCAATGATAATAAGGACAATTAAGTAAAACACTGAAAACCTCTGTCAAGCTACATAATGTCAAATTTATGCAGTGGAATAAATGCCAGTAAGCTTTGTGGCAGCTATTCAAAATGTCTAAATATTACAGTTTATTCATATGTACACATGTATGTGTATAACTCGTAAAAATATTTGTTTCTAACTCATGAATTTATACTGAAAGCAAATCAGAGTTCATAAAATATCAAAAAAAATTTCTATGATACAGGAAAACAAGATGTGAACAAAGTGCCATCTATTTCAACTGACTATCGACAACCAACAGATGGAACAGTGAGCAGCACCAAAGTGGGTGGTTTCCCTTCTGTCAACTGGCTTTGGAGTTTATTTTTATCTAATTTAATTTATATTTCAGGGTTAGGGAAACACATGGAAGGATAAAAATAAAATGATTAATCTGGCTTAACTAATATAAAGTAAAATAACCATGGATATAAATACATAAAATAAATTTTTATATTATCAGAAATGAAACCCTTTTCATACATAAATAATATGGACAAAATAAATGAAATCTTGAAGTTCCATACTTCTTCAGTTTCTTTATTTTATAATCCCAGAAATAAATGAAAGTGGTGAATTTCCAGTAAACACAAAGTAAAACAGTAACCTTAATTTCTAAATAAGAGTACTTGAGATAAGGAAGACTATGGTAGGCCTCTTCCAATTGGCCAAAGTGAGTTAAATATGTTTTAGTCCACCACAAAACTGTTTGCTAAGGTTTGTTCTAAGAACCTACAACAAAGGTTTTACAATTGTTTAATCTTGAGTCTACTTATGAATAACTCTGGTTAATCCTCCATAAATATACCTTCTTTTACAAAACTGCAGTAATTCAAATACTAGTATAAAGACAAGTAAAATAAGACAATGAGATACAATGCACAATGTATGTTGGTCATTTCAATAGAATAAAATTCAAATGTTTCAATATTTTTCATAAACTGGCATCCAAATATATATACATATATAGATACGTGTATTTATTTGTGTGTATATATACATCTGTATACATATATCATATATTCATCACTTCAGCCCTAACATTAAATGGTTACTTTGTAGATGTACAAAACTAGTTCAAACATAACTGAGGTGAAAGTAAACTCTAGGATATTTTATTATCTCTCATATAAAGACTGTCACTTGGAAGAGGCTTAGTATTAGTAGTTTATAGTTTAAAACAGGAAAGAGATTAATTCCCTTTCCAAAATAATGATCTAAAATAAATACTGCACCCTATCAAGTAACAGGGCTTTCAGTGAAGACTGCTAAAAAGTACTTTGACTATTTATTGCAATTATTTTGCATAAAATAAAATATATAAAACATACCAAAATTTATGACTCAGGAAGAAAGTCTCAACTTCAAAGAAAATAAAAGATGATGCATGTGTGAGTGTTATAAGACTATGAAAAGATAGGTCCCAGCAAGTCCTTTCACACTTGTATAAAAGATAAAAGTCACCAGATAACATAGAATGTAAAGAAAATGAAGAGGAAAATGTGAAAGCTTTCAAGTTACATTAAAGTTATTAGAAAAAATGCCCAAAACTACAAACATCACTTTTAAAGTAACTTCAAAAGGGACACGGACAAGCTAATTTATATTTCTTCAAAAGTAATTTCCTTGCCTGAAAGGAAGAAAACATTTCCACATAAAAAGCAATGCAGAGAAAAAGTCTCAATAACAAGGTAGTTAAATAGAGGTACCCAGGGCTGCCTTACAGTAATCCTAAAGTTTCACCAGTGAAATATGATGATAAATCCACAAGGAGAGTGCATTGATTCCACTGAGGTGAACACCCTGGAATGAAGGCCCATGAATGTACACGCATCCAAACTAATGTTACATAAACAATTACTCATAAATATAAATACAACTAAGGTGAAAAATAAAATCATATGCTGCTAAGCTCTTTCACAATCTTGACTAAAACCTACTTATCAAAACTGCTATTAAATGTAAGACAGTCATATTTTTAGTAGCTTTAATATGGATAAAAACCTCTACAATAATTTTGAATAGGAAAATTTTTAGCAAAAACTTTTTTAGTGCTCTAAGATTTTGCAACAATTAGACTTGAATGAACCACAAAACAAAATAAAAAGCAAAGTTCAAGATTGATAAAGAAGGGCAAGGGGATAAAGGAATCAAAAACTGCTCCTTAGCCAGGTTCAGAAAGCCAAAGGCTACATGTTTTCTCTCATAGGTAGAATACAGACCCAATACAAATACAAGCAACATTATGAAAAACAGTTCACACAAAGGGGAAGTCACATACAAGAGAGGGAGGGTAAAAGAACAAAGTTAAGAAGGTAAATATCGTTCATAATATGCTTGATATACCTCCTAAATACAAATGAATATAGAATTTTTAAACCTGGTGAAATCAACGTAAGAAAAGGACTATGGTAGAAAGGAGAAAAATAGAGGGGATAAGCCAATTCAGGTTATAATACATGTAAATGTCACAATGAAACACCTGTATCTTAAACAAACAAAAATTTCATGTTTTTTTCATATATATAGATAGATAGATACATAGATAGATACAGATATACATATACATATATATACAAAAACAGAGAAGAGGAAGCAGGTCCTGTCTAAGGGGCTGGTCCAAGTGGTTGGGGAAAGAATTTAAGGAAAGGGTGTAGGATGATGAATATGGTGTAAATATTATGTACACATGTATGTAAATGGAAAAATAAGATCTGTTGAAACTATTTCAGGAATGGGGAAGGTAAAGGGCAATGATGCAGGGGATGAATTAAACTATGATATATTGTAAGAACTTTCATAAATATCACTATATACCCTCTTCTAATCATCTGATTAGATGAGGCCCTCTTCCATTTCATAAACATCATGTTACCTGCTGGGACAATTTAACCATACTCTCTAATGTACACTGTACTTTCGAATCCATATAACATTTTATTTGAGTCAGGTTTACATGGAGGGCAAAGACTGGCTCTTAATATTGATGCTCTATTCAGCATCCATGCCAATGCCTTAAATTATTTGTTGCTCTATAGACATTTGATGAAAATATGAGTAGGGTTCTAGAGTAGAACAGGAAGTCCACAAGCAAACTCTAGAGGGTACATATGCAGATTATAGACCTAAAACAAATGCAATAATATTATTGGACATAGGTCATACACTAAAAGGAGCCTACACATGGGAGGAATAGAGAAAGGGAAAGAAACCTAAAACTTGAATGTGGTTGATATGCTTACTGTATAGAAGCTAATATAGTAATCTTAAACTGGCAGAGGCCACTATGGGAAGGGGACTAGGAAGTAGTGAAGAGGTCTGGTACAGATAAACCAATATGGGTTGTAATATACATATGCATGGTACCAACATGAGGAATCTCTCTGTAGAGCTATCTTTATCTCAAACTAGCAAAAATGCTGTTTTTCTTATTGTCTCTTATGTTTTCTCTTCAACAAAATCAGAGAACAAGAGGGCAGAACAGGTTTTGCCTAGAGGCGGGAGGAGGGAGGGTTGGCCCAAATAATGTATATACAAGTAAATGTAAAAATGATAAAATAAAATTTAAAAAACACTAGAGAGTATTAAAAGACATGGACTCCCAGACAACCAATTACTGTTCTATAACAGAGAGCATTTCAACTCAGGAATAAATATGGCCAATCCTACTAACGCAAAAGAAAACCTGCCTATGCCTACAATTTTGAACTTTGTAAAGAAAATATAAACTAATATTTCTACATGTTAAAACAAAAAAGTTCATTTTAATGTCTTATCTTCCCATTTTAGACTCCGAATATTTAACCATGAGACAAATAAGATAAAGAGCAAATCACTGAGGCTGAGAATTGTGTTCCATGCATTAGAAATCAAAATATGCTCTTAAGTGTTGTGGGAAAGTGCTGGACATTAGAAAAATCAAAAGAAGTAAAATATTTGCAAAGGTAAAAAAACAAAACTCTTAAAACTAGAATATTATAAAATGATAAAATGGACTATATGATATCAGACAGTGAACACATCACAAATCAATGAAACAAGCAAACTACAAGGTCAATGAGATTACAATGTATTTTGGTTCAGTGTCAAATGAATGATCCTGGAAATGTGAAAGGAAGAAGAAACTAGTGAGAAAAAGTACTATAGTAAAATTCATAGTCAAAAGATTAGGACCACATAACATATTAATAAGTTCAAGAAAAAGACTTTTTTATTACCCAAGTAATACAGGAATCAGAGACAAATGCTACACATAAAAATGATTATTTTACAATTTTTAAAAGGAGGCAAGATAAATAAATTACATCAGTCTAAAAATAGACTTTTATGTAGGAGATGAACAGTGATTCTACAAAGACTAAAGATTTTTATTCCTACAATAAATGAAAAAATGCATTTAAATTATCCCCAATTATTCCTACTGGCTCTCAGAACAGATTACAAAATTATTAGGAAATTTTCTCCACAGTATATAATTACATATCCAAAAGTCATTTTATAAAACGATATTATCATATATACTAGATGTACAAATCTAAACCACAGGCTCAGATATAGTTAAAATGAGAATAAACGTTTCAATCATTTCTCTTCTTTACACTTAGTCCTCTTATTTGTAGTAATAAAAGAGTTAATAGTTACTGAGAAATTGAAATAACAAGATGAGGTATTTGCAGAAACAATCTAAGGCATCACAAAGTCAAGTCTCTGGAGCAGGAAACAGGGTATGAAAAAGGTTCTAAAACTGTATCATTCTTCTTTACTAATTAATAATTGTTTCTTGAACTGCCCCTATAATTCTATTATACATCTCACTGATGTTTTACTAGGTTTTTGTTTGTTTGTTTTTGATAAAGCAAAAAAAAAAAAATCCGCTATTATAAGTTCACAATATGTACCCTCACAATAGATAGGTTCAGAGTTCATGAACTAAATTGGTGAAAGTAATGTTGGGAAGAATTTTTGCCTTTAATTTTATATTTAATTATATTTTTAAATTTTTTACAACAAAAAAGTATTCACATATTTTATAGTTAAGATTTTAAAATAACAGCAACATTACATGTGATAAATTTCAAAAAGAATTGATAATATACTAACAAACATGAGATATAATGCTGCAATATGGTGCAAAGAATGCCTGTATATTTGTCTAGGAAGAATATTTTCTAAAAATGTAGTATTTTTTTATTTTCACGTGAAAACAGTTCTTTTAATATGTTATTTTTAATACTAAATTTTTAGTGTTGTATTTTTTTTCCCAAGCAAATTTTCTAGCTGATCATCTTGGGTTAGAAAAATAATTTTGGAAAAAAAGCAATACTGATACTGTTCACCTCGAAAAGCATTTAAATCTTATGGAAACTACTGTCTCAAAATATACGGTATTCTTTCAAATTTCTATAAATCCTTATTAAGGAAAGCAGAGTAGAATGAAATGAAAAATGACCTGTCTCAATATCCAAATAATACAAGTATAGTTAGGCTTGCCAAAGTGTTCTATTCCCTGTTGAACTCTGGCCATGATAAATGTCAACAGGAAAAAAGTAGATGCCATTCTTCTAACATCAACAAGGCAAGTATTATAGTATAAAGATAAGTCTATGTACCTATGTGCCTTAAACACTGATAAAACCGAGTGAACAGATCAAAAAGGTATTTATTGAGGGGAGGTGGCCCAAACAATGTATACACATGTGAGTAAATGTAAAAACGATAAAATTTTTAAAAAGGTATTTGTTGCTTAATCAAAAAAGGTGAGTTGCAATAAGCCACATGCTTTGGGTAGATTTAGAGTGACAAATTACAAAAACAAAAAGGAAAAAAGTGATGTTGATGTTCTTATACTATTTTGTCAAGGAAAACTATTAACACTCAACTAAAAGTACAAAGAAAAAGAGTGCTGATTCTAACATTTAACACGACCAAACTCAGATATGCAAGTTAGTATATATGTGCCTGGCTAGAAAAAGACAAGAAAATTCCTCGGTCAAAATATGAAGATCATGCTTACTAAGTATGCCACCTAACAATTAAACGTTTGACAACAACTCCATTTATACATCAACTAAATGTTTAAGCACAATCCTGAAAAAGACATGAGTTATTAATGAAGGCCATCTGGATTTGATTCCTTTTGTGCTACTATCTATACAACCACAGTTAAGTTACTTAAGCTTTCTGAGCATCAGTTTCAATATATGTAAAACAGGAGCTATAATATTTGAATACCACTTTATGTTTTAAGAAAGGGAGCAGAGTGAGGGATTAGTAAGTGTTGAGCCCTCAACAAATGTTAGATGTTATTACTGTTATTAAAATATCTTATATAAAAGTAAACTAATCCCTCTTTCCTCTTCTGACTTGCCTACCTTTGAAAAATACAATGAAGTAAAACACTCAAAGGTCAAGAAGTAGGAAGAAATACAAAATATAATGGTTGGTTTTATTAGCATAGTAGCATCACATCAGGATTTACTCAAATATTTCAACCTGTGAATTCCTTCCCTCCCCTTTCACACACTTACTAGTATGATGATGTTTTTAAACAGAGATATGAAGTATGAAATATGTGAAAGTAATTGCACCAGCTAAAGAAAACTACTCAATAAAAACAGGGCTTCAATCTAAAGCTTCCCTTACCATTTTATGTTTTTGATGATTTCTGAACGATTCCACAGATGCAAGAGCTTCAACAATAAAAGTGCTATCAGCTTAATTATAATGGAAAGTTTGAATTTTTAAAAATACTACTATTCCAAGAGAATACAGATTACCAAAATAAGAGAAGGATCATTTTTAGTGGCATGAAACAACGTGAAGCTCCTTTTCTAAACTGCACAATCACTGTGAACTAGAGGAATATAAAAATTGATGGGCTGGTAGGGTGGCTCAAATGGCACCTGCTAATCAAATGTGAGGCCCTGAGTTCAAACCCCAGGAGCACAAAAAAAAAAAGTTTCTCAAAAAGTCCATTAATGATGAAGTCAATGATGATCATGTTGAAAAGTTAAATTAATAGAATATGAAAAAAAGTCCATTGAGTGGCATATTATTTTGAAATGGAAGATATATATTTGATACATTGTAAGACCCTTTTGATAAATGGTATGACATACCCCCACCCAGCACAACAATAGTAATAAAATAAATAAATAAAGCTTTGTGTATATAAGGATTATATTATATATCCATGAAAGTAAATTTTTGAGAAAATAGTAACACTAATGGGAAAATGAGCTATATTACCATCATTAAGAACAGGAAGATGAAAAATTGACAGAAACTATTATATTTAGAGATGGGTTATCCCAGCCTGAACTAAAAAACAAAAAAAGTTAAATAGGATAGAAGAACACAGTTATGTAAAACTGTAACAAGGAGAAAGGTAAATCAGTTATTTCTTACAAAGGTTGCTGGATACACAAGTTAGTAAATTAAATGTTCATATGCCTGGATTTCCATAATTAATACTGTGCAAAAAAAAAAACCACTAAAGCACATAGGTTTCAACTATTCCACCTATTGATTCACAAGAAGTTAATACAACTTTGAAATACAAATGAAAAAAAGTATCAGTAAGGTCACAAGAAGAATTCAATTCAAATGGTATGATCAAGAACAAGATGAGTGATCAATCTTCTGAAACTCTCATTTTTACATTCTTGTTCAGCTTGGTGTGGTCCCTGACAGAACTGAACATTTTATCAAAGGCTTTCTGAATGGAGTAATGGGGAAAGAAGGGAAGACGTGAGGGAAAGAAGAAAGGCAACAATCATAAATGTTATCTAGTTATTTTCAAACTTTACTCTGTATAATGATAGCATCTAGGAAATTTGCTTAGCCTCAAACCTTAAATTCTAACTCATCAACTCTAAAATGAGTCCAACGTCATCCACATTTCAGTACACACCCCAACTGATCCTGCTGCAAGTAATCCATTGCCTCTAAAGTACCATGTCCAAATTGTATTCTCTGGTACAATACATCATATGTCTTGAAAAAATGAGTTATTTGATAAAATAAGTTACAGAAAAGAATTAGTAACTACAATAATCATGTTTATAAATAGTAGGATTTTTTTTGCACCTTCAATATGCATTTAATTTCCCATGAATGACAAAACAGTCACACTGAATATCCAAAAATTAATGACTGGTCATGGAACCCTCTCTTTTATGTTTTATCCAGCAGTATTCATAAAAAAGTCTAAAAATCTTGAGGCAAAGAGTAAGACGAAAGAAATTGGATGAGAAAATGTAAACGCTTCCTTATAATGCTAAGCGAGAAAAGCAAACAGGTAATGGAGGGAGAAAAAAAAAAGAAAACACAGAAGGATCCTTTAATCTTAAATAATACTGTTATGAACATGAATTTATAAATATAGTGATACCACTATAATATACCTAATTTCCTTCTATTTTATAACTCTAAAGTTAAAGATAACACTTGCCAAAAGAACTTCAACAATAAAGAATCTGGAAAAATAATTTTTCAGAAGATGATAATCTTACTAGACATATAAAGCAGTAAGAGCTTTTCTCTAAGATCTTAAAAATAGCTGTAGATACCTGACATCAAACAATTACACAAAATATTTAGAAATGGAAACTAGCAGGCTTATCTTAAAAAGGAACATTCTCTCTAGTTCTTTGTAACAAGAAACATTTTTAAAAGCTTAAAAAAATGTTTGAACTAGAGGAGATTACAAGCAAAACTATTACAATTTGCTCTATATAAAATATAGCTTAAAAACTGTTTGAACTATTACAATTTGCTCTATGTAAAATATCAAAACTATACTATTTCAATTAGCAAAGAAATACAAATTCCCAGATTTGTGTCATCAGTTTCACATGAGCCCATAACACAAAACTGAATAAAATAATATGAGTGACTTCTCATTAAATAAGGTAATCCAACTGATAACAAACAGGAGTTATAATGGATTTAAACAAAAAAAGAAAATTTTGAGACAACTGTAACTTTAAGGAAAATACACAAAGACTCACAAAAATGAAATGGTAACAAAACAAATGATGACAACTAGCCCTAAAAATATTTCTATATCTCCCTCAAGGACAGATTTTTTTTTTTTTTTGAAAAATGCCTGGCCTTGGCTCAAGGCAGAAAATAAAAAATGTCTCCCCTAAGAATTCATAACTCCAAGCCAACCCTTAAGGGTTTGGAGCAGAAATTTAGGTTAATGATGTAATAGAAGACACACATACTAAGTTTTCATTTAAAATAATCTCAGGAAAGCTCCAAGATCCTGGTAATAATGAACATAAATGCTTTCTGGAAGAAATTCTTCAAATCTTGGCCTCCAAGAATTTTCAAAGAGATAGAAACACAGGCAAAAAAGATTTGAATGCACATTTCCCAGAAGAATATATAAACAGATGTACAAAATTATTAGCATTAAGGGAAATGCCAACTAAAAAGGCAATATACATTTTTCCATGCATTACTTTGGAAAATATTTAAACACTGGATGAGTCTGTGAAGCAACAAAACATCACCCATTGCTTGCGTGAATGCAAACTGGTGTGGAAAACATATGTAATGATCTAGTGAAGCTGAAGATGCAAACAGCCTATAAGTCAGCAAACCTACAACCTTA
The DNA here is from genome assembly GCF_047511655.1 of Castor canadensis. Taxonomy (NCBI): domain Eukaryota; kingdom Metazoa; phylum Chordata; class Mammalia; order Rodentia; family Castoridae; genus Castor; species Castor canadensis. Next base: position 41,768,585 of record NC_133387.1, read on the forward strand.
AAATATACCCTGACACCCTGCAGGAGATGTTTACAAGAATATTTAAAACAAAGTTACCAGTAACAGAAGAACAAGAATTAATATAACTGCCTATCAGCAGAACTAAAGAAAAACTAGACAATGAGCTGCTTTCAATAGACAACTATTCATCGGTGAAAAGAAATGAACTACAACTGCATGGATTAGTATATATGAATAAAACCAATGTAATGTTGGTCAAAATATCAAGTTATAGAAGAAAAACGTTTGACCTCGATATAATATTCAAAATCTGCAAGATTAAACCACATATTACATATGAATGCATAGAGTTGTAATGTAATTATAAAGCAAAAGACTGGGAATGAGAAATACAAAATTGAGGAGAGAGATTATCTCTGCACTAGACAGGTGAGACCGCTGCGGGATTCATGGGGACTTCCAATGCCATGATAATGCTCTGTCTTTTAAGATGAGTGGTATGGCTCAGTGTTACAGTGCTTGCCTAATACATGTTCCAGGCCTTGGTTTTGATCCCTAGCACTACCAATAGGGAAAAAAATACTACAGTCAGCTGAGTGATGAACACACTAGTGGTCATCACTATATATTGTCAATTGAACTCATGAACTATATAAACTCTCAGGTAAATACAGTAGCATTTCATAAAATGGAAAAGTAAGTTCATTAACAAAAAAACAGTATCAATAAATGCTTCTTTGCCTTCTGAGTAAATTTTTACCTTTGTCTTTCTCCCCTTTTAAATTTTGGCCTCAGAATGTCATGATTATAATAAATATGGAATAAATTACCGTGTTTCTTATTGGAATCTTCTTGGGTTCTGGTGGAACATCCTGTGGAACAAATTTCACTGGTTCCTTAATTTGCCTCCGTGATCGTTTGGTCCCATCTGGTAAGGTTTCCATAGCCATGTCTGCTTCCATATCACTGCTCCCTGCCTGGTCACATTCTGAGCACTGCCTGTGTAAATTTAACACAACAAGCTTTAGCCATAGTTTCTATAAATACAAAATCCAGATATATGTGAAGGAAAAATATGCTCAGATAGTACAATAATGACAAAATATACAGAAATGCACATATACCTCTTCCCAAAATGACTACCAGGAATACATGAATCAATCCAATGTGTCCCATAAATATCATAAGAACACATGCAATAATGGTACATATTTCTTATTCAGCACTAATTAAGATAGTAGTTTCCCTTTGGAAATCATGACTTCTCCTTAAGTTACATACTATGACATATGAAAATCACAATCCTTCATGGATCCTGATTCTATTTCTTATCACAGTTATTATATTTTTAACTAGTTAGGGACAAACTGTGCTAGATATAACACTTAAAGAAAACTCCACAGAAACTCTAGGAAATATTTTAAAAAATGGTAAGTTATATATTGACAATAAAAACAGAAATCTTGTCACCAATTATAAATGACCATCTCAAAAACTTACAACTACTTGTTAAAAGTAAGTTTCCTCCAACTTTAAAGGAATAATCAGACAATAATTTTCTAAAAGTCTAATTTAAAGTAGTAGTCTCTTTATAAAAAGTTATAAGTAAAATTATATATATTTACATATGTTTATGTTTGTATCTTTGAATAAAATTTCTGATAATCAAATATTTTAAAGATCTCTTATAATTTAATTCATGTTCCATCAAAATTTGTATCTTCCACTCAATAATACCATAAGCTAAATATCAAACATTTAGTTTTGACAGTTTTAAATTCTGAACTCCAATAACAAAGTTAAATAAAAAGTGCCATTTATTTGGTTAAGGCAAAGACAATACTACCAAAATGCAAGTTAATACTTAGAATATTAATTTAAATATTTTTAAATTTCTGACTATTTAAGCATAATAAGGTAACAAATATTTAATAAGAAAAACCTGACCAATGAGAAAAAAATACATCGAATTATATCACAAAAAAGGACTGACTTCTCTGCCATAGGCTTTAAAATATGTATTACAACGTGATCATTTCTATCAGTTGAATGAGATGTAGTCAAAGTTCTCAAACAGTTACAATTCATTTTTAATATATACAAATCCCTGGAGTACAGAAACAAGTAAGCTTTTATCTGAATCACTTTTTTTTAACTGAAATATTTTCACTTTTGTTTTTTTTTTTTTTTGTAGTTATTACTCATTAGGATATTCCTTAATCATGCTCATCCCCATCTCCACCAAAAATAATATAAATTGATAAATAATTAATATAAATTTACTCTAGAGCACCTAAAGAGAAATGCAGTGCCCTGAACCCGCAAAACATTAAACAATTCAGAAAATCCTATTTTCAGACAAGTGCCACATGATCCATGCCAGATTGCCTACACAGATGGATACTATTTCTTCTCACTTCTTCAGCAATCTATTAAACACTATCATGTTCATCTTCTAAATATCCTTTAAGATACCTAAAAACATCTCTGCTACATTAACTGATATACAAGATTCTGTGAAGGAATAAACTAGAATAAAAGCAGAGCCCATCCAATTTGATGGAATCATATAACCTTTTAAAGGAAAGTCATAATAATCTTTCAAAATATCAAAACAAATACTTGACTTCTTTTAAAAATATACTATCCTGCTATTATCCATGAATGTAGATAAACTCACTTTAATCCTATATATATTTACTTAACACATTCTACTAGAAAAGAGACCTAAAATCTATAATTCCCATGTAAAGTATTATAGATAAGTTTAAGTAACAGAGATGGACTCATGTGATGGATTTATGTAAAAGAACAACCTGTACTTTCCTCCTGAAATATCAAGATATTTTTTCAATTTGCTGTATCTTCTCCATGTTCAACACCATACAACCACAACTTATGTTCAAAATGGTGACCTCAGGGAGTTTTAAGAATCTTAATCACTAAAGAAAAATAATTTTTACTGTAAAATAGTGCTAAGACAAGAAAGTTAAAGAAAAAAAAAAGATTTTATGAATCGTAAATGTAATATTTTCCAAACATTACAGATAACTCATGGTTTACTTTTATCCCTCTACAGTCTTCAAGAAAAGCTCAGAAAACACACCACAGTTTTTTTGGTTTTGGATTGGTTTGTTTACTTGCTTTGTTTTGTTGTTTTTGTTTTTAACATTTTTCCCTCTCTTTTTAGTGGAAAGTCTTGACAGGTACCTACATAAAACTTTAAAGAGTTGGCTCTAATATCATCTCCTCAGCCAAGTCACACCTCAGTTGTCCCCGAATGACAGAAGTATCCCTTTGAAGAACAGGGAAAAACACTGAACTCAACTTCTAAATTTTGACTTCTTAAAATTGTTACACGTGACCAAAACTTTAAATTAATAGTGGATGTAGATATGTGTTATTTAATGTACAGTAAGTACCCCATTCCAAAGCTGAAATTCTAAGAGTTAACAGGGTTAGGAAGTAAGAGAAAAAAAATATTGTCAATGGAACGTTACCAAGAAAAACAAAGAAAAAAATATTTTGTAAATACTTCATGGATAAAGGAGAATGGTAGAGGGGGTGAATTCCAGTATGATATATCTGATATATTGTAAGAACTTTTGTAAATGTACAGTGTACCCCAATCCAGCACAATAAAACAAAAATAAATACTTCATAGAAGTAAAAACAAATAGCACTGCTAGTTAAAGTTGGCATAATGGGGGTTTAGTGTATTAGCACAGGCTTGCACAGCATAGAGACGGCAAAAACAGAATCTGGTAACATTCAGAATGTATACCAGCGGGACTTGTGGAAGTTTAACTAAAGACTGGGTACAGTCACCAAATAAGGAACCAGGGACCGGACCCTTACTCTACTGAAAGGATTAGCAAGAATTACGCAGGAACTAAAACAGTAGTCAATCAGTGACATGCTAGTAAATGTGTAACACTGGCTCTCTGAAGGAGCGGAGGAAAGCCTTCATTTGTAGCATTTTTCTAACGTCCATTAGTATGAATACTCCCAATCATGGCGTTTCCAAACTACCACCTTGGCATCACAGAATGTGAAGTGGAGAAAAGATGTGTAATAATAATCATTACCCAGTTTTTCTACAGTACAACACAATAGACTTAAATAACCTCAAGGACACAGATACAACTTCCTAAGAAAATGAACAGAAAAGTAGTCATGAGAGATGAAACATATTTAATGTGCTTGAGGAAGATGTAACCTTTTGAATATACTACTACTCAAGGATTTGGGATTTGCTCTTTTCTAAAACTGGAAAGGTGTTCTACATGAAAAGAATACTCATGTTCATTTCTATAAGAAATCAATCTAAAAAACTTGAACACCTCTCACTTGGCCTAAAATTAAGGATAAAACTCATGATAGATATCATAAGCTTTTATGAAACATCTGTAGTGATTCAACATGGTTAAATCAATGAAAAAACTCAAAAGTTTTGTAAATTTTTCTAGACTTTTGAAGAATGACTGGTTGAACACAAAATTCACTCAATTTTAAAATAAAAGATAAAAGCATTTGAGAAATTCCTAATGATAGCACAAAAGAAAATTATAAATATACCACACAGAATAGAGGCCTTAATTATGAAGCCATTGCTAAGATAGAAACCCATTTGCTATCCATTACTAAGATAGAAAAATTAACTAAAAATTATTTTCTTAAAAAAAAACTGTATATACAGAAATGTGAAAAATCCCCTTACTATCCTCAGTTTAATATACACTAGCAAAAAATAAACTATTAGAATTATAACAATATGCTATGAAAATATCAATTCAAAAGTTTGGTGAATACTTACATTATGAATCAATATGATATAGTACTTCCTGTCACAGTGCTAAAGGTAGAAGTAAACCAATTCTAACATCTAAGACCCACTCCATTTTACTTACCAATAACTGTTCTTAGTCTTTCTTGGCATCCTAGTAAGAGGAGGATCCAGACATCCAAGATGGTAATGGAGTTTGCAGGTATCACACAATAAAAGAAGATGTTGGTCATGGTTCTTCTTACAAATTCCACAACTTTGATAAAAAGGTAGCAAACAAGGGTCAGACTAATTGTTATAGTGAAACATAATTTACTTATAACATCTGATAAATTTAAAATTTTCCATCTTAGTATTTCTTTTGTCAAGGTATCTTTTCTTCTGGAATGATGTATTTTTATACCACAGACCTTTTTATAATGTTAGTAACTGTTAGTTTTAAATGCTTTGAGAACATAAAAAAATAGATCTAGTATAAACTTAAATATTACTAGAGACAAACCTTTCAAAGAAAGCAACATTAAAGCTATTTCTTTTGACATCTTTAATTTTAATTATTACTTAAAATCCATTTAACATTTGTTCAACTTCTCTTCAGAAATAAAATTATGAAATAAAACAATTTTCTTACTTTTAAAACCTCTATGAAACTGAATTAATTACCTGACAAACAAAATTCAGTTTATTTTCTACCATTAATTATAAATCTTTCATATAGCCTTCATCATATAAACAAGATACTGACACGTGTGTGTGTGTGTTTGTGTGTATGTCTTTTCAAAATCAGATTCTGAGCCTTAAAATATACCAACTGATATTTGTTGAAAATATTAAGGAGTTTTACAGTTGTTTTTGTTGCTAGTTATTTTAGGTGTGTTTTTTATTTGTTTGGTTTTAGGAAATCTAACTTTTCTCATGGAAAAGGCAATTTAACCACTCCTACAAACATAAGCAGCATAAGCCTGAAAATTTAGGTTATATTTATATGTTGAGAATGTACAGGATAAAGGAAAAGTTGTTGAGAACCTAAAAGAACCATCAGTGCATAAAAAAGACCAAAGAACCAGGATGTTGTGGCTTTCATTCTTTTTGAGTCATTGTTTTTGGTTTTTTATTGTGCTGGGTGGGAGTACATTGTAGCATTTTTAAAAGTTCTTACAATATATCAAATATATCATACTTGAATTCACCCCCTCCACCGTTCTCCTTTATTCTCCCTACCCCTGATATCACGTTTTTAAAATATTCCTAGAATAAAAAAGCCAAAAAGCAAATCAAAACAACCAGTACCTGACCTCAGAATAATAAAAGGAAAATCACTCTGAAACAAATATGAATTAAGTCATAGAAGTCAAAAGTATAGTGATATGACTGATGGTTTCAAAGGAACCAACCATGCTTAGGAAAACTGTATTGATTAATGCTAATGTTTACATTGTACATTACTTATGGGCTCTTCTCATATTTTAAGAAAGTTACCTGCTATAACCTGTGGGAAAAGCCTCCAACAAAGAACAGAGGGTAGTCATGGAAACTGTTATTGTTGCTATTGCTGCTATTTCTAAGAAAAAAAGTGGCTGTGGGAAGAATATTTATGGATTTAACAGATATGTGTAAGTACATGCATATGTATATACATATATGTATAGTTTATGTGCATATAGACACATAAACACAAACATCATTTTCTAAACTTCTTTCACTTAATATAATCAATATAAATTACACAAAAAAAGTGAGCTCTTAATTTAGATACAGAAAGAAGTGAAGGCTTAATTTAGATACAGAAAAAGTCTTGATTATCTAAGATTACTATAATGGTGAACACTGTAAAAACATTGAGTACAGAAATTAAAAACTGCGTTGGTGGAGTGGCTCAAGTGGTAGAACACCTGCCTATCAAGTGTGAGGCCCGGAGTTCAAACCCCAGTGATGCCAAAAAAAAAAAAAAAACAGAAAGAACAAAAATATTTCTGGAAATAAAAGTACTGCACTGAGCAATACTTTTAGGATAGGCACTATCCTAAAAGTATTCATTACTTTTAGATAGTGAATATCACTTTAAGATAGTGATATCTAATATCACTATCTACAAAATCAATATAGACTGTATATATGATATTCATCATACCCACAAACAAAACTTTCCAACTCATCCAAGTAAAATAAAATATAAACTTTCATTTGTTTATTATGTTGGTTAACATAATCAACATCTATGTAATTATTATGAATAAATTATAAGTAAGTTTAAATAATTAAATTTAAGACAATAATTACATTTTAAAAGTAACTTTTCAATTCCCCAAAGAGAATTCTTCATTTCTATGGAGCTTATGCAGATATATTCCTAGTTGCTTCAAAGACAGAAAAAGCCATTTATCTAATCTTATTAAAGAGCAACAAAAATCTCTTCTATTACTCAATCTAGAAAGCATCTTTGATAAAATGAACCTCAATTAATTTCTGATATGGACATAATTCACTCTTAAATAACTGACTCCGTTCTAGTAAGAATTAGTTTAAAAATACACAATATCAGTCTATCAATTTCACTACTTGCCTATACAGGACTGTAGGAAGAGTAGATGTCTTTTGTGTGCCTCCTTCTTTTTTACTTGGTTTTCTCTCCTTGGGTGCTCGCAAAATCGCTGGTATGTTCAACTTCTATTGATTTGAACAAATGCAGTATATATTGTTTTAAGGATGAAATATAAAGTAACATTTTCCTATATTTTCCATTCAAGTCAACTAAATATGCTAGGACTGTGAAGGGTATATCTGCTTACCCAGCTATTATATTAATGAAAAAGAAATAAAATGAGATTTTGTCTAACAGTTATTTCCATTATAAACCCATAATTACACACTTTTATCAATTTTCAGGGACACACTAAAACATTATGAAAATTAAACTACTTTAAAAGAGTAAAAGATGAGGACAAGCACATAGGAGGTTTAAAAAAAAATAACACAGCACACTTGACAAAAAAGAATATTGAGGCCGTTTATTTTCCTCAACATCCCAGATATGTTGGTGCTCCATAGGTTAATTAGAAAAATTATCTTATTGGACCAAGCTCTCCAACAAAACGGATGAGATTCTCTTTGGGCTTCTACTAATCTCTAGTATGCTGGCTTCTCAGACAGCAAACATCTATCAAAGTCGTTTCTTAGTGGTCCAGTGGATCCACATCTATTCAGCCAACTGGAAAAAAGTATCGTACAAATGGTACAAATGAATCCTACCTCTGCTGTGCATTTTACATTTGCACAAGGAAATGTACAAACCTCTGTGAACAGACATTTAATAAATGAAAAATTTTTATAATAGATAATATTTTATACTACATAGCATATTATAAAACAAACTTACAAATCAAGTCAGAAGATAATGCTACTTGGCAAAATAAACTACAGTTTGTACTCAACATTGCCTTCTCTAAATATCAAATACAAAGCACCATAATTTTCCAAAAATCCATCAACAACCTATCAACAGAAACAAAGGTTAATTCTCCAGAGACAATTCTTCATTCTCACTTTTTAAAATAAGTTATTCTTTATGGTACAAGCCATAATACACTCTGTAAATAAAAGAAATTCTCTTCAAAGCTAGCATGGCATAGTACAATTCAGTATGTATTACTTTATAAAACACATAATATAACATGTAATACATATACATGAATTATATCATGAATTTGACTCTGTAAACCTCTGAAAAAAGTGCAATGAAAAATATCTGCTCTTTGAAAACCCTCCATCTCAAATAAAACACTTTCATAGTGAAAGAACCATAAAAAGTAGGTGTCCATCATCCATACTTAAAAAATATAATTGAAACTGCTTCAAAAAAATTCTTATCAGTTACAAAGACTAAAGAAACATTCAAAAAATTCTATTTTGCAATATTCTTCTACCAACACCAAGAACTTTAGCAAGCTAAGTGTTCAAGCATAAAGGACATTTTTTTTTACTATAATGACAATAATAGCTCCCACTGAAGGGAAAAAACTATACTTTAACATTTAAGTTTCAAAGACTATCTCTTACACAGCTCAAAACCAAATTAACATGAAAATGAATCTCTTCAGTTTGCCTTTTTAAAATTTAAATCCAAATAAAATTTTACAAAAATGAATACAGGAACATGAAAGGAAAAATTGTGAGAAAGAACTAAAACTGATAAAGGAAAGAAGAATGTAGTAGGAGAAACTATGCTTCAAATCTTAGCTCATCACAAATGACAGGTCAATCAGTTAGAGCAAATGAAAACATTCTGTAGGCAAGATAGCTGCAGAAACAACCAAATTAAGCTACAGGTTCTCAGTGGGTGGCTTCCAATGCTCTAGATGTATTTCAGGCAGAAATCATTATCCTGGAGGATTAGGCTCTGATCAAACACAATGCTGCAGTTAGTGAAGTGACAGCTGTGTCAGAAATCTGGTCTTTGAAAGTCATACAGAACGTACGAACTGAAGAAAGCAACTGGAAAGAAACTAACCTGCCCTGTGATTCGGCCTAGCAAGGCCCATATTCCTTGTCCTTCACTTCGAAGTTTTCCATTCAGGTTTTGTAATTCTTCTAAGGATTCGCACAGCTACAAAGTAAATAAATCAAATAAGTAAACTTCTTTGGATAGAAATTTAAGTAATTTACCAATAAATACCCAAGAAAATCTACATTTATATTCCAGATACTTTTAAAAGATTCAGATCACGGAACTACTTTTGACACATAGGGCTATACAATTATTTAGCAGCATCAACAGAAAATGAGCATTTTGTTCCACGCTACCATTTTTACTAATGGTGATACTTGTACATTTATATAGTTCATTATAGTTTGCAATATAATTTCACACATACTCTGCTAACTAATCACTATGTCCCTATCAAGATGCATTTTCATCATTTGTCCCATGACAAAACTAAGAATCACAGAGACTTTGTGATATGGCCAGGATCACAGAACTACCAAGAACCCCCAGTTCGTCTGAATCTGATCCCAGTACTCTTTTCACTACAGTGTGGCTAATTACTAAACCTTATGTCCTACTAATTTTTATCAGTTAAACTGTTTTCTAGTAGTAATTCAATACAAGTTTTAAATGTTCATGTTACTTAGTACTAGGATTTTATTGTACCTCAGATATAATGAGATACAATAAAAACTTACATTGATAATTATTTTTTGCCAAAGTAGAATTGTAATATAATTCAAACTAAAAACAGTAATTTAAAAAGTAACTTTCTAAATCTTCTACAAAACTCAAAAAGAGAAACTCTGTAACACTGTGTAGATTAGAAATAGGGATGGAGATAGATCTGTTAGTCTTATATCTCAACTCTGCAACTTGATTGCTATGTGAGCATGGGCAAATTACACATAAGCTCCTCAGAACGTAGCTCCCAACCCTGAAAATGGGTGCAATAATCATAACCTACACTACAAAGGAGAGGACTAAATAAATTACTGCACGTAAAGACATAGAAAGTGCTCATAAGAGACAGTAATGATAATGAAGATGATGAGAAGTACAAGACACTAAAGCAGAACTGCAAAATGAAATAAAAATAGAAATGCCATAAAATCACAAAAGAAATCTTAAACAAGATTTATTATATTATGCTGTGTATTTTGTAACCGACTTACCTTGTTATATTCTACATGAAGCTTTTCTTGCTCATTCTCTAATTTATCCTTTATATTCTTTTGTTCAGCCATATTTTCCTGAATTTGAATCATGCGCATATTTCTCTCTATTTAAATTAAATATCCAGTTTACTTTAGTAGAGAGTAAAAACTAATATAAAAAAAAATACACAAAGAAACTAGCCATAGATATGGTCACATGGGTAAACCTACACTGTTTAAACACTTATAAATGTATTGAAAAAACATGAACCTAGAATTTTACAAAAACCTACAACTTAAGAAAATAAACATATGTAATGTAGTTAATGACTTTCTAAAATTAAATATTTTAAAATTAATTATCAAATATTTTTATTAGCATATTATTCTTAGTGCAAAGGTACATGTGTCATTGTCTATACTGACCAAAATAATAATTCACAAAATCAGCTGTGAGCGCTGGCTGCTTATGCTTTCTTCTTCCATCCACACTAGAACTAGTATCAGAATTGTCCACTGGAAAGATATCTGTACTGATCCCCATTAATTCTGCTTTCCGCATCAGTTTACGAATGGCTGAAGCACTACTAGTGAGTGGTCTGGGCAGTTTTTCCCTGGGAACCCAGGCCTGAGGTCTGGTAGATCGAGCCAATTCTGCCTTGGCACGATATTGCTGAAGCCGGGCATTGATCCTTGCCTGTAGGAAAATGTGCACAAATTTTAAAAGATAATAAAATGGAACATACTTATTATGATTTTTACTTCTGTGCTTTGAAAAAGCAAAGATAACTACAATCTCCTATTCAAAGCAAATTATATGTACCAATGGTCCTTAAAGTATACTGTATAGTTCTGGAGTTACAATAAACTAGATCCATACCTAGTTACACCTGTCCTCATTTATGATTAGAGCTGTGACAAAATGGTTTGAGTAAGTTAATCTCTCCTTTTAATGCCTATTACAGCCTCCACATATTAACTTCATGTACATAGAAGTAAATTTTGAATGATGAACAAACTGATGAAATCCTCTGGATAAATAAACATCAGAACACACTAAAAGAAGATCTAGAACATTTGCACTGGTAAAACAGTTTCATCTCAGCTACTTTTGCAATGTGGAAATATACTTTATAAATAGCTGCTCTGTTTAGTAGATGAGAAGGAATGTCTTCAACCACAAACTCTACGAACCATTTACCTTAATCACAAGCCACTTCTTAGGTAACCAACCAAATTACATAATTATATTTTATATGCTCACATCTAGATGTCAATCACACATCGCTGACAAACACACATGAGATGTGAAATTTATAATCTTAAAAAGAAAACAGTAAGTTTGGCATGATTCCCATACCTGTGCTTCTGGCGATAGCTGCTTCTCTCTCTCTTGCAAAGACATTTTACAATAGGATTGTAGAGCCAAGTAGTTTTTTCTCTTCCACTTTCTGTCTAACCTATCTGCATGTTGCTTACAATAAGCAAAAAATGGATCTGCTATATCCTACACAAAAAGGGGGTAAAGAACATTTTTACTCCAGTAAATCATTAAAAAAATTGACTATAAAACCATACTTCCTTTTTGAAGAATCTCCTAGTATTGGTTACTCCTATAATAAATTACAAATGTTAATATTCATACATCAGGATAAAGAGTACTGCTTTAGAAACTTAACCTAATAATCAACTTTAAATTAACAATTTTTTATGCAAAGGGCCTTGTGAGGATGAGGGCCATACTTGGGCGATCCAGTACTTGCCGAGTATGTGCAAGGACCTGAGTTTGACCCAGCACCACAAAGAAAGAAAATAAAGGGCCTTGTGGATTCCAAAATACTGAAATCAAACCTTATGCATTATTTGGGTATATCTGTATAACTCTTTTTGAAAACCACAGTTTAAAACAAGATTTTAATAACCTTTGTTAGAAACCATCAATAAACATTATATGTACAAAGATTCATATTATAAAACAACAATATATTTAAAAAAATACAGGTAGGATTGGCCAAGACAAATAAGTGGGGCATTTTAAAATTACTAGCAATGCATGGGCAGATTCTACCTGGGGGGGAACACACTAATGAGTTAAAAGCTCTCTCTATTTGACTCCGTGAAAGAGAACAGTCAGGTAACAAGGGAAAGACTATATTCTGAAGAGAGAGGAAGAGCGTCAGGAGCCATAAAGAGGTAACAGAACAGGACAGCTGAAAAGCATGGGGAAACAGAGAGGACACAGAGAAAAGAAAGTCTGCAGCTACAAATCCAGGTCCCCAGGGGGAAGAAGTCAAACCTACAACCACAAAGTAAGCCAGGTGACCCTGGAGACAGAAAGGCAGAAGAGAAGCCCCAACTTCCTTTCAGCCTTCACCCACTGCAGGAATTTAATATGGCAGTGAGTACTCCTGCTTAGTAATAAAAGCAGAGTAACAAAAACAGATAGTAATGGAATAAAACAGAAGATCCAGAAATAAAACCACAGTTACCACCATCTGATTTTTGTTGTTTGGGTTTTTTTTTTTTTTGGTAGTACTGGGGCTTGAACTCAGGGCCTTCACCTTGAGCCACTCCACCAGCCCTATTTTTGTGAAGGATTTTTCAAGATAGGGTCTCATAAACTATTTGCCCAGCCTGGCTTCAAACCACGATCCTCCTGATCTCTGCTTCCTGTGTAGCTAGGAATACAGGTGTGAGCCACTGGTGCCAATTTTTAACAAAGATGCTGAAAACATATGATGGAGAAAACCAAGCTTCTTAAACAAATGGTGCTGAAAAAATTGGACATCTGCATTTAAGGAGACTGAAACTAGATCCCTACCTCTCACCCTAGACAAAAATCAATTCAAAATAGATCAGACTCTTAAAGTAAGACCTGAAACTTTGTCACTACTAGAGGAAAACAAGGAAATCACTTGAAGATATTGGCATTAGGCAACAGCTTTCTGAATAGGATTCTAATAGCTTAGGAGATAAAAGCAAAAACTGAAAAATAGGACTGGGCACAGTGACTCAGGCCTATAATCTGAACTACTCGGGAGGCAGATAATGGAAGGTCTTGGTTTGAGACCAGCCCAGGCAAAATGTTATCAAGACCCATCTCAACCAATCAAAAAAAATAAAAAGGTGGGTGTGGTGGCACAAACCTAGCATCCCAGCTATTTAGGAAGTGAATATAGGAGCATCACTGTCCAGGCCAGCCTGGACATAAATGTGAGACCCCATTCAAAAAATAACAAAAGCAAAAAGGACTAGGGGAATAGCTCAAGTAGAGTGCCTACCTGGCAAATTCAAGGCCCTGGGTTAGAACCCCAGTACTGTAAAAATAATAATAATAATAATAATAATAATAATAATAATAATAATTGACAAATGAGAAAATACCAAATTAAAAAGTTTCTGAAAATCAAAGGAAACAATTATCAGAATGAAGAGACAGCTTACAGAATAGCTTTTGACAGCTATTTTTCAGACAAGGGATTAATATGCAGAATACACAAAGAACTCGAAAAATTAAAAACGAACAAATAATTCAACTAATAAATGAACTGAACAGACAGTTCTCAAAAGAAACACAAATGGGAAATAACATGAAAAGCACATGTTCAATATCCTTAGCCATAAAGGAAATGCAAATCAAAGCAACTTTGAGATTGTACCTCATCCCAGATAGAATGGCTATTATCATCAATAACATAAACAACAAGTGCTGGCAAGGATATGGGGAAAAGGAACCTTCATAAAATGTTGGTGGGAATGTGATTTGTACAAGTACTGCAGAAATCAGTATGAGGTGCTTCAAAAAACTAAAAATTGGACTATCACATATCCAGTTATATCACTGCTGGGCAAATATCTGAAGGAATTTAAGACAGCCTGCAATAGGCATATCTGCACAGCCATGTTTATAAAGCACTATTCACAATAGCAGGGTTATGGAACTGACCTAGGTACTCATCAAGAGATGAGTAAATAAAAAAATGTGGTATAGGTACACAATGGAGTGTAACTTATCCATAAAGAAGAATAAAATTATGTCATTTGCAGGAAAATGTATGGAACTAGAAATCATGGATATTAAGTAAAATAACCTTTCATGCACTGCATGACGTCTCTCATACTTAGAATCTAGACCTACAAAAAAAAAGAATGATACCAATATAAAACAGGAAGACTATTTGAGGGCATGAACCAATGGGAGGGGAGGGTAAAAAAAAGAGGGTAAAGGTAGGTGAAATGTGATCAAAGTATTTCATACACATGTACAAAATAGATAATGCGGGCTGGCAGAGTGGCTCAAGAGGCAGAACACTAGCAACTGTGAGGTCCTGAGTTCAAACCCCAATACCACCAAAAATATAAATATATGTATCTTTAAAATAGATAGTAAAACCCATAAAAACCATTAAAAGGGGTATAGGGAAAATAAGAAAGAGTAATAGAGGAGGTGAATTTGATCTAAGTACATTATATGCACGTATGGAAACATCACAGTGAAACTCCTTAGTACAATTAATATACACCATTCAAAAGGAAAAAAATGTGGTAAATACACACTATGGAGTGTTATTGAGCCATCATCATGTCAGGTGAAGTAAGTCAGACTCGGAAAGACAAATACCACATGCTTTCTCTGGTATGTGAAATCTAGGTCTGGAAAAAACAATACACGAACATAAAAGGGGGACTTTTGAAGGGTGGAGCAACCTGTGGGAGGTGGGAGGGAAAAAAGAGACGGTGGGAGAAAAATATGTTCAAAGTACATTACGTGTATGTATAAAAAGGTTGTAATGGAATCCACATAAAAATTTTTGTAAGAAAATCAAAACAGAGGATGAGTAGGAAGAGAGGCCATAAGAAAGAGCAACAGAGGGGGTAAATATGACCAACATATACTATGTGCATGTACAGAAATATTACAATGAAATCCCTCACTTGGTACAATTATACACACCAACAAAAAACATGTAAACTAAGGGCTACGGGCATGACTCAGAGCATTTCCCTAGCATTCAGGAGGCCCTGGGTTCAATCCCAGAACTGCAAAAGAATGCTGCTTTCTTTCATTGCATATAAGGTAAAGCCACAGTAATGTTTAGGTTTTAAACAGATAATCCATTTTGATGTAAATGGAATAACAACAAAAATAATTTAATTCGAAACCCTGACTAAACAACGTTCTGATTATTTTAACTCAACTCCCTAAGAAATATGAAGTAGCAACTAAGCCAATATTAACAAGACCCTTCTGAATGGCAGGAAAAAAGCTCATGAGAAATAAAGCTTTGGCCAAAAAGTACTACTAAAACAAGATGACTGGATTAAAAGGCAAAGACAGACTAAGAGATTAGGGCAAAGAATATAATGCCCAGAAAGTTAAGAATTCTGTTATTCTAAAGCAGGGGAGGAAAAACTGGAAAAGGTGACATTTCTACTTTTTCCTTTCTTTATTCTCTTTTCTGTCATTTAATGCCTGCTACAAAGATGTGTTTCATTTGGTGTTAAGTACCTGGGTATGCAACAGTGCTGGAAGTAAACTGCTAGCTTCTTAGCTGTGGCAAACTAAGTTAGCAGCTGAGCCCCAAACTTGTCTTCCCAGAGCTTCTTACTGCAAAGCTCATTTCTTTGACAGAAAATGAAACTATGAGATTTCACTTTCCCAGTCATCTCACTGGTAAGAGTGGTCACAGTGATTGTTTTGGCACAGAAGATGATGAAAACTACTATGGTGGACATAAAAGAGAAATTTTCATTCTTAACAATAAAAGAACCCCATTCCTCCTTTTCTGCTTTAAATGCTAGAATGAAGTGCTTAGGAATTCTCATAATGATGTTGAGAACAAGAACTCATAAATTTAAAAACAACAACAAAAACACATAAATAAAAAAAGAAAAAGAAAAACATGATGATATTGGTAGAACAGGAGGGAAAAAATTATCTTGGATTGTTAAGTTGCTGAAACAACCTCAGAACCACTTGTGACTGGATTTATCATTTGAGATTGTTAACATACTATTTAGGCCACTGTAGTTAAGTATTCTATTACCTGCTGCTGAAAACCCAGGAGTCATACAAAAGTTCAAAAAGATAAACAATAAAGACATATGTCTCACATATGTAAATATCATAATGTATCCCCTGTACAACTATTATATACTAATAATAAAAAAGAAAAAAATATGCATTTGTAGTATACTACAAATGTGGCTCCAAAATTTCCAGAAACTTAAATAGGTTAATATAGTCAGTTAAATATTTGTAACATTCACACACTCAAAACTAAACCCATTATTTAAAAAGCTACACACAGCTACACTTACAGGGACTCATTCAAAACACCAGTTATTTTAAGCTACAGCCCTATAAGAATCAATACAAGCAGAAAGGCACCTTTTCAGTACTTCTCTTGTCTACCTAAAGGTAGAAGCTGGTAGAAGTAAGGTTGCCTCTCTCTGGGGAGTATTATTGGCAAAGACCACTCATGCCTGCATAAATAAACATTATCACACATTGTCTTGTCTCCTGCTTGTTCTCCTAGAAACTAACTTGTTCTTAAAAAAGCCTTTTGTCCACTTGGCCTCTTCTCTGTTAAACTAGAGAATGTCATGCTCCGACCCTCCATCTTTGGCTTTTTGGAGAGTTGTACTTTTCTCCTAAATAAATTTGTGAATAAATATGAGAACTGTGAACTCCTGTATAAATATGCGAATAAGAATCTGCCTTATCTTTGGCAAATCTGTCATTTCTCAGTTTAAGCCACAAGCCTCTATATAAAACTTCAGAGGAAAAGTTTTTCCTCTCTCTTTTAGGAATTGAGAGAAAAATAGTAGGTAATGCACTAAAAAACTGGTTCATCAACATTATCAGTTAATACAGAAGAAAAAAATGGTTTTCAATAAGAACAATAATATAAGAAACACATCAGGAAGGAAAGCCTTGTAAAAGGGTTTGGACAAGAGAATGACAACATCTAACTTAGAGATTAATGGGACTGTACTGACTGAACCAAAAATAGCCTCTATTCCATACTGAAGGGGTTAGCAAACTACAACTTGGTGGCCAAAATTGACCCTGCCTGTTTTTGTAAATAAAGTTTTATTGGGATGCAGCCATGTTCATTCATTTACGTATTGGCTACTTTCATACTGCAGTGGTAAAGGTAAGCAAATATGACACAAATCATCCATCTGCAAGGCCTAAAATATTTACTACCTTGCTCCATATAGAAAAACTATGCTACCCTCTGCTCTACAAAAGCAAGAGCAGGAAATGAGATTATTATATTAATTCAAGAGAAAAATGGTGACTTGGACTAGATAGCAACAATACATTAATAAGTGACCACATTCTGAAAATACTGCTGTGAGAATGTGGAGTGTGAGAGAAGTCTGAGTTAACAGCTGTAGAGTTAATCTAGGATAATTTTTAAAATAAAGCATGAATTTCCAAATAACTATGAGGCATACACATATACAGGCCACTGGAACGCCCATAAAAAATGACTAAATTTAAGCAATATAATGTCTTGACAAACTTATTTGAAATTATTTAATCCACCAAAAGTTCATTACTGCCAATCCTGGTTCTAGCAATAATAAAGCATCAGTTCAGTAGTCAGATCTAGTTTGAGTCCTTGAAGTTTAATCCACAAATGATTTCAATCCACTATATCAAAGGTTGTAGAAAAAAATCAATAAAATCTACAATCTTACATTATTTGAAAGAGAATTTTCTAAGTAACAATGTAAAATTATTCAGTATTAGCAAAAACACATTTTAATTACAGAAGAAACTCCTAAAGTAATCTGTAATATTAACAAAGTGAATCAAAAAGCATACAAACTTCAAACAGGTCTTCACTAATGTGAAAAATCACTATGTCAGAAGTTCATTTTAAAAAATCTGGTAAGGTGTACAACCTCAGTGGATACAACTGAGGTGTTTATCTTTCCCACTTTTTTTTAACCACCTATATAAAATGGCAATGGAAAAGTAAGACAACTAATCTGATAATCAAGTTTAAAAAGAAAAACAAACACTTCGTAGAAAGTTTACACGATAAAAAACTGAAACAGAAGGCAAGATACTCTTACAAACAATTGATCCATTTTAATGTAAAATGTTTCTTAATTTAAAAATACTGTTACATGGTGATGGACTGGCTCAAATGGTAGAGTGCCTGCCTAGCAAGCATGAGGTCCTGAGTTAGAATGCCAGTGCCACCCAATAAAAAATGCCGGGTGCTCATGGCTCACACCTGTAATTCTAACTACTCAGGAAAAAGAGATCAGGAAGATAGAGGTTTGAAGTCAGCCTGGGAAAATAGTTCTTGAGCCCATCTTGAAAATACCCATCACAAAAGAGGGCTGGCAGGGTGGCTCAAGTGGTATACCAAGCACCTGCCTAGCGAGCATGAAGTCCTGAGTTCAAACCCCAGTACCACACACACACAAAAAAATGCTGTTACGCTACATTCATTCCAATAGGTAAATGAACAACTGTGTACAAATAACCAAAACCTTCATTTTAACAGAATGAGTACTGTCAAATGCAAACCTCACTGATATCAACTCATACACGGTCTTGAGTTTTGAAACACTGTTTGGAAACCTTTATCAATTTCCAATTCTTGCCAGGTACGGTAGAGCACATCTGTAATACCAATATTTGGAAACATAAGGTAGGAAGACTACAAGTTCAAGACCAGTCTGGACTACACAGTAAGACCCTGTTGAAAAGCATGAAAAAAAAAATCCAATTTTTTATAACAAACAGGAATATATGTAAATACACTTAAAATCACTTCCCACAAAAAGAAATACAATGACCAGTGTAGCAAATTAGGAGGAAAGTGACATTTCCAGCATCCAGGACATCTACCTATTAATCATGGGAGGCAAGAAGGCAATGAAGAAGCCTCAGGCCCAATTTCCACATCCTGATATATTTCAAGTAAATTTCCCCAAGTTAGCTGATAAACACAGACGTACAGAGCAGATTGCACACTACTTGTCTAGCTCATACTGTTTTGCTTGCTTCATGTTAATTTGCATGCGTTTAGATGGAAAGGCACTCTCCAATTGCCACAGACCCTGTTTTGCCCTGCTGTCCTATCTTTGGCTTTTCACATTTTTGTTTATTACCAGGTAATCCTCGGGATTTATAGAGTCCTCTATGTCTAACTTGTATTATCCCACTGTGCCTCTGTCCATCATCCAAAATTGTAGCCATGATTAATCCACACAAACCTACTGTATAATTAGCCTCGATGTCTGCCCAGTAGCTGTGAAAATGCTCAGTGCTTATCCAGTACTCTTCATCAATTAATCAAAGTACAACTCTTCAGAATCAGAGATTGGAATGCAAACAGACACATGTATCAAAAATACAACTTTTCTGTAAGATTCATTTAAATGCAAATAAAATATATCATCACATACATGCCTCAATTATTTTTCAAACTTTCTTCATCAGATTATTTTTACTTGTTTCCTAGCTATGAAATAAATGTACTAAGATAAAAGCCAAGTATAACAAACACTTTATATAAAACTAAAATTTTATCGAATAAAGGAAGAAGAACGGGGCTGGACGTGTAGCTCAAGCACTAGAGTGCCTACCTGGCAAGCATGAGGCCCTGAGTTCAAACTCCAAAGCCACCAAAAAAAAAAAAAAAAAGCTGATGGTGAGGAAAAAGAGGCATACGCTGGAACTATGACTCAAATGGTAAAGTGCCTATCTAACAAGCACAAGAGCCGGAGTTCAAACGACAGTACCGCTGAGGGGGAAAAAAAAGAAGCCATCATGACTATATAATAAAAATTACTGAATAAGCAATTACATGCCCTTATAAAGAGCTTAAAGAATCAACCTGCTTTCAGGACTCCTTAACAGTGTCAAGTAAGTTATATTTTTAGATAGTTACCACATTAGAAATTAAAACCAAAAAACTTCTTAAATACTCATTAATTTATCTTAAAATAATCTGATTATAATAAATATGTGCTTATTAAAATGATGTATGAAAATTGAAAAAGCAAAGAAAAAACTGTTTTAAATGACTCAATTTATCCACAAAAAATTTGGTGAGAAGAATGGCACTGTTTTACATTTTTGCAATTTTATTTAATGCCTAGATACAGAAAATAAAAGACAGAAAAATTCTCAAAATGTGTGTATATATATATATATATATATATATATTTTTTTTTTTTTCTTTTTTTTTTTTTTTTTGTTGGCAGCACTGGGGTTGACACTCAGGGCCTCACACTTTAGGCAGGTGCTCTTACCACTTGAGCCATGTCACCAGCTCTTTTTTGTAATGGGTTTTTTCTAGAGAGGATCTGAAGAACTATTTGCCCTAACTGGCTGACCTCTACCTCCTAAGTAGCTGGGATTACAGTCGTGAGCCACAGGTACCCGGCTCAACATGACATTTTGTAAACTATGTAATCTCTGGAAATCTCCATTATTACTCATGAGTATAGAATTTTAAAAATAAGTAATTTTTGTAAAGTTATAAAAAGTTTTAATCAGACTCTTTGAAAGAATCTTAAGGGGGTTTCAAAAGTATACTATGAAAACAAATAACTGCTTAACCTAAAACCAGTAAACCTGGGAGGAATACTATAGAATTAAAATTAATAATATAGATTGTACCACAGATACTAAAGGTAGGATAACAATTTTATTTAAAGAAAAACAGGAGGAGGTTACCCATACACAATTTCAGATTCTCATAACTGACATTTTAATGCTTTAAAACACCTATGAGACCGGGAGCATGGCTCAGGTGGTAGAACACTTGCCTAACAAGCATGAGGTCCTGAGTTCAATCCTCAATACCACCAGAAAAATAAATAAAAATTAAAACAAAAAAACCTAGAATTATGTTTCATTTTATCTGTCAGAAGTCAGAACTCACTATAAAATTTTGAATGTTTTCAAAGGTCTGAATAGTTTTAAGACTGACAAAACCCTTACTTGTTTCTCAGGTTTTAGGTCAATGATCTGGACATAAAGATTTTAAGAATAAATTTTAAAATTTCTCTTATGCTTTACAACTCTTATGGTACATAAAAGAGTAATGAGAAGTCTTTTGAACATATTCATCAACTTAACAAGTGTGGGTTAAATATACATACCTCTTCTGCTGCTGCCTCTGAAAGCAGACCTTCCTTCTGGGCACAGGTCACATGAAAATAAGCTCTGCACATCCCTGCATCACAACTAATGCAAACTCCAGTTCTAGCAAAGCGAGGGTCTTCACAAAAGGAACACTCCTATGAGAGAATAACAGGACCACTTTCAGAATAAAAAAATTTTCCAAAACAGACTTCATTTTTCACACATAAGACAACTGAGGTGGAGATAAGTTAAGGCACCTGCTTGAAACAACAAAGAAAGTAATGGAAAGTCAGGCTTCAAATCAGAACAGTTTTATTCTAAAGCCTACCATTAACCTATACTAACTCTTAAACAATATAATATTGCTTCAAAGAGGAAAGAAAATAAATGAGACCATCCACCAAAAAAAATCTAGGCATTGCAGCTTAACAAATTACATATTTTAAAAAATACCTTTAAAAGAACTAAAAGTAGTTTTAGATAAACAATGAAATTGATAGACACACAATATAGCAAATTATTAATATTCTTTCAATATAAAAAGGGAAACTGTAAAATAAAAGGTACAAACTGACAAATTATCCAAAAACATCCCATCAAATTTACTTTTTTATCCTTTTAACTATCTTAACAATGGGGTCAACAGGACCAACTACTGGACAACTGACGAACTGTTTAATATATGTGTTCTAAGTAATTAAATATGAAAGAAACGTAAAGACGAAAATTATAACCTTTCATTAGAAACTGAAAATACTGTTTTACCCTATGACCGTATTTACTTGGTAGGCTGAGATGGGTGGATTATGGTTCAAGGCAAGTCAAGGTGAATAGTTTGCAAACCCCATCTCCGCAATAACCAAACCAAAATAGATTGAGAGGTGTGGCTCAAGCAGCACAGAACCTGCTTTGGAAGTGTGAAGCCCAGAGTTCAAACCCCAGACCCACCAAAAAACAAGAGAGAAACAAATAGTTATAGCCAATTAAGTAACTTGCTACCATATTAAGTATATACAAGCCTGCAGTTTACACTGCTAAAGCAGAGCTCTTTGTACCTCTTCCAGTTTTCAACGCTGCCTGATTCGTGGATCTTTTAATGTTCAAATAAACCCAGTTAAACTTATTTTGTCTAAAATTTTATAACTATATTTAGTGTCAGAAGAGGGATCCAAAGACCTCTAGCAACCCCCAGCAACAAGGAAGAATCAGGAGACCAGTCAGTATGTTTGCCGATCTCAAGTGTAACTGGAGATTGTGGGTGAGTTCCTCTCAGATTCAGACTCTACAATCATATGTGTTTGAGCTCTTCTACAGCAAGCATTTCTTCAATCAAACTGGATCCTGACCAGAATGAACCCAATAATTAAATTGACTGAGTCTAGTTAAGAGGCTTCGGGAAGGAACCTTCTCAAGATGGGTTCTTCTGAATCTAAAGCATCTGGGACTCTATAGCCTGAAACAATAGCTAATTTTATTTACAAAAATTACAAGTCCCAAACATTGGAAAAATGGATCAGTACACATTACTATGGAAAACTTAGAATTACAGTAATCTTGACAAAATTATTCACTGATGAGATGCACTAGAAACGAAAGGATCAAAAAAGCCTCAAAATAACGGAATTTTGCTTTTTAATGGTATGTGGAAGCTTCTAAAAACTTGAGTGAATCAACTATAGTAAGTTCAAGTACAACAGGAAAACAACTCATGCATTCAACTTTATAGAATCTTTGCTTTTGTGAAAACTTTCTGTATAAACAGTTAACAGAGAAATAACTTGAGTGTGGCTATCTTTGTTCGATATTACAACATATCTACCTAAAAGTGACTTCTCAAATCTCTTTAATAACTTACATCCTCAGAGTTTTGTTAAGTTGAATGACGTGTATTTAATGAACGTAAGTTATCTACTTTTGGCTTTTTATTACAAAGAAACTAAAGATACTTGCATCTGTTAATAAACATGTGCTATGCCACATTGAAAAACTGCACTATGAGAAAGCATATGCTTTTAGAAATTATGAAATGGTGTTCAGCTGCAGAATATTGGTATGTGATAGGCAGTTCATGGTTGCTTACTTCCTGATTTTCACTAGAAATTAAAGCTATTAAGTTACCCAAGTAATTTGTAATAATTAAAAAAGCAATAAATAATAAGAGAAATAATGTTGTAGGTAAGTGAAGCTATAAAGTATGAAGGATGTATTTCAGTAGGGAATGTGTTTTGTTAACTTTTTAAAGGTTTTTCTTTACTGATTTTTGAGTCTTAATAAAATAATTTCCTGTGTATCATATAATCTTCTAACAGATCTTTGATTACTTAAGAAAATGCTCTACTGAAAGAACTAGGGTTATGTGTCCATAAAATCTTTTGTTATTTGGGCTAACTAAATATTGCTTCAAAGAGAAACTTTTGACTATCTATTTATTTATTTATTTATTTATTATTGGAGGCTGAGGTTTGAACTCTACCACTTGAACCATACCTCCAGCCCTTTTTGCTTTAGATTTTTGTTGTTAGACAGGGTCTTGTTTTTTGGCCAGGCACCAATGATCCTCCTACCTCCACATCCTCTGTAGCTAGGATTATAGGTATGCCTTACCTTGCCCAGACCACCTTCTAACATTTTTGGCAACTTCCCAAAATCAAAATCCAAATTAAGATCTTTCCATTTTGAAATAAATTTGGGTTGTCCCAAAGAGCCCCTAGATTATTCCAAAAGAATTTATTCTCTCTCCTTATAAAAAGATATAAAGTAAATCAGGTTTATTCGAAATAGCTAAATTTGCATCAGCAGTATTTATTAAATAATAAATTATCTTCAATCCTCTTTGAGTTTTTTAATTGCTTCTAGACTTATGTTTTTAAAATGTGTCCCTACTGAAAATTACTTAAAACTGGTCCCTTCTAGGTTCTATGTTTGTGAGTTATAAAACTGCTTTAAAAAAAAGAGTGCAGAGGGCTAGATAATGTATAAGAATTCTCCCTAACTAGAAAATCTGAACAAAACGTTTTCTTTAAATTATAGCTAGAAGGCATCAGAAGTAGCAAGGCAGTGTAGAATTATCTGAGAACCAGGAAAGTAATTTCAAGGTTGGGATTTTAATTAATTCTGGAGAGGGACAGCTAGTGTTATTGAGCAATCTCAATTCCAAAACTGAAGCACAAGAGTGCCAAGGTAGGAGTGGGATAGAGGAGAGAAAAAGGATTATAAGGAAGGGACTGAACCCAAGGAGGATATTCCATATACAATATCAGAGACTTTCAAATTTCTGAATTTTCAGTAAGTTTCTGCTATGATCTGAAGATTGACATCCCATTGAAATTCATATGTAGGAGTCAATTAATACCCAATGTGATAATACTAAGAGGTGTGGGTCTTGTGAAAAGTAATGGGCTCTGCCCACACGAATGGGATTAGTGCTCTTAGGAAACAGCCAAGTGAGGATGTAGCAATAAGGCACCATCTTTGAAGCACAGAACATCGAATCTTTTGGCACATTCATGTTGGACTCTCCATCTTAAGAAATGAGAAATTTTTTATTTATAAATTACTCAGTATAAGGTATCTTAATAGAGCAGCCTGAAAGAACTAAAACAGTTCCTTACCCCATCTTTAATATGCTACTGATGCTACTCAGGAGTTTTCCTTTCCAATTTCCCCACAGAATAAAGGAAAGTGACATATTGGGATGTCTGTAGTATTTAAAGCATTTTTAATCGTTTATAATCCTGCCAAATTATCAACTATCAAAGCTAAGAATCATTTGCTAGGCAGAAGAAAATGTAGTCATACAAATAAAATGAGCTCTTAAAACCTGAGTAAAATAAAGGGTGCTACTTATGTTCTTTTTAATTTTGATAAATACCACTTTAAAAGTAAAGTCAAGATTGAGGATTAAGCTGGGCATGGTGGTAGCACATGTCTGTAATCCCAGTACTCAGGAGGATGAGGCAAGAGAATCATGAGTTCAAGGTCAGCCTGAGCTACATAGCAAGAATTTGTCTTAAAAAAATAAAAAAAGGATTGTATTTTATTCAGATGGCTATAAGCAAGGCTCTGCTCTGTGCACCAGGTAGCATATCATGTGCCAGGGAAACAGCAGCCATATCAGTTAATATTTTAGCCAAGAGGTCATTCTGAATTAAGAGTACCTGGAATAGGGGGATATGAAGGAAAAAAGTGGAGGGGGTACATTTAAGAAGGATATATTTGATATACCATAAGAGCTTCTGTAAATGCTGCAATGTACCCCCACCCAGCACAGAAAAAAAAAGCATATGGAAGAAGTTATGCATTATTACCTTTCTGGGAAATTTATCAATAATAAATGCATTAGGACTAAGGGTTCAGCAATATCATGATTACTAATAAGCACCTCTTTAGTCAATAATGATACAAATAAAATGCCATATAAACTAACAAGTGACAATTTTCGCTTTTAAACAATCATGAATACTTCTGTCTTACCTTGGCACCATATTTCGAATAGTTCATTTCTGTTAGTGTTACTGGTCTCAATTTGTCAATATCTCCAAAGGCCACCCCAGGAACATACAGCGCACAAACAATGTGAACCCATCTAAGGAGAGAAGATATGATTTTGCTACTAAATCTTTCCTCACATAGAAAACAAACATATAAGACATCTTAAAACACTGAAGAATTCTATGATCCGACGTGAAATCTTAATCTCAGATACATAACTAAAGAATAATATAATACCTATAGAATAACAGCACTTAATTATTTTAAAAAATGACTGCAATAAGCATTATTCTACCAGCAGATTAGCCAATACTTAGTAACTATAATTGTTTTTCACTTAAAATTCATTATACTTTGTTCTTAACTATTGTTCTTAAATATTTGCATAAAACTACTATTCAAATGAAACAAAACATTATTTTCATATGCATGGAAAGGAATTTACATGCATTATTGTGCACACTTTCAAAATTAAGACTCCTAATTTAAAAGAACTAAAGTTATTCTGTAGAAATTAGGTACAATTGCTCTTTATTATTACTTCTTTCCAAAAGCTGTTGGGTAATCCTTAACGACATATTTTAAAAGAATTTTGGTATATAGTTTGACTTTCTTCTGAGGTTAAAGTTGGTTGCTGAAAGTAGGTACAAAATAAAGTCTTAGTAACATAAAGATGTCACCTTTTCATTCATCTCATCTGTTCACCACATGACCTATGTACTATATAAATACATTTTTAAAGTCTGAATGACGTTGTAACACTAAACAAAAAACATGTTCAGCTTCAATAAAATGACAATTGGTTTTGGTTTCATCTTTTAATCTCTCTGAACCATTTTTTTTGTTTGATTACAACCAAACAAAATGTTGATCTGTATCATTTCTTTAAGAAAAAGAGAAAAATAAGATGGCAATGTCTATTACCTGTGTGAATATATTAACCACAAATTCTGCTTTATTACAGTTTAAAAGGCTGTAAATATTACATGGTTCTGGTTTTGTGAGACATTATGATTTTAAAGGACTAAGAACAATTCTATAGAGTTACTGAGGAAAACAGTTATAAATCTTTTAAAATATTATCTTTTTATTGGGGAAAAAAAATCCAAGGTTTTGAGATTTTCTTGATAGAACAGTTTAATCACACCTCCCAAATGCACCCTGTGGAGTGCAATATAAAGATACACATCTTCAACAAACAGCTGCTTTCTCAATTTAATTTGCACAGTTTTTTCATGCTCCACTGATGTATTAAATGTCGTTGTACTCTGTAGGAGTTTATCTTTGATAAACCCAACAGCTGGCTGCTTGCTTCAAACTGACCTTCTTAAAATGCTTTAGAACAAGTCATACAAGTACTGCAAATTTAAGCTTCCATTTCAGTGTGATTGGCACCCAAGTGTATCATTTTGCCCAACAACTCATTTGCGCATACCAACTTGAGTCCTTATTAAAACACATATCAAAGTCATTGAAAATCACTGCTAAGACAAGTTTGGTCCTTTTCAATACCAGCAAATACTTGTTTGTTCAATTTGTTTAGCAGCACATACTTCAGAACATTGTGATTAAGACAAACTGAGAAGGTAACACCCACGCACAGGAAATCAATGTGAGTCAATGCCCTGTATAGCTATCCTTATCTCAACCAGCAAAACCCCTTGTTCCTTCCTATTATTGCTTATACTCTCTCTACAACAAAATTAGAGATAAGGGCAAAATAGTTTCTGCTGGGTATTGAGGGGGGGAGCGGGAGGGGGTGGAGTGGGTGGTAAGGGAGGGGGTGGGGGCAGGGGGGAGAAATAAACCAAGCCTTGTATGCACATATGAATAATAAAAGAAAAATGAAAAAAAAAAAAAAAAGACAAACTGAGAAATCAAGCAACAACAAAAATCTTCCTGTTACTTTACCATTAGTTTTGCTTGAAGCCATGTTGATTGGGAAAAGGAGCAGAAAAGTAGACTAAGACTATATGATACTATACTTCTTATAAGACTCTCATTTCAGAATGGAAAGTATTAATCAATCAAATGATTTGGATATGCTCTGTGTTTGTAGTGCTTTAAATACATATACATACTTATCTACTATAAGTATATAAAACAAATCCAGCATATTATTTTTATTCCCTCATCCCATAATCTGTTTACTTGGCATAGAGCACTACAGAGGCAGATTGAGGTTATTTAGACATGTGTAAAGTGCTTACAGCATAGTGTTTGGCTCACTGCCTTCACTCAGGGAATATAAGGCAAAATAAGGCCTAAAAGTTTCCTATGTGTGGAGGCATAATAAGAAATGGATTCAGAAGGATTAAATGATTTCAAAATATAACAAGGGTAGTAAGTGAAAGAACTGAAAATTCCTTCCTTTTTGTAAATCATAATGCTTATTTTTTTAAAAATCAAAGAATTTAGCTCAAATATATTTCATTTCACAGCAGATTAGAGGACAACCAACAAAGGACACAAGGAAGGAGAATATATCTAATATTTCTCACAATCAGGTTCATAAGACTATTTAGATGGGGTAAAATATTCTCCCTTAGGTTCTGATAGTTTCCTTACATTGTATCACATTGTTTTCTACATAGAATTTTTGGCTCCCATCAAAAATAGAGGGAGGAAAATCTGATTAAGCCCATGTGATAGAAGTCAATTTCAAAGCCTTTTTTCATTCTTTATATACAGTATTCTTTCTTTTCCCCTGCTTTTCATTTAAAGATAGAATACTGTCTTTAAGAGGTATCAAGTTTTCTGGCTTTTTATTCCTTGAACCAAGCAGGAATACACCTTTCAAAATGTATAACTACGTATCATTTCCCTTATACCCATATCTTAGTGTAGACATCAACAAAATGTGTTCAAATAGTAGAGAAAAGAATTTTTGTCAGGTGTACACCAAGACAGGTATCTGTATATGTGACATCCATATTTCTCAGTAAATCTCAACAGTTAGAGTTTTTCCTTTTCTTCATTCAGAAGCAACTTTATAAATTGCCTTATGGATTATGAAAGCATGTAAAGACAGTTTCTCAATAGAGCTTTTAAATAGTTAACAAGAAAAAAGTGCAATCATAAGGCCAATCTCTTCCCCAAAAAGAAGCTTTATATTTCTCAAGTATACCACAATTTATCCCCATAAATTTCAACTCTCAATAAGTTACCAGAAAGAATTTATGTAGCAGCTGTTTACCTTAAGTAAGTAGCACAAGACTAAAAGAAAGCACTAGTAACAGCAGCAGCAACACTAGGAGAACCAAGGAGACAGTCACTGACCACTAATCATGTTCCAGAAACTGGTTAATTGTTTTATAGGAATCATCTCACCAATCCCTGCAACAGTGCTACAGAAACTGAGGGATAAAAAGATTAAGCCACCTGTCTGAAAGTATAGTTAGTTTAAACAAAAAAGAAAAAAAAACAGTCCAAATATAGACAGTTCAATTTTAAAGCACACACTTTTAATGCTTACTGAACTCCCTAATTCTAGGCCAAAGTCATTCCAACCATAAAATAATGCCTATCTGATACAGGCACAAATTCTTGTCAATACAGCTAATCATTTATCTATTTATTTTACTGATTTTTAGATGAGGAAGGAGAGGTAAGATTTTCAGCCATTTTCCCTGGAACTCAACACCCTGGGTTCCCCCAAGATCCCATGGTAGATTCTGTGTTATCCTAACAATCTTCTGTGGAAACATTTCCCAAGGTCTGTCCACTAATTGAGGCATATATGACCAAAATGTATTCTTTAATTTTGTTATGGCAAATGTATTAAATCTATCTTTTATTTTAGGACAAACTGTGTCCTACCATTTTCAATGTTAAAAATGGGGAAAGGTGATAATTTATACAAGCTATTTTATAATTCTTTCTTTTTTTTTTTTTTTTTTGTGGTGCTGGGGTTTAAACTCAGGGCTTTGCGCTTAAGAGTTAGATGCTCTACTACTTGAGCCATGTCCCCAGTCCTACCTTATACAGGCTATTCTGTTGTTGTTGCTTAAATACTAAGTATGCTTAGTAAAAAAAAATATTATATCCTTATTTGGCAAAATAAAAACTTAAGCATCCCTCTCCTATTACAGAAAAGGAGTGATCTGGGAAACACACAATATTGAGAATTATTCTTATATTGAAGTCACTCACCTAGATGGTGGTGAAATAAAAAAAAAAAACCCACATGAATGATGTCAACACTATTATGAGGTAACTCCTCAAATATGAGAAGAAACATGAGTGTAACTGTAACACAACGAACATAGGTCTTTGTGCCAAGTATCCATTTATCACCTCTCAACTCCAAAATCGTATTTCAGTACTTGCTCTATAATAACAGAATTCCTTCAGCATTTTTCCTTTATCATGAGAGTGATATTACGCTCCACGGCAAAGGGCACTATAACTGAATGGTAGAGAGCAATGTATAAGGAAAGAATTTCCCAACAGGGATGAAGTACATTTGTTCTGCCCCAGCCATATGCTCAGCCCTTCAGTGACCAAACAGCCCAGCCCAACTGGAAATCACTTTGTGCCATGGTCTCTCAATTCAGATATCATAGGCTCCAGTCTTCAAAACAGTGTCCCAGCTTCCTCTGCAACCTGTGCCCAGTCATTAACTTGTAAAAAACTAGCAGGAATACCATCAATTTTTTTGGGCATCCAGTAGGATATAACTACAATTTGTCCGACAAACTGTGAGCCCCAGTCTGGGAAAGAGGTCATCTTTCCAATTTTGTCATTCCTTAGATAATCTCCCTCTTCCCCAGGATGTCTTTTAGAGTTCTTTTACATTTTATGTTCACTCTTTTATCATAGCTTAATAATTCTTTATATTAAATTTCTCCATTATAAATCACTGTTTGATATACTCTTGAAGTGAGACAAATCCAAGTTCAAATTCGATTATTTACCAGATTGTGTCCTGAGCTAATAAATTATTTAAATGATTTGAGCCTCAGGCACTATTCCTGTAATTTGGGAAATTACCATTTGCCTCTCTTGGGGATCATTATTAAAATTAGATGAGTACAAAACCAAATGCAAATGCTCTGTAAATGGTCTTTCTTCTTCTTCTTTCCCATCTGTAGCCTACTGGCCATTTACTCAATGCCAAGAAAATACAAAGCAGCAATTAATGAAGTATGTAACTCAGAAAATCATAAAAGAAAAGGGGAGTCAAGAGCAGACATGCTTTAAAGCAGGTATATGAACCCAACGTAATTAGGACATCAACCTTCCAGCATCTGTCTCCTTGAAAATTCCATCTTGATTAGGGCACAGCTCACAGCTGGGAGAAACACCACATTTACAGGCATCACAAAACCAAGGTTCAGTGGAGTTTTCAGAAGCCGAACTCATAATAGAGTCACTCTCTCCATCAACTCCGTAACACCCTTAAAAAGAAAAAAAGTTATGATTAAATAGGGTTTATTTTTTAAACTCATATTTATACAATCACAAAGGGCTATGAAAAGGGAAGAGAAGTAGAGAAAAATTCTGAAAAACCAATGGTTTATAGAATAACAGTAAAATCTTTCACAAAAATACTTTTTTACCTAACACAGTTATATATAATAAAATAAGTGAATTTTTGGCAGTCCTGGGATTTGAACCCATGGCCTGGCATTCACTGAGTGTGTTCCACCACTTAAGCCAGGCCCTATGCCCTTTTTACTTTACTTATTTTTCAAATAGGATGTTGCATTTTTGCTGGGGCCAACCTGGACTGCAATCCTCCAATTTATGCCTCCTTTATAGCTAGAATGACAGGTGCTTGCCACCATGCCCAACTTTCTTGGTTTAGAAGAGGTTTCACTAACTTTTTGCCCAGACTAAACTCAAACTGCAATCCTCCAGATCTCCACCTCCTATATACCTGGAATTACAGGTGTGAGCCATGCCTACCCTAAATGACATTTTAAAAT
Source organism: Castor canadensis (assembly GCF_047511655.1). Taxonomy (NCBI): domain Eukaryota; kingdom Metazoa; phylum Chordata; class Mammalia; order Rodentia; family Castoridae; genus Castor; species Castor canadensis. Next base: position 41,800,521 of record NC_133387.1, read on the forward strand.
AGTTTTAGTACTATAGGAAGAGCATTAAAGGAGGTGAAATGTTTATAATGCTTTTAATTTTATTTTAATGCATAAAAATATGAGTTATTAAAGAGAAATGAGGCTAATGAGCTATAAATTAGTATTTATTAAGCTCCCTTTCCACTAGAGTACACATAAGAGATTTAGTTTGTGCAAAAACAGATTTAAAAAAACTCTGGAGGAAGCAGATTATAATACAAAGTCATACAACAGTACAGTAAATATTATAACTACATGAGGTACTTAATCTCATTAAAAATTTATAAATTCTTTTGTCTCTGAAAATTTATTCACAACTAAAATAGATGAAAAGAGGTTATTTTCTTTTTCTTCTTCTCATTTCACTAAATTTCAGTATTCAAGGGAGGGGGTGGGGGGGAAGGGAGGAGAAATGACCCATTGTATGCACATATGAATAAAAGAAAAATTAAAAAATAAATAAATAAAATAAATTTCAATATTCAGAGCACAATTAAATTATTTATCCAGGTAATATTAACAAAAATCTTCATGAACATAAATACAAAATTCAGAACAGTTCTTTACATTTTAGAGTAGGATATGATAAATTTCAATTCAGTACCTTTCAGTTATCAAAATCAAGAAGTTTCCTTATTAACTTAAATACACACATCTCAAATCATTACTTGGGCTTCCACATCTGTCAAAAAAAATTTTATAAAAACAAAAAAAATTCTCTTGGTTTTGAACTTAAAATAAAAGAGTAGGTAAGGTGTCAAAAATGTAAGCCAACTAGAATTTGATTCAGGCCCTCCTTGCTAACATCTTAGTAAGACCACTGAAATTCCCCAAATGTAATCCCGTCCATAAACAGCACTGATGAGGTTCCTAGTGCCTGACAAACCAATCGAGCTCACTAATAATTTCTTATCCTGAATAATTCTCAGCATCAATTTCTGCATTGGTACCCACAAAGCACTGATAAATATGGAGTCCAGTAAAGGAAAACTGAGTGTTTAAGAGATAACTTTATTGGACTACTTAAAAAAAAAAAAAAAACATGCTGAACTACTGATGTCTTCAAATAAAGAGTGTGTCTGTAAAGACTGCAGTCATGCACTCCTACACAGCTTTCCTTTTCTCCAAATGGTCCAGGAAACACACCAACTTCACATTATCCAATTTTTCTTCTTTTAAAAAGAAAGCTACTACCTTTATGTTAAAACCTCTTTCAGGAAAATAATTTAATGCATAAATAGTAATGAAATAGACTGTAATTTAATTATAGTCCTCATCACCTTTACACAAGATGGGGCATTTCTTCAATTTTCTAAGACACATTTATTACCTCTCAAAATGAGTCACTTCTAAATATAACCAAGTATCAACCATCCCAGGATACTTTTGACCAGACTTATTCTAAGAGGATAGTTTCAGAGCCAAATTCAAAGGAGAACCCAAATTCTAAGGTCCCTCAGAAGGTTTAACCACATTGGTAAATTTATATGCATCCAAAGTAAGATCGGGGATTATTTGACCTCACTATATATTAAACAGGTAATGGGAGCCTAAAATGAAGAATGACCTCTCACAACCATCAAATAGTATCTAAATTAAAATAAATAATTACATAAATACTGAGTCAAACAAATCAACCTGAAGAAAGAAAATGAGTAACATGAAACTAGAAAATAATTTAAAATCACCAACAGCAATGCACTAGGTATCAGTATTGGTCAATATTTATGCATTTTATTCATACACTACTATTACTTAACTTAGGTGAGTTAAATGACCTAATAGGCAGAAAGTAAAAGAGCTATTGTGCAATTGTGACTTATATAAGCTGTCTCAAGCAAATCCTTAATCACTGCTATCCTGATACTATCTGAAAGTTTTACAATAGTGAACTTTAATCTAAAAGTCATATAAAAGAATGCCAAAGAAAAGATTATAAAGAAACTAGATTATAGCACACAAGAAAGCAGAAGAATCAAAACTCATTAATAATATTCTATTGTAGTTGGCAATCACTGCATTTATCACTTCTTTTTTATTTTAATTTTATTTTATCATTTTTACACTTACTTACATGTGTATACATTATTTGGGCCACCCCCCCCCATCACTTCTGTTTAGATATGAACTTTTTAAATATGAAATCACAAAAGTGAAGGATTTATAATTTCTTCTTGGGAGCAGTTATTGTCACCAATAAAAGAACACTAAGCAACATGTATTCAAAGAAAACTCATAAAACAAAAAAATAAACATAGTCACTCTATTTTCTCAATGTGCTGTACAATACTACGGGGAAATCTATTTTCTTTACAAAATAATGTTCCTATAAAGCAAATTTGTTCAAACTACATACAATCTAGTAAGCAATTACCAAGATAATAAATCCCCCAAGGGGAAATCAAATTTATTAACTTCATTCAGCAAAATCAGGACAAATCACAGCAGTTTACTTGTTTGGACTCAGGGCCTCACTCATGCTGGCAGGCACTCTTACTGCTTGAACTACTCCACTAGCATAGTTCACGTGTTTGGAATAAAGCAAAATTTCAACTCTATTTTTAAAAATATACCATACACATGGCAAACATCTGCACAGTTTTAAAACACCTACAACCAACCTTAGGAATGATTTCTGAGCTACACTCCCAGGACACTCATCCTCAATAACCCAAACTGCTGGTATTGTGCAAGCTCAAGGAACAGTCAACAAGTATATAAGAATTTCTTCTCCAGCCTCATTGCCCCTGGAAAAATGTCCCACACTGCATCATACTATTACAGAGGTTTTACTGCCACTTTCACCTGCCACTTTTTCCAAATTTCTCTGCCATAACGGTTAGGTTCACTGAGCTCTAAACCAAAATTCTAGTACTTTACATCTACCTTAATCCCAAATACAGTTCAAAATCTTTATTCTTCCATACAAAATTTGAGTATGAAAAAGATTTTTTTCATATGTAAATGAAAATGAAATGTTTATTTTTCAACATGTAAAATAAAAAATTTATAAACATATGTTAACTGTTTCAAATGAGTAAACATAAAAAACATGTTTCTGTGTAACTAGAAACAATCTCCGAATAACATATGCAATCTACACAAACCAGATTTAAGGAAAAAATGATGAAAATGCATTCATAATTGTCTTGAGTTTTACAAAGGGCTGGATGATCCAAGTCAATGGAAATTTTCCCTACTCAGCTTTCCACAGGCACCAAAAGATGTGCAGTCTTCTGCCTTCTAGCTATGTAACTTTGGACACACTGAATCACTAAGGCTTAATAACCTTATCTACAATTTGTATTTAATAATATTTATCTTAATATTTCTTAATTTATAAAGAAAAAACAGGGCTGGGATGTAGCTCGGTGGTACAGCGCTTGCCTAGCATGCGTGAGACCCTGGGTTCGATCCCAGCACCAAAAAAGAAAAGACATAAAAAAAAAAACAACTTCTTCCCCTAAAGAAAAAACAGGGACACGAAAGTTAGCCTTTAAAAATGTATAATACCTGTTCGATATTTTAACATTATCACTAGAATTTTGACTATAAAACCAATAACTGCCAATATTTTAAATAAGTAATATTGTTTAAAGTACCTATAACATGTACTATACCTGTCAAAAAGATATCTTAAAACCTAAAAGAACCAAACTGTCCAATGATTTATAAAGTCCATTGAACATACTCAACTTGGGCATAATCTAATACCTCATACATGCTCATGAGGATATATTTTTACATACACTACAAAATAAAAGCAGTCTAGAGCAAGACAAACAGAATTACTTAAAATAAATAAGCAAACAAACAAATGGGGAGGAACATCTTCTGGTAGCCTTTACCACATTTAACACATAGCAACTAAATTTGAGGGCAACTGCTGGTAAGTGTACTACATAATGTTCTGTCATGCACTATGAGATACAGCTGACACTGTATTTCAGACACACTGCAATCAGTATGTCAGGATAAATGACATCACACTCCGGAGTACCTTGCTATTACAAGTCAGTTACAAGACCCTGTAGCAAAGGTGTTTATAGTAGTGACAGAGTGCAGCCCTCAAATTTCAAAGAGAAGAGATTTAACTACATTTAGGTGAAGTGAGTTCTCTAGAACATAATTACAATTATGCATTTAACATCCAACATTTGAAATACTATCTTTTAGCAAATCTCAAAAACTTCTCTTACTTGTAATTACTTATTTTTAAAAAATGAAGAAAAAAGATAAGAGAAAATGCATAGCATCAAAACATTATGGCTGTCTGGATATAAGGACTATAGTCAGTTCCCGACTAATAATTATTTTGACAACATTTCCACTTTACTATGGTACAAAATCCATACACATTTATTAGAAACCATCCTTCAAGTTTTTGATACTTTCACAGGCCATAGCAATATGCCACAATTAATGTTCTACAGTGTACTGTGTTGCTAGACTATGATGTAGAATGAATGCATTTGGTGCCTTTTCAAATTACCATATTTTCAACTGACAATGCTTTTATCAGCGGAAACCCCATGTTAATTTGCACAGCAACTGTAGTGTTTCTGTCTACTCTGTTCTATTTTATTTAATATTTTATTTAATATTTCTATATTATAGTGGACAATTTTCTCTAAATAAAGCATTCAAGAATCTCATATTGATTAACCACAAGATATTTAAGAGAAAGCTGCATATCTGAATTACATTATGGAAGTCTGTCACTTTAAACATTTGGAAGAAATTAGCATTACTAATTCCTGAAAAATATCTAAAAGCAAAAAAAGACTAGTTGTGTAGCTCAAGTGGTACAGCACCTGCCTAGCAAGCACAAGGTCCTGAGCTCAAAGCCTAGTACTTCAAAAAAAAAACTAAAACAAAAAAACCCAGAAAACAATAAAGTAAATCAAAACAACCCTAGTTTTTTGAAAAGATATCATATTGGAATTATAACTAACAAAGAAGTTGAATCAACAATTAATAACCCTCTAAAACTGAAAGCACTAGGTCCAAATGGGCTGGTGAATCCCATGAAATATTTAAAGAAAAACTATACCAATTCTCTTCAACCTCTCTGAGAACATAGACAAAGAGGGGAATTAAGGACAATATTAAGCTAGCAACAAAACCAGATAAAGATATTTCAAGAAAAGAAATTATATATCAGTAAATCTCATGAACATAGATGCAAAAATCCTCTAGAAATCTGAGTCTACAGTGCATAAAAAGAATTATAAACCATAACCAAGTAGGATTTATTCCAAATATACAAGGCTGGCTCAATATCAGAATACCAGCTAATGTAAAGCATAACATGAACAGGCTAAAAAACAAAACCCACATGAGCATATCAGTAAATGCAGAAACAGTTCTGAGCAAAAATCTAACACCCATTCATAATTTTAGAAAAAACTCAGCAAATCAGGAACAAAGAGTACCTTCCTCAATAGCACGTAAAGAATATCTTCAAGAAAAGGAGAAAGAAGGCAAATAATAATGAAATGCATCACATCTGTGTAGGAAGAAAACCCCATGAAACATGCTGAAAACTGAACAACACAGGATAAGAGAGAAAAGGGTGAGGAAGTACAGTGGAGAGGGGGTACATTGACTTAAGCACAAATGCATGAACAGGTATAATACCAAGGCAAAAATCCCACTGAATAACCGACAGACATCTACACAACAAAGGACAATGAAAAACAGGTCACATTGAGGATATGGCACAAAAGAAAGGGGGAGGGTAAAAACGGGAAGTAAAGAAGGTGAATATGGTTGATGTACTTTCTAAACAAGAATGAATATAGCATTTTTTAACCTATTAAAATCACCATAAGAGGGACTAAGGAACAAAGGGGAAAAATGGAGGAGATGACCTAATTTTGTATATAATATACATATACATGGAAATGTGACATTGAAATTCCAAGTGTAAACAAACAGAAATGACTTTTTTCAAAATCAAAGGACAGGAAAATGAGTCCTGTCTGGGGGGTTGGTACCAGTGGGAGGAGGGAAAGGGTGAAGTAGAGTGAATATGGCGAAAATATTATGTCCATATGTAAAAATGTAAAAATGAGACCTGTTGAAACTGTTCTAAGAAGAGGGGAAAAAGGAGAAAGATGGAAGGTGTGAATTTGACTAAGATATAGTGTAAGCACTTTTGTAAAATGTCACAATGTGCCCCCAGTACAACAATAATATAATAATAAAAATTTTCAAAGACTATCTTCAAAAAAAAACTACCCCAGCATCATACTTTATGTTGACAATTTAGAAGTTTCCCACATCTTCAAAAACCTACAGCTCTCAAGCTCAAAGCCCTGAATTCAAACTCCAGTCCCACCAAAAAACCAAAAACATAACCTATAGCTAATATGATAGTGGAAAATGAGAGGCTTTTTCACTATAATCAGGAACAAGGCAAGAATGTCTTCTCTCACTACTGCTTTGCAACATCAGGTAATATAAAAAGACAAGAAAGGGTGATAAAAGGTATACACATTGGGAAGGAAGAAATATAATTATCATAGTTTTTAGATTTCCCTTAGTTTTCAGATAATATGATTGTTCTGTAGAAAATCTGGAAGAATGGGCAAGAAAGAAAGGAAGGAGAGAAGGAAGGAGGGAAGAAGGGAGGAAGCAAGGAAAGAAGGAAAAAAGGAAAAGAAAAAGAAAAAAGTCTCCTGCAACTACTAAGTGATTACTGCAAAACTGAAGGATACAGGCTCATATACAAAAGGCAATAGATTAAATGTATACCAGCAATGAACGAGTGACATTTGAAATTAAAAACACAACACCATTTACATTAGCAGCCAAAAATAAAATATGCAAGTATAAATCTAACAAAATTCTGAGACACATATAAAGAAAATACAAACCTCTAATTAAATCAACGAACTAAACAAAAGAATGCTGGGTGGCAGTGGCTCACGCCTGCAATCCTATCTACTCAGGAGAAAGAGATCAGGAGAATCTCGGTTTGAGGCCAGCCAGGGCAGTGTGCAAGACCCCATCTTGAAAAAAATCCATCACAAAAAAGCGCTGGTGGAGTGGCTGAAGATGTAGGCCTTGAGTTCAAACTCCAGTATCCCAATCAATAAATCAATCGATCAAAGATATTCGGTGCTCATAGATAGGAAGCTCATTATCGTCAAGATGTAAGTTCCTGCCAACCTAATCAGCAGACTCAATGCAATCCCAATCAAATTTCCAAGAAGTCGTTTTGTGGTTAATAACAAACTAATTCTACAGTTTATGTGAAGACAAAAGATGAAGAGGAACCAATACAAATATTAAAAGAAAAGAACAGTCAGAAGATTGACACTACCAACTTCAAAAAGGACAATAAATCTATACCAATTAAGCTGTGCATGGTGGTTCACACTTGTAATCCCAGCACTTGGAAGGTTGAGGCAGGAGGATCAGGAATTTGAGACAAGCCTGCACTACACAGTCAGAACTTATCTTAAAAATACAAACAAACAAACAAACAAAAGCTACTGCAATTAAGACAATGTCATAGCGATAAAAAAATAGATGAATAGAAACAAAGAAAATGGAACAAAGCCTATAAACAGACCATATACACAGTCAATAGATTTCCAACAAACAAATGATAGCAATACACTGAGCAGATAAGTTTTTTCAAATGGTGACTGGACTCCTAGAGATACATAAAAATGCACAAAAATGAATCCAAAGATAGAACTTTTACCCTTAGCAAAAATTAACTCAAAAAATAGATCATCAAGGCAAGCATGGCAGCACTCTAAAGACTCAGGTAGGAGGATCTCAACCTTGAGGCCAGCCTGGGCTACCACAAGATGTCTCCAAAAAAAAAAAAAAACAAACAAAACCTCACAGATCATAGACCCAAATGTAAAATTCAGAATTATAAAACTGCTAGAAAATAACATGGGAGAGAATATTTGGATGTTCTTTGGTATGGTGGTGACTTTTCAGGTATAATATCAAAGGCAGGATCCATGAAAGAAACTGTTCATAAAATGGACTTCATTAAAATGTAAAACTGCTGTTCTGCAAAAGACATTGTCAAGACAATGAAACCACACATGGCAAGAAAATATTTCCAAAAGACTTATCTGATACAGAACTGTTATCTAAAATATACAAAGAACTCTTCAAACTCAAGATCATGAAAAATCCAAATAATAATGGGAAACAGATTCAAATAAACACCATTCCAAGGAAGATACACAAATGGCAAATAAGCATATGAAATGGGGTTCCAAGTCATATGTTATTAGGGGATCTATCTACCTCTTAGATTGGCCAAACACCAAATCATGGGCAACACCAAATGCTGGTAAGAATGTGGAATAGCAACAAGATCAATCAACTGGCAGCATGAATTAAAATAACTGCAAAAGATGACAATGTGGAGCCATTTAAAATATTACATTTCAAAGACTATTTCTTATTTGGTATAACCACTTTGTGGATGTCTTTCTAGAAGAACTATTCCCAAATTCATCAGGTTCCATTTCAACTTCTCTTTATAAATCAGATTGTATCTATTTTATGAATAAATAAAATACTTCTAAGTTGCTTTTCTTTCATTTCTAAAAGTAATATTAATGAATCCATGCTGAAAAGATTTTTCACAAGAATCAAAATTTGTTTCTACAGAGTTATCTCTGCTTAAATAAGCTTATTTTTATGAAGAACATGAAAAATGCTAGGCACAGTGGCTCAACCCATATAATCATAGCTACTTGACAGGCAGAAAGCAGGAGGTTGATAGTTCAAGGCCAGCCTGGGCAAAAGTTAGCAAGACTCCACCTCAACCAATGGAGAGAAATACTGGAGCGTACCCATCATCCCAGCTACACAGAGAAGCACAAATAGGGGGATTGCAGCCCAGGCCAGCCCAGACATAAAGCAAGACCCCATCTCAAAATAAATAACCAATGTAAGAAAGGTTGACAGAGTGGTTCAAGTAGTAGTAGAGTGCCTGCCTAGCAAACGTGAAGCCCTGAGTTCAACCCTGAGTGCTGCAGGAAAAAAAAAAAAAAGTGATTCCTAAGTACAAAGAGAAAGTTTCATTAACAGCCTAAAAATTAATTTACTAGCATAAAAGATGGTTAAAACTATAAATGCCTTAAAATTTCACAGAACTTAAAATCAATGAACTACAGTATGTGTAATATATTCAGAAATAAGTAATTTAGAGCAAGAATTGGGAGCCTATTGTTTGCATATCAAAAGAGAATATGATATTAATACATGGGTCACCTATTTTTCCCCAATAAAGTATGTTGCATTAGCTTACCTATGTGCTATCAGGAAAATAAATACATAGAAACACTATAGCATTTTCCATTTCTGCCACCAAATCGGTTCTTTTAACTTTCAGAGTTTCATCTGCCTGACCATTCTCTTAAAAGATATACCCATAGCACAGAATCTAAAATTCACTTACAAAGTTGTATTCTTTGTTCTTATTTATGTGCATTTCTTAGCATCCCTAGAAGAATATAATGAGATAGCAGGACTATATTTCTTCTTCCCTCAGTTTCCTAGCACAAAGTCTTACATTTAAATATTTACAGACTTAAGATAGATAAAGCTAGATAAAGATCTATCACTTAAATAATAATGCTTACATCAAATAAAGCTGCATCCTCCAAATCTCTCTTCCTCCCTAGGAGATAACAGGATTAGAGGAACAAAACATACTAAAAAGCCAGAAATGCTGATAGGCCCTAAGACTGAAAGATAATAGAGAAGTCCAGTAAAGGAGAAAAAAAATTCTAAACACTGAATTTACTTTCATTGAGAATAGATAATAAACAGTAGCTATTGTCATTAGAAAGCAAAATATCAACTGTTACCTAGAAATACTGCATACGGTAAAACTGAAGCAGGATAGAGTAGGAGGAGATATCAGGGAAATCTGAAAGTAAGCCAGAATCAGGAACTAAAACTAACAACAACAACAACAAAAAAAAAAAAACCCACTAAAAGATTTAAATATTTTATATATAAATAAACTGTCACATTAATAGCAGCCACTCAACTGGGAGTTGTCCTTGGTGACTTTTGCTTCCCTGCCTTTTGCCCAGCACTCTAAATTCACCACCACCTTACTGAGGGAGGTTGCAGAAGAACACCTAATTTGAGATTCCCTACATGTAGTGACTCTAGTGGGACATGTTCATGGCATATATGACTATGGAACTGCTAAAAGATGTTGACTCCTATGCAGGATAAAGCTTCCATGTAAGGTGACTCCTTACAGCCAGTTAGAACAGTTCTTGTTGTTTATACCTAAGCTGACGCCTTGTGGATGGGGTAAGGAGTGAAAATAGAGGGAGTCCTTGGAGTCCAAAGGACAGCTCCCAGATGACTATGTATGTTACTGTAGGAACTTCTACAAAATACTCTTATAAAAAAAGAATATATGAGACTACTTTGCTGGCCTCCTTCTGAATAATGTGGCCTACGGAGCTCTTGAAAAACCTTACATTTTAGATAAACACTGCAGAGCTATTCCTTTACATTATCCATGGAGCTCACAGGCCAATTAATGTACATATAAAACACCTAGAAATCTTGTTAAAATGCAGATTCTGGGTTAGAAAATCCAGTATGTGGTCTATGACACAGCATTTCTAACAAGCTCTTGGGTTAGAGATACTATTGCTCAATATTGTTGATCATAAATCCCACTTTGACTACCTAAGTAGTCAAAACAGGTAAGAATGACATTCAAATTAAAAGATTAGGGTCTGGAATATCTTTAGAATCTTACTTACTTTAGCTGCAGCAGCAGTTTAGATAGTGAGAGGGACCTTAAAATAATTAGTCACAAAAGCTGCTATTGGGATAAGACAGTAAAGAATTAACTGCTTGCCTACACTCTAAAGGAAAGAACACAAAATTAAAATTAAAAAGGAAATAAGACCATAAAGTGCTTAGACAGAAACAACAATAAGAAAAATCAAACTACATATATCAGGTGGCATATTATTTCTTTTCATTTTTTCAGCTCATGCACTACATAACATGGACTGGCAAGTAACTCAAAAGGGTTGCAGGAAATATATACATACACTGATCAGGCTGTCAGTTTTGAATCGTGAATTATCATTACTACTCTTTCCCAAGAGAAATTTAACCAAATAGCCAAAATAAACCAAAGCAGGGTTTGTGTTTTTAACGTTTTCCATTAGGAGACAAAATTGATATAAAGCTGATAGGAAAGGAAGAAATTCCTTATGGATCTACTAATCAACATAATTTCTTACTGTCACCATCTAAATATTACTAAATAAAACCTGAAAAGAAATTCAAGAGCACACATATGTCAAACCCTTCTTAAGCATACCACTCTGTGGTAACTAAAATTTTATGAACTAGTCAGTAGGACAAAAAGGAAATTATATTAAACAGGGCCCAAATATCACCTTTGATGTGTTTACTGACACTTTAGTAATTTTTAGTCATTAATTTACTAAGTTTATGAAAAATGCATCAATGTGTGTACATCTATATGCTCCTAGTTAGTGTCAGAGTATCCAATTTTATAAAACTAACACAATTAAACCTAAAGGGAGAAATAGGTTATAATTCAGTAATAGTGAAAGATATAAATATAACACTCTACCAATGGACAGATCATGCAGAAAAAAAAATCAACAAAGAAACATCAGTTAAACTGCACTACAGATCAGGTGGACTAAACAGATTTAGAACATTCCATCTCAATAGCTGCAGAGTACACATCCTGTTCGGCACAGGGAGCTTTCTCTAGAACAAACCATAAATTAGGCCACAAAATAAGTCTTAACAAATTTTTTTAAAAACTTAAGTACTATTCTGTATGTTTTGTGATCATATTGTAATTAAACTGGAAATCAAGAGCAAATAATAAAAAGTCTCCCAACAAAAGAAAACCCAGGACCAGATGGTTTCACTGCTGAATTTTATCAAACATTTAAGGAGCTAAAAACACCAGTGTTTCTCAAACTGTTCCATAAAATTGGAAGGGAGAAAACCCTTCAAAATTCTTTCTATGAAGCCAGGATTACCCTATCACCAAAACCTGACAAGGATGCAACAAAAAACAGAAAACTATAAACCAATATGCCTGACAAACATAGATGCAAAAATCCTCAACAAAATACTTCAAGTCATGAACACAGATACAGAAACCTTCAACAAAATACTAACAACTAAAATAAACAGCACATCAAAAAGTTAATATACCATAATAAAGTTGGTTTCATTCCAGGGATGCAATGATGATTCAACAAATGCAAATAAGTATCAATAAACATAATACATTACTACATCAATAGAATGCATGATAAAAATCATGACTATCTCAATAGTTGCAGCAAAATCATGTGATATAATTTAACATCCCTTCATGATAAAATCCTTAAATAAATTAGGTATAGAAAGATCATATATCAATATAATAAAGACTATACATGACAAACTCACAGTCAACATCATGCAGCATGCAGAAAAACTGAAAGCATTTCCTCTCAGATCAGGAACAAGACATGGATGTCACTGCTTTTATTCATTATAGTACTAGAAATTTTAGCCAGAACAATTAGGCAAGAGAAAGAAATGAAGGAATACAAATAGGAAAGGTGGAAGTCAGATTATCTTCATTTGCAGATGATTCTATACATAGAAAAATCTAAGGACTATTAGAAGTAATAAATAAATTCACTAAAGTAATAGGATATAAAATCAACATACAAATGGCTGGGTGCAGCACAGGGACTCACATTTGTAATCCCAGTTACATGGGCAGCACAGATTGTGGGATTACCCCATATCAACACACAAGTTCAAAACAGAAGACCCTCAGCAGACAGTGAAATAAAGATAAGCAAGTAGAGAGAGTACCCTGAACATAAGAGAAGTCACTGATCCTAACAGCAATGGTCATTCCTGCACTGCACATCAGCAATGACATTCAGGGATATAAGCAGGGATTACATGTTCATAATCACCGGTGGTGAGCAATACAACAAACACAGGCAGAATCACTGCTACTTTTGATGTTTCCTTACTCTGTATCTGCTCCTGGGATCTGAACCATACCTGAGAAAAACAAACACTGTCTTAGTCTAACTGGTGTTGCTATAACAGAATATCTGATACTGGTCAATATATTAAGTAAAGAAGTTGCTTCATGATTCTGATGGCTGAAGCAGCAAAACAGCCTAGCACTGGAGTCCTAGTAAGGATCCCCTATGTCACAACATGGCAGAGAACTAGAAGGGGACACAGTCATATGCAGAATGGACAAATATACAAAGAAACTGAGCTGAGAGCAGAACTTACTTTCTAACAACTCATTCTCTTGGGACATAATCTAGTCCCGTAAGATCTGACCCACTCCAGAATATTAACATTAATCCATTCATGAGGATTAAGCCCCCATGACCTAACTACATTAAGTTAGGCCTCACTTCATAAAGATTCCACTACCTCAAAACTGTAACACTAAGGACCAATTTTCCAGCACATGAGCCTCTGGGGAAAAACAAAATCCAAACCATAGCATAGACATACAGATAATCACATCTGTTGGCTGTTCTCAACTCACTACCACTAATATCAAGAGATCCTTTATTGCTGTGATTTATCTATGTATTTATCTATAGGTACAGACATGTAAGTGTGTGGGTTTACTTTACAAATATGTTTCTTTACTTTATTTACCCTCCCAAGTAACTATTTTACACCATTCTCTCTCTCCCTTAAAGTCCAACTCCTGTTCTCCTCATGTTCACTACCTGCTAAAGGCTTTTCTGCCTATTTCACTAAGAAAATACTTCAAAAACATCTGCATGCTCCAACCACTGCATCTAACAACCTCCATCTGCACACATATACCCTCTTTTCCTTCCAGCTTCTATGGCTTCTCTTACCTAATTAATCTCTTGGCTTAGTACCCCTCTAACCTTGAACTCTAAGTTCTTGCTCTTATAACAGTACCCCTTTTCCTTTCTATATCATCAACTGTCTCTTTCTACTGATCCTTCCCATCAACACACAACATGTTATACTCTCTCTGCATATGTGGTAAGCACCCTCTAGGACAGCGCTCAGTGAACAGCACTTTCTGGTATTGCACTCTTGGAATGTCTCCTCATACATTTGACTAGGATCGGTTTGTGTGAACACAGAACACAACAGAAATAGTAAAATATATTTCCCAAATTGTGGAGGAAGGTCCCCCACCTATGAAAGCATGGCAGGAACAAAATACCAAGAGACAAGTGGAATGAGGAAGAAAGGGCCAAGCTCAGATGTGAAATTCAAACCACGATCCGAGAAAAGAGACAACTAATCAGTAAGGTTCACCAAAAGGGAGACAGCCAGTCAAAAGTGGGCCAACCAAGGTATAAAACCTACTCTCAACCCTATCTCAGCACACTATGCTCCTTTGCATAACTGTCCACCATTCTATCCCCTTTCAATGGTGTCCTAATAAATTTTTGCTTCTTCTTACTCTCTGTCTTCATAAATTCTTGTACCAACCCAAGGCTCCCAAAATACATAATTAGTGGTCTGTGCAAGGATTAATATGGGGAGCTTAGTACTCCATACTGGGAAATTTGAGAACTCCTTTCTTTTCATATGAGAACCTTTGGTAGTACCACACTGGAGCTTGGGCACAATTGTGGGTCTCTGGCCAGGGTGACTCCCTGGTGAAATCCAAAGGTCTTCTCTTCCCAGGTGTCCAGAACCTATCGCCCTTTAGGGATAAAAGTCCTAGATTATACAGACTCTTTGATGGAGTGACCTATGTGTCCTGAAAGTTGTGGGTGTCTGGCCAGGGCAACATTCTGGCAAAACCAAAAAAAAAAAAAAAAATTAAGAAAAAGGGGTCTTGCTGCCTGCATTCCAAAAGAGTGAAGAGTCAGTCTGTCCTCTCTATTTCCAAGTCCCCACTCCCAACACTCAGTGCAACACTCAGTTGGTACCTGGCAAACCTGTGTGCACTTATAGGGCACTCTACCCCTCTCCTCACACTTTTATTTTCAAACCCTCTCATCTACTCCTCAAGACATCATTTTTGCCCTGCAGAAGGATTATTTCTGCCCTGAGAAAGGAGTTTCAATGCCTGTTACTGAGCACTCCTTGTCCGTTGTCCCTCCCCTTCTCTGAACGTGATTATACATACTGACTTCACATTCAGGGATCCTTTGAACTTTGAAAGTGGCAATCCGAAGGTCCTATCATCCTGGAGAGTCGCACCACAACTGGGGATCCCTCTGATGTGGTGGGAGCACTCCTGCAGAGCAGGCACCTCAATTTGTCCCTTTATTGATGTTTTGCCCCTTCTCTCTCAGTGAGAAGTCTCTCTCAGAAGAGACTTTGGGCACCAGAAATACTCGGTCTTTGGCATGCTCTCTTTTGTGTGAGGATTGCACTCAGTCATTGGAGGTCCTAGTATGTAGACCAGACGTTGTTGAGCCCCTTCCCCCTCGATGAGATGCCCCAACAAGATTTAGGTTGGTGGAAAATCCTCCCCCATATCATTCCTGGACTATATTCTTTGTAATTAGTATGATCCCAGCTCTTTTCTGTTCCACCCCACCACCCTATACAGTTCCTTCTCTTTCTTCCCTCCTGAACCAGCTGTAGTTTCTCCCTTCCACCTTATAGGACTCATTTGTCTGTCACTACTCAAAAAGTGGCTCAGAATTTGTTGCTATGGAGACCTTCTCCACGTTTGAAACTCTTAATAGGTCCAATGAATCCTATCTTGATTCTAATACACTTCCTAAGGAATTAAACGCTTCTCCTTGCTTTCTTTCCTCTGGAAATCTCCCAGATTTGCCATTCTTTTGTCATTCTCCAGGTTATCAAAAATTAAAACAAGCTTCCCCAGTTTGGGAGAGCTCCTTAAATTGGTTCTATCACCTTAGGACTCTGGGGGCCCAAGCAAAAGAAAAAAAATTATACATTTATGCAACATGGCTGTATATTCCATCTGAAAGTCCTTTGGAAAAAAACTGTGGTCGCAGACTTGGCAGGAAGGAGCAGGGAACTGCTGCCACCATGGCAGGAGCCACCGTGCCTCCTCCAGCAGCCCAACTTCTACAGCTGCCATCTTCACCATGATATCACTAGGAAGGCAGGCATGAGATCCATAGCATCTTGCTACCCCTTACAGAAAATTATAATTAATCTGCAGCTAAAATTTCTGAGAGTACTCAATTAATATACTCGCTTATATGTGTTATTTTTGCAAATATGTAAAAGCTTCTGTCTCCTGTAAAAAAATCAGTAATGTTATCTCACTCAGATCTAAGAAAATGCAGGCATTCAGGAATTAGTTCTCAGACTTGCAACTAAACAACAAAAAAGATGGCCATTTTAAGACTCAAGTGGTTGTTCTGGCTGCCTAATTGGGGGCTTATAAATGGAATCTTAAGGTTTGGTTGTTTATTTTATTTTAAAAAAATAGAAATGGTTCATAAGCATAGTTACTTAACCCCTAAGCCCATGCCTGTCTACCTTCCAAATGAATAAAAACTGGTCTATCATCCGTTATTTCTATAACTTCAGCAAAATCCAGGTACACCTCCTTATGTATGGACATTCACAACCTCTTAGAAACAAGAGAGGTATCCAACTCATGCCTTAGCTAACAGGAGTCAAAATTACACTAGGCATAGAGACAGAAGAGGGAGGAATTATTTCTTCCTCCTTAATCTACAAAATCCTGTCACTTGAGATACCCCAGTTTCAGATACTCCAGCCCAAACCCTCACTGATATATAAAAACAAATTGACTCTTGAGCCAATTTTGAGTCTTACAAAATAAGTGGGCTTTAGGTATGTTCACTGCTACTCAGAAAGAAACCTGAATTATGCTTGGGAAAGGCTGCTGCTTTTGGGTTAACAGATCGGGACAAGTTCAAACTAACATTCATTACAAGCACACCAAGTCTCTCAACTTAGAGAATAAGTCACCCGAACATGGCTCTCATGAGAAAATACCTGGTCATGGTTATCCTGGATTTGCCCTTTCTTAGACCTCTATGAATACGCGAACTAGATTTGTTTCTTCTCACCTCCAGATGCTACAACATGGGTTCCATCTCTACCACCTGACCCTCCAGTGTCTCTTAGCTCCCTTGACCAGGTTTCCATACAAATTTATTCTGGCATTCGATTAGACCCATGTTTTCACAGACTGCCCCATAATCCTCTGACAGAACAGCAAATACATAGTCAGGGACATCTCTGACCCTATGTGGCTTGAAGTAGTTCCAAGAAAATGAGACCTTTACCCCACTAAAACCAGAATTGGTTTTGTTGTTTTATCAGAGGGAAGTATACAGGAAGGTTCCCCTCCTCACTGAGATATGATGGGAACAAAATACCAAGAGACAGGTAGAATGAGGAAGGAGGGGCCAAAGTCAGGAGAGATCCCACACACAAAATTCAACACATGGCCAGGCACAGTGGCTCACATCTGCAATCTTAACTACTTGGAGGCAGAGATCAGGAGGACTGAGGTTCGAGGCCAGCCTCAGGCAACAAAAGCAAGACCCTATCTCAAAAAATACACAATTCAAAAATAAGACTATAGAATGGCTCAAGTGGTAGTGCACCTACCTAGCAAGTGTGAGGCCCTGAGTTCAAACCCCAGCATTACAAAAAAAAAAGTTTAAAACATGATTCAAAGAAGAGACAACCAATCAGTAAGATCCACAAAAAGAAAGACAGCCAGTCAAAAGTGGCCTAACCCAAGGTATAACACCTACTCTCAATCCTGTCTCAGCACACTATGCTCCTTTGCATAGCTACCCACCATTCTATTCTTTTTCAATAGCATCCTAATAAATCTTTGCTCCATCCTACTTTCTGTCTCAGTAAATTCTTTTACCAACCCGGGGCTGCCAAAATCCATGTTACAAATCAGGTCACAAAAGATATTAGCTGTCTCAAACAGTAACTTCTGTTACTGTTTCTGTCTCTTTGATCTCTCATTCTGAAGCTAACTATCCTGTCATAAAAACATTCAAGCCACATATGGAAAGCAAACATAGTGAGGAACTGAGGTCTCTGGTCAACAGCCACAGAATTAAAGCCTACCAACTATGTAAGTGAGCTCAGAAGCAAAGCCTCCAGCTCCAGTCAAGTCCCAACATGACTGCAGCCCATGCCCATGGCTTTTACCTACAACTTCATGGAAGACCCTCTAGAACTATCCAACAAACTGCTCCCAGGTTCTTAACCCTTCAAAACTGTGTAAAGTAATAAGTATTTGTTTTAAGCTGCTATATACTGGGAATCTGTTACCAGTACAATTGATAACAAACACATCTAAAATACAGATAAATATATTTATCCGTAAACGTCACATCCCTTTTAGCCACAGTCCCACCTTCCTGCTTCTCTTTAGTCACTTTTTTCACTTTTCCTTGCTTTGTTGTCATTTGAATTCTCTCAGATCAAGATGGCCAATAGCCCTCACATTTCTACTAGGTTCAATGGTAATTTCTCATTATGATGTACTTTTATTATGCCTGAAGAAAACATGATACAGAAAAACAAATTGAGAAGGGTGAAAACTATATCCGCTATGTATAGTAAAAAAGGAACCAAAATGTGTGCATTAATCATAGATAAAAAGAGACAAAAACACCAAAAAGTACCCAACATTCTTGAGGGACCTCATTACTAAAAACATACAAAAGGTCCTAGAAATATTCTAAGCATGTTCCCACTTTCTACTCCCGCTGCCTGCAGTGCTCCTGCCCCAAATACTTACATGACTTTTTCCTTTACTTCCTTCAGGTTACTGCTAAACTATTACCTTATCATTATTAGAAATGCAAACTTCTATCAATCAACCCAATCACTCCCATCCATAGCATTTCCTATACTTAATTTTCCTACTTAATTTTTTTCCATAATCCAGATTACTACCTGATACTTACTCTGTAAGGTCAGCAATTTATACATTCTTTTTATTCCATGTACCAAAAATTAATAGAGTTCCAAGCACACAGAAGATACTAAAAAACATTACTGAGAAAATAAGTTACTAAATAATAGTCATGGGACATATTACCACAGTGAGCCTCAGCTCTATGGCTCCACATAATGACAAGAGGAACTAAAAGGCCACAGAAATACTGCTTTGTGGTAGCCATGGCCCTGACAGGAAACAATTAACTGTTAAGAAAAAAACAATTTTACCACAGAGAAACCAGAGCACACTCTCTCAAACAAGTAATCAAAATAACATCACCAGTCACTACATAAATAAATATTATATGCTTCTTAATATGATGTACTTAGAACACAACATAATATCCATAATATTCCTGTCAACAGCATGTAACCTGAATCTAATAATGGAAAAACACATATAAATGGTCTTATATCCTTTAAAATGTCAATGGCATTAAACACAGAGACTCAGAAACTGTTCCAGATTAAAGGTGACCAAACAGAGATGAAAACTGAATTCAATTCATACAGTTGGCTTTTATTTTGCCAGAAATGGCAATGTTGGGACAATTGACAAAATATGAATACAGCCTGTATATCAGATATTAGAATTACATCAGTGCAAGTTTTCAAATAATACTTTCTATTGGAATAACACTAGACTTTTTTTCCTACTTCTGAATTTCATTTAAAACCTAAAAGTAGCCAGACACCGTGATGTATTTCTGTAATCCTAGCTATCTGGGAGACTGAGGCAGGAAGATCATAAGTTACAGGCCCACCAAAGCAACATAATGAGACAACATCTATCATGCCTCAAGATTTGGTATGTATTATTATCAATTATTAATTATTATCAATTATTAATTATTATCAATTATTATCAATGTTTCACATCATGAAACATTGTAGGAAAACCCTAAAATAGTATAAATGTAAAAGAACTGGTTTTATTCACTTAAATGCAGTGCCACTCAGCCATATCTAAAAACGAAAAATAAGCAGAATTACCTTCATGGACGGTAATACCACAATTGTCACACTGTATTATCTCATCAGCATCCTCACTATTATCCCCAAGACAAACACAGCAGATCAGAATGTGCTCCATTTTCTGAGAACTCCAGTTTTGACTCTTCTCAAGAATCAGCGAGTCCTAATATTAAAATAATAAAATATATTAGAAAAAAATTCAATTCAAAGGTAATTATAATAAAATTCTCATTTTAAACTATTTTAAAACACTATTTTTTTGTATTTCCAAATTTATGCTGCACTCTTCATTCTCTTACTAAGCCTACATAGGCAGGCTACATTTGAGAAGTACACCTCCCCGTCAAAAGACTCTAAAGCACCCTCTTTCACTTCTCCACAAGTTCCACAATTTTCTCTCCTCTATAAAATGAAAAACCAAGCATGCAAAAAGCTCTCATCTGCTTTGTCATTCTGCTTTGTCCCATACACTAGGAGAAAGGAGCAATTAATCCTATATTAATTATTAATCTTATATAAGGATTTTTAAAGTATAAGACATAGCTCCTACACTTTGGGAACTTTTAATTCTATATAGAAATGACAAGACACACATATGAAAGAGGAAGAAGTTCAGAAAACATGTAAGCACAAGGAGCCAGAGTTTAATGCCTGCAATCCTAGCAACTCAAAAGGCAAACATCAGGAAGATCAAGGTTCGAAGCCAGCCCGGGCAAACAGTTCACAAGACCCTATCCCAAAAGTACCCAACACAAAAAAGGGCTGGCAGAGTAGTTCAAGTGGTAGAGCGCCTGCCTAGCATGAGGCCTTGAGTTCAAACCACAGTACCATCAAAAAAAAAAAAAAAAAGGAAGAAAGAAAACATACAAGCAAGTATGTATGTGATGTCTGAATTACAGACTCAATGCTCCAGAAGTACTATAGATTCAGAAGTTTCAAGGTTAGCAAACTACAAGGGACAGATCAATAAGAGCCTGGGTAGGCCCTTTTATCTGCATATACGGGTACAAACAATCATCTAAAAAGGATCCAGATAGATTAGTTGCAAGAAGAGTCAGAGTATTCTATTAGGTTTATGTCAAGAAACATCTAGTGCAAACTGAAAAACGACACCTAGCTAATTAAAATACAAAGGAGAAAGTTACATTAATAGACAAGTACAAAAAGATAAAACAAATCCACTTGTTTTGATTTAAACCTTCTGCACTATCAATTTAAACTTTTAGAAGAAAATAATTAAGGAACCAGGAGCAGCGGCTCCCTTCTATAATTCCAGTTACTCAGGAGGAGGCAGAGACTGAGAGGATCATGGTTCAAGACCAGTCTTGGCAAAAAGTTAGTGAGATCCTTCCTAAACTAATAACCCAGGCATAGTGGTACATGCCTGCAATCCCAGCTACTCAGAAAGCTGTAGGTAGGAGGACTGTTCAAAGCCAGCCCAGGGCAAATACACGAGACCCTATCTGAAAAATAACTAAAGCAAAAAGTGCTGAGGGTGTGCTTATGCAGTAGAGTGCCTGTCTAGCAAGTATGAGGCCCTGACTTCAGAAGGAAGGAAGGTAGGCAGGAAGGAAGAAAGATAAATTCAGGTTGGACATGGTGTACATGTAATAGCCTATAATCCTAGCTACTTGATAGCTGAGGTAGGAAGACTGTGGTCAGAGGCCAGACATGGCAACAGTCTAAGACTATATCTGAAAAACAGAAGTGGAAAAACAAGCAAAATGACTTGGGATGTGGCTCAAATAGATAGGAGCATGAGGCCCTGAGTTTAATTACCAGGGCCACAAAAATTTTTTTAAAAAAGGAGGGGGGGAAGGAAGGAAGGAGGAAAAGGAAGGAGGGAGGGAGGGAAAATAATTCAACTGGCATAGTAGCTAGCTACTCATTAGGCTGAAAGGAGCAGGATCACTAGAGCCCAGGACCAGCCAGAGCAACACAGTAAGATCCTGTCAAGAAGGGGAAGGAAGGTGAGAGGAGGGGAGCAAAAGGAAGAAGAAGAGGAAGAAGAGAAGGAAGAACTGAAGGAAGGAAGGGAAGGAGGGAGGGAGGGAAGGAAAAGAAACTGACTCTTAGCATGTTTAATACACTGAGCTTAGCATTACATGTTACATAGCACTTTGGCTATGTATTCTCATTTACAAACCTAACCACATGCAAAAACAAAATGAATATAGTCACTAAATATATTTCATGTCATATTAATTTTTTATATTTTATACTCTATTTTAAACTTTATCAGTCTTCAGATTGGTAACATTTGTGACCATCGTTTCAAAAGGGATTTGTAAACACATCTGAAAACACTTGATAATAAATTCTCTCAAAATATTTTATATAGAACATCTAAAACCACAACTGATCTGTAAAACAAATTAGGAAACAATACAAACGTCACCAAGGAGGTAATGTTATTTTCATTGAGAATTCTAGTACGTAGCCATTTGTATTTTATTCCTCTTTGTTATAAAACTAAGCAAAATACTTTGAAGCAAACTACTGGCTAGCAAAGGCAAAAAAAATCCTACAGGGCTGGAGACACAGCTCAAGCCATAGAATACTTGCCTAGCAAACATAAGGCTCTGAGTTCAAATCCCAGCACCACCAAAGAAAACATTCCTATAAGGAAAACTCATGTGTTTTTATAGTGCATTGGTACAATAAACAAAAATCTGTTCAGATTTTCATACCATTAGTTATACTTAAAGTCAAACATTCTTGGGTTTAATTCTCAGTTCTGACTTAATTAATAGCTGTTAAACCTTAAAGATGTAATTTTCCCATGTGAAACTGAGGATGATAAAAATAAGACTCACTTCATGAGGCTGTGGTGAGAATTAACAAAATCATATATGGCAAGAATGTTTCTGGCACATACTTGGCGCCAGAAAAATACTCATTCCCTTCCTCCTTTCTCTGCACTTGTAAATGGTCAGAAACAGAAACATGAACTGACAATTTACAACAGAAGTGGGGGGGGAGGGGTCCTTAGAACAGCAAAATTTACAAGCCTCAATAAGGGCTGCGAATTTAAACATCATCCCCATGATAAGTCCAAAGCAGATGGGGTTTTTTGGTGTTTTGGTTTTGGTTTCTTTTTTTTTAAAGAATTATCATACTGCTAGGTGCCAGTGGCGCACACCTATAATCCTAGCTACTGAGGCAGAGATCAGGAGGATCACAGCTTGAAACCAGTCTGGGCAAATAGTTTGCAAGACCCTATCTCAAAAAAACCCTTCACAAAAAAGAGATGGTAGAGTGGTAGGCCTTGAGCTCAAACCCCAGTAGCACAAAAATTAATTAGTTAATTAATTTATAAAAAAGAATTATCACACCTGGGTTAAAAAATCATTGCCAAGAGCAGGTAGCTAGGGCCTGTCATCCTAGATACTTGGGAGGTTGAGATCAGGAGGATCGCTGTTTGAATCCAATAAGGACAAACCGTTTGTAAGACCAGCGTCTCCAAAATAACCAGAGCAAAATGGACTGGAGGTGTAATTCAAGCAGTAAAGCACCTGCTTTGCAAACATGAAATCCTGAATCCCAACCCAAGTTCCACAAAAAAAAAAAATCATAGACTAGAAAATGATCTAGTGAACAATCAGAGTTTAAAAATTAAGAGGCTCATGTTGATGAACTCTCAACATTTCTTTGGCAAAATTACAACTAAACCCTGGAAATATGATTTGCCCATGTGGGAAACAAGTAAATCTTATGGGTCAGAAAAAAATATCATGAGGAGTTCTAATTCCTTCATTTTCCAATTCTTATCAGAAAAACAATAAATATCTAAATATTCTATCTGCACCAATTTCTCTCTATACATATTGTCATTTAGGAGCAGAGAAAACAAAATTAACTAGAAGCTTTGGGCCCTCTGATAAGACTCTTTGTAGAAATGTAAAACAAAGAGGGAATGGAGACTCTATAGCCCTGTGATGTGCCTCTAAAACAAATGACTAGACTTTTAGGCAGTGTTTCAATGGAAAAATCTGAACGTTTTCTGGAAAAAATTATGATCTAAGTTTTCTTTATAGAGTACACATGGTTTAAGCACACTCATGATCAAATAAACATAAAACATAATTTATTATCAATTTTTGTTAGCCTATTTCTGAAGATGTGTATGCTCTCTCAAATGTCTACAGAAAATAGTTAAGATTTTAACACAAAAATTTTTAACTGTGGCTTTAATAAAAATAGAAATCAGAAAAGTGGGGGCTGGGTGGCAAAAGAGTACTACATAGAAAATAACTCCAATATTACAGAAGAATTTAATGGTTTCTAATGGTATTATTACATAAGGAGAATACAGCACTATAATAATAAATCAGTTACTTATTTTTTCCTTGGAATCTAAAAATTATCCCAAAAATCTAATATAACCTAGTATTCTCCATGGGCTGTAAAATATGTTTAGTGCTCATTTACCATGTATTCCACAAAGATTTTTTTTGGGGGGGTGGGTGAGGTGCTGGGGTTTGAACTCGGCCTCACACTTGCTAGGCAGGCTCTCTACCACTTGAACTACTCCACCAGCCCCCACAGAGATGATTTTAATATATATACAATGGACTAAATCTTATCTAAGTTATATATTTGTGTCCAAAGGAAGGAAATTCCATTACATTTCAAGTAAAAATCAGAATTAAAAGATGACCAAAAAAATCAGTATACTGAAAATTGACTAATAATTATTTCTTGAAGTTTTTAAAGAAAATTAAATTCTTAAGAATCTCAAATAATATCTGAACAATGTTACAAATGGGGTTATTTTGGAACTTAGAGCAATTTGTTTTACTTTGAAATGTGTAAAAAAAAAATCAATTAATATCAGACATCCCAAACAGAAGCAGCTATTTATAAATACTGCCAAAATTTTTCACATATTAATTAATAAAATTCAGGAGATGTCACTTCAGAGTCTTTTATGACAAAAAATTCTATTAAGCAAAAACATAAGGTTAAAGTTATAAAATAGTAATACAAAATCTAAACTATCTCCAAGTAATCTCTGTGAGAGAAGAGCTTTTCTTCTTTTGCAAAACAAAACGAAATGAGCCATTTCCATTGACATGATTTTCTGTCATATATAAATTCTCTTCCAAACTCTAGGTTCAAAGTCTTAAAAATTAGAACCATTTTCTGAAAATGATTATTGCCTCATCAAAAAACTGACCTCAGAAGATTAGCGAGCAAAAAAATATTAATGAGCCTCAAAAGCGTCAATATAAAAAGGACACAACCATATTATTAGAGGATTCTTTAGAGTACACCAAATTTAAAAAATGCCAAAGCCCATTGACAAAGGTGCCCATTTGCAGAAAATGTAAGTTATCGAATGCTCAATTCTAGAGCAGCAGTGTCCAAGGTGTGCTCCAAGAAATTCTCTTTCAGGAATTTAACAAGGTGACACCCATTTTCATAGAAATACTAAAATGTTACCTGCCTTTTTCACTCTTCTTCTCTCATGGGTATACGAAGTTGTCCAGAAGCAACAAGAAGGGGAACAGTCTTATGTACATGACAATTCCTGTGCTTCTGTATTCTTGATTTTAAAATTTATAAGTTTTATTTTGAAATCTAAATATTAAGAGATTCAATCTACATAAATAATAATAGGGGCCCAAAATAGTTCTTAAGTGTATAAAGGGATCCTGAGACTAAAACATCTGAGAAAACTGTGCTGTAGTATTTCAGGGTTTGTGGCATAAGCAGATTAAAGCCATTAAAAGCAAAAGTTATAAACTTAAATTCCCCTAAGAAATTTCAAAATTATAAAACTTTCAGAGCATTATTTACCTACAAAAGATGGTCAATATCATTTCTCTACAAATCCACTTGCCATAACAGCCAAGAAAAAGTTTGCCTGTGTATAAACTAAAATGGTATTTCAATTTTGTATTTTTTTATGGTGGAACTGGAGTTTGAACTCAGGGCTTTGCACTGGCAAAGCAGGCACTCTATCACTTGAGCCTCACCTTCAGTCCATATTGCTGTTTAATTTGGAGATGGGGCTCAGGAACTATTTGCCTGGACTGGCTGCCAACTGTGATCCTCCTGATTTCAACTTCCCAAGTAGCTAAGATTACTGGCCTGAGCCTCTGGCACCTGGCACCTACTTTGTATTTCTAAAGCCACATGTTTAGCTGTCTCTAATAAAATAACAAGAAAGATGAAGACACAAACATTAGCCACTGAGCAACAAGGATTAACTTTAGACATCTTTCTTAAAATATCAAATTTACAAGAATAAAAATTTAGAAATACAAATAATTCAAATTGATGGGGTTTTTAATTAAAGATTAGTATCTAGCTTGAGACATGTTAAACTAGAATCATCGAAGAATCAGTATCTGAACAATACAGTTGTAGGGACAAACCCAATTATCAACCTTTTAAGTAGAATGCTATTCTAAGGGAAATTACTTTCTGTAAATTCTTCTCCTCCAAGAGTATTTTCCTAAGAAGTACTTTGGAATCTCATTCCCAAAATGTCTCTAGGACAATTAACATAAATACTCAAGGTCCTATTATTTACTTAAGTCCCTTCTACTGAGAAAAAAAAAAAAACTAAACAGCACATGTGCCTCCCAATGCATTATAAGAATTAATCTGAAACCTCTTATGTAGTGTTATGAACTACAGGCTATTAACAGGTAACACGCACGGGTTACATATTTATAAACATATGTAGGTGTCACCCACATCTTGGCATAAATCTAATCCACACTGCCTCTATCATTAGCTAGACTACTTTTATGAATATCAGCCTACTGACAATGAAGCCAGGACAGCTATTGTCAAAAACAAAATATTAACATTAGCTCTCCATATATCTGCTTCCCTAAGACAGCATTAATAATATACTACAGCTTATTCTGTAACATTAAAAAATACTACACTAGCCAGGCACTGGTGGCTCATGCCTTGTAATCCTAGTTACTTGAGAGGCCGAGATCAGGAGGACCAAGGTTCACAGCTAGTCTGGGCAAATGGCTTACAACACCCTATCTAGAAAATACTCCATACAAAAAGGGCTCAAATGCTAGAGTGCCTGCCTAGAAAGCATGAGGCCCTGAGCTCAAAACCTGTACTGCAAAAATAAATAAATAAATAAAAATACTACATTTATCCCGAATGAGTTTTCCTTTTCCTAAAAATCAGAATTAGAATAGTAGGACTGGTGGCTCAAGTGGTTGAGCTTAGCCCTGACTTCAAAACTGCAAAAAACCAAAAGAACTGCAAAAAGAAAAAAGAAAGAAAATTTCCAAAAACAAAGAAACAAAAAAAATGGGTAGCACTTGAAAGCAAGCAAAATTCTTCATAGAAAAATGGGCAACCTGGAAGTTAACCAATATTTATAATCCAAAACGTTAAGCTGCTGTTTCTTTTCCACTGACATACATCCCCTGACAGCTTGCTATTATTTTGGTAACAAGAATCACCTTATTCTACATGAAACCTAAATAAAATGGATATTCACTACTATGTAAAATTTATAATAGGCAGAAAAATACAAAAGAGCAAATAAAGCATAAGAAGGGAAATCTACCAATTTGAGTTACTTCAATGATATGAAAAACAAAAAAATAAGTGGTAAAGAAGCAAATTTTGGTGACTATAAACATATTAACAGAAACAAGAGAATTACTATAGTTCTACATGTGATGTAACAGATGCATCTACATGTAAGACAACTCAATCCTTCTTTTGAAGAAAAACATACATAAAGACACAGACAAGTGAGACAAATGTGTTTGACTGAAGAGTCTTGAATGTTGCATCTCTGGACTCAATAGATAAACCTAACTTTCAGTAGAACTTCAAGTGGAAGAACTGAGTCATTACTGTAGTTTTATGATAGAAATGTTGGCTCTATGATGGAAATGTTTGTTTTTTCATTTCTTTGCAGAGAGAATTTGTTCACTAAAAATATGTAAACATAGTTCATATTTACTCCCAAAAAGTAAAAAATGAATTTCTAAAAGTCTTAGAAAATAATTAAGCTGTTTGTTACCCTTCTCTGAAGTATCCTAAAGCCATATATTTTTGTGTGGATATGGACAAACCTAAGTTGAAAGAAAGGTGACCTGTTTTCATAATCCACTCAGCACCATTTAGCAGTCCTATACACAATAGGGAGAGAGAATAAAAAGTCTACAGATACAAAAATACTTCTCTATTATTTCTCCTTGCAAACGGAGACTATGAGTTCCTTGAGAATGGTGACAAACAGTAGCTAAGAAAGGTTTGTTGACCAAATAAATAAATGTTACATTTTAGGGAGTTCATTCACTCCCACAGATAAATAGGATTTCAAGGAAGCCACTTAATAGAATGAGCAGAGTGATTTAGAGAATTCCCTTTCCCCAGACAGACAGATATCATAAAAATTGGGTTGATCTACCTCATTACTCTTGCTTTGAGATAGTGTCAGGCTATCATTGGTCAATTCCTCATCATCAGCACTGTTTCTGCTAAGGACTTTACTCTTCTTCTTCTTGCAACCCCCTTCACTAGCAGGGCTGCTATGGTCTTCATCATTGCCTTCATCATTCTCATCTTCATCACTCCCACTTCCCTCATCTTCATCATCTTCATTGTCTCCATCACTTCCCTCCTTCTGAGATGCTGATCTCCCTTTTCTCTTCACTACAGTAGGTCTCCAATCATTGTCATCTTCACTGTCATAATCGTCCATGTCATTCAGCTCTTCCATGGAAACAAAATCCAAAAGTGGTCGGTTTCGACGAAGATTCCATTTTTTTGGCTCACTGACTTGTTCCTCTGTAGTGGTTGTCGTAGTAGGGGCAGATGGGGATGTGTTAACAGCAGGAGGGCTTGTGGCTGATGTGGTAACAGTGGCAGAAATAGCCACATTATCAGACACTGTTGCTTTTTCTTTTTCCTTCTCTCTTTCCTTCTCTTTCTCTTTTTCTTTCTCTTTCTCTTTTTCCTTCTCTTTCTCCTTTTTTTTTCTAGGTCTTTCTCCATTTTCTTCTTCCTCTTTCTTTTCCATTTTAATTAACTGTTTGTCAGATGACAGTATTTCTTCCTCTGCAGAATTTTTAAGTTCTTCTTTTACTTTAACATCTTCATTCAGTTCTTCCTCCAAAATATTTTCTTCAGAATCACTACAGGAACCTTCACCACTGTCCTTGGAAGGATCTTCACTTCCATTACCACTCCCTTCAGAATCTGTTGAAAATATGAGAAAAAAAACCACACATATGTATATACATACACACATACACACACACACAACACTGACACAAATGAAACCATCAAAACTTGTGAATAACTTGCAAAACAATATGAACAAATCTAAGTCAAAGAATGGTAGACATTCCCAACCTGATTAAGTAATAAATCAATGAAGTTGATATAATGGTTTTAATTTAATATCGCACTAAGGAAGATGAATATATGAAGTGTGTGGTAAAATTTTCTTTAAAAACAGTAGTATTCTGTGTCATATAGCTCATGCTATACTTTGTATGCTAAAGGCAATTTTTTCCTAAAAGGAAATACGGTTTTTTTAAAAAGAATTGTGCACTTGATTTTAACATAATACAAAATTCTTCTTCCTGTTATAAACTGTATGGAATTATAGTAATGAAAGAATTACATCGAAAGCAAGATAAATCTGATCCCCAAAACCTTTGTTTCATTTATTTCACACTTTACCCAGTAACATGAACATAGATATTTATGACAGTCAACTTATATCACACCTCTAATTTACCAAATCAATTTTACACCAGGTATACAGGGGAAAAGAGACAACAGCAATGGCACAGAAGATGGAAAATCCAAGAGAAGTTATCAATGTTCCAGCTTATTAGGACACTGTTCATACCAATAAAAGAAGGGTCACCTAAACTTTTAAGAATTCTAGGCAATAACTACTATCAGCCCTAGAATGGCAGAAATTCATGAAGAAATGAATCCATCTTAGAAGTGAACAGTCACAATAGTTACTGATAAAGATAGACCATGGACATTAAAGAACTTATGCAGGCCTACTGCCTTTCTAGCAGATTTCTTCCACTAATGCCTACGGCAGCAGAGTCTACCTTAATCCAGCACTATACAGTAACCTTCTAATTCTCTTTGCACCCAATCAAATAAACAAAAATCTAAAACTTTTGGACAGAGAATAAATGGAAGTGGGGAAAGAAGATAGGAAGCAGGATTTTACACTAATAATAAAATCTAAGGAAAATGAACTGTTTATACCTATAACCAAGAAAATAGTAATGATAAAATAGTGAAAATAACATCAATGTTTTCACACCATTTTAATTTCTATGAAATGAATTTGCTTTAACCTCTATTATTAACTGGGCAGCAAACATAAAAAAGTTATCTGTAATTAATGTATCTAAACAATAAAACACGTCACAAATCTTATATTGATAATAAAAATACCCTGCAAGTTAAGTCACAGAAAAGATAAAAACTAACACTTAGCAAATTCTGACTAACCCTATGAAATCAACATCAATATTAAGATTATTATGAAGGTATCCAAAGCTTAGTCAAGAGTATTCTGAATTCTGCCCGGAAGCCGGGGAGGGGGTGGGGAACAAAGAATACACATGTAAGTAAATGTAAAAACAATTAAAAAAAAGAGTGTTTTGGACAAAACACCCTCATCCTAAACAATCTTGCATTATCATGCAGGTCGTCAACTCTCTACTTGAAATCTTTAGAGCCAGAGGTATTTCAAGGTTCAGAATTTGTCACATTTTAAAAGCAAGATGTATGCATGATATATTTGACTAATAACCTAGTGAGTTCTATGGTACTATTCTATTATAAAATACAGTATTTTTACACAGGGCAATGTATAAATATCTATAGAGCATAAGAAGTAAATACTATAAATAAATTTCTATTAGTTCTAGTTTTGCCATCAAATAGGTTTGTGCCAAATGTAGGAAATACTTTTGGATTCTGAGCTTTGAAGACTTCAAAAAATGTGGGCTCAACATCACTAATAAACAAATGACTTCAGTGCAAAGTTCTACAAATCATTAAAAAAATTATAAACCACTCACATACCCAACCTCCCAAAAAAATTACCTCTGATAAAAATAAGAATTTCTAGATATTTTAAAATAAAGAGCTATTAAATAATAAGCAGAGTTGACAGAACATTTCAAAGGCAGAGAAGGATCTCTTGTGCACACTGACTAAAGAGAACTGAAACACCCTACAAAAATGCCATAATTAGGACTGGCAGAGTGGATCAAGTGATAGAGCACCTGCCTAGCAAATCCAAAGCCCTGAATTCAAACCCTAGTACCACCACAAAAAAAAAAAAAAAAAAAGAGAATAAAAAATAAATACTATAATTAAAAGAGCTAGAAGATGGAGAAAAACTTTTCTTCTAGATCGAACTTACAGAAGCCTTTTTAACCAATAAAACTTAACACTAAATTTAATAAAAAAAAAAAGTACATATGGGTACCTGATGAAAACTAAAACCAATCCAACTTTGTTATTACTTGGTAAATTTTACAAAGTGTCAGGAAACTTTGTGATTTTGTTTTGGTTGCCAATGACAATGACAATTAATTATTTTCAAATGTAAAGTTAAACTGATACTCTTTGACTTTGCTCTGTAATCTGCCTAAATAAAGAGGAATTTTTTAAGATTCAAAAGCTTTATTTTTTTCTTTTTTGTAGGACTGGGGCTTGAACTCAGAGCCATCACCTTGAACCACTCCACCGGCACAATTTTTTGTGATAGGGTTTTTCAAGATACAGTCTCTTGAACTATTTGCCTGGGCTGGCTTGGAACTGTGATCCTGCTGATCTCTGCCTCCTAAGTAGATAGGATTACAGGTGTGAGCAACTGGCACCTAGCAAGATTCAAATGCTTTAGATTAATGAATTATTAGAACAGTGTAAAATTTTTCCACAAGTCCAAATACTAGTAGATTGTCCAACCCTTTATTCATCATATATACATATTACTCAGACTCCATATGCATGGATCAGGAGAATATCGAATTTGATCAAACAGATCAAATTATCTTTGTTTAATCTCTGAAAAATAACTTTCACCTAATTAGTCATCAATTCTGTTTGGTACATATACACTAGAGGGATGGAGATAAAGAATATTTATCTATAAGCATACATAGGTAATAATGACAATGCAAAAAAACTAAGCCCTTGGTCATCTACATTGGCTGCAAAGAAAAAACACTGATATTACTATAAAGTCAAAAAGTGACTCTGTGCCACTTTTCAATGTATTATTTCTGCATACTATATAAAAAATAAAGGAATAATATAGCGGAGAAATTAGCCAGATATTTCAATTAAAGCTATCTTGGATATAAGGATAGAGTTAATCTCAAGCCCATAGTAAACTTTTTCACATTTAAAAAGGGTTTTTAAAACTGAAATTCTATTTCCCATTTGGTTAAATAAAAAGTCACCTTTCTCAGGGGCTGGCAGAGTGGCTCAAGAGGTAAGAATGCCTGTCTAGCAAGCATGAGGCCCTGAGTTCAAACACTCAGGTGCCACAAAAAAATAGTCACCTTTCTCAAACACACAGTATGTCAGAATTTCTCCAAGCAACAGTCATTTCAACTAATAAGCAGTTAAGAAGCTTTCTACAGTTACAGAATTAAAAACAAACTTTTAAGAATCCCTTTGCAATATTCAATCATGAATAAAAATTAATTGAATAACCATTAATACCATTATAACCAATACTTGTTATCCCATGATAAATAAGTAATAAAATCATTATGATTCAATATAGTTTTACACTAAGTTTGCAATATAATCTTTTCTACACAATTTCATCAAACTTAGATATTCTGTTCATTGATAGAGTACAACAGGGATTTAATACCATAAATATACACAACAGACAATATACAGTTTACTTGTTAATTCAGAGTTATCACTTGGAGTCATCTTTGACCAACTCTGTGTATCTCTTGAAAACACCAGTCAACACAATTCATCTACTTCTGGCTTAAAGTAAAGGTGTATAATTTTTAGCTTTGTCAACAATCATTTGCCAATCTTAGAGGCAGGTCATTTTTTAACAATGCCATTTTTTTCCCCTATTTTATCATCTGAGAAGTACATGAATAAAATTATGTTTCTCACCAGGTGCCAGTGGCTCACAGCTATAATCCTAGCTATGGAGGAGGCAGGGATCAGGAGGATCACGGTTCAAAGCCAGTCCCAGGCAAACAGTTCATGAGACCCTATCTTGAAAAATACCCAACACAAAAAGGACTAGCAGAGTGGCTCAAATGGCTCATGCCTACATAGCAAGCATGAGACCTTGAGTTCAAGCCCCAATACTGCCAAAAAAAATTTTATGCTTCTCTGCAAAGGTTTGATAATAACCTTTTAGTGTTTCCTATACTTAATCTTAAAGAAAGCCCAACAGACAAAAATAGAAGATTTCAAGATGAAAATAAGAAGAAACCAACATACAGAACAGAGTTAACAAAAATTGAGTCCAACCAATCTAACCATTTCAACACTAAGTTCTAAGGAATTCAGGAGTATTCTGGGGGTTGTTTTGAAAGAAGATTCGATCAGATGAATATTTACCTACTGTTTCTTCACATCTAGTTTACTTTCCCATTTATAAGTAAGATATGGATTTCACAGCTTCAACGTATTTAAAAATCAGTGATAACTTTACTGTCTTATTTCCTACAAGTCCAACTAAACATACTATCTTAGACAGAGAAGAGAAAGGATTCAAAGTGGAAACAGTAGTAATTTGAAGTAAGCCAGTATCTCAACTATGAGGAGCACCAAAACACCAGAAGGAATTGTAGAAGGTAAGATCAATTTCTCTTCACTATTAATTATTTTAAACAAAATTGCTTTCCACTTCTTCTTTACAAAATAAGAACTATAAAGATAAATTTGTGGCCTTACATCTTAAGTCATAAACTCACTAGAAGCTAAAGATAAAAACTATGAGTACAACAAACTAGGTACTACATGATAAGAACAGAAAAGTATATATTTTTGAGTGCTTTTAAGGGATATATACATATTAGCCTAGCAAAACTTTTCCTAGCACTTTTTACAAATCATACAGTATGCATAATTTTTCAAGATCAGGAATTTCTACTTAACATGATATAAATTATTTACAGAAATTACTTTATATATGTATCATTTTCTTATTTTATTCTTTGTAAAGAAAAGTAATACTTATGAATGACTATCTCGATCAACAAAAAGAAAAATTTATCTAAAAAAAAAAATCAGGATTTATTGACACAAAAATATTTCTGGAAGACTTAAAGAAAATAAGTTTTGAAGTTTATCCCATAAAGTCATAATTTCTGAGACCTAATTTTTTCAGAGTACAACCTCATTAACAATCCAAAATACCATCTTGCCAAGAATATTCTTATCTGTCAGTCTTCACCAACAGAAGGAAGACATTTAAATTTGAATTCTTTTCCCTTTCTTTTCCTTCTTTGAAAGTAGCAAATATCAGTGAATCAACTAAATGGGAGATAAAGAGCTGAGATGCAAAGGTTAAAAAAGTTAAGATTAACAACAATTTTTGATTGCTAGGAGTGAACTCATTAGTAACCAAGATATCCAAATAGTTTTAGTTTAAAATTGCATCTATCTACACTTAGGATTTAAGCAGTGAAAAACTGTAAATTTTGGAGTCAACTCCAGTGAACCCACTACTGCCTGAGTAGCCTCATGCAAGTCTTTTAAACTCAGTATCCCAGTAACCTATGAGTATTTCCTTCACTGACTTATAAATGTTAAGTGAGATTATGCAAACAAAAAGTTCTCAGTAAACCACATGCAAATTTTACTTGCTGATGCTATTAAAGGTAATTAATAATAACATAACCTAATTTTTCCCTTCTTACCATCTTGGGGGGTGGGCAGGGTGGCACACACAAAGGAAAATCAGAGGAAAGGCATCACTAAACAGAGCAAACTCTCTGGAAGAATACTTAAAAACTGCTACAGAGGCCAGAAGTGTAGCTCGGTGTAGCTATAAGTGAGTCCAGTATGTGTACCTGAGGGCCTGGGGTTTGATCCCCAACACCTCAAAGAAAAAAGTTGTTAAAGGGATGAAACTGGAAAGGATTTTTCTCAATTCATTTAAATTTTCACCAAAAGGGATAGAATTACAAATCAATATAACTGCTCATGTATTTCACCAGTATCTTTCATATGAAATATTTCACATAATTTTGTATCTCAGATGCCTTCAATTAAAACTCTAGATATTAAGCAAATGAGTACACTGAAAAAAAGCTACAAAGGAAAACCATACTTTTCTATGTTTTCTAATCTTGTATTATGTGAATGTATGGCTTTGTAAGAATTGTTTAAATCACTAAACCTAATGATGAAACATGCCCAGAGATTTCTGAATGGCAGAATCCACAAGGTACAACACCAACTATAATTTAAAGTAGAATGAATTTTTCTTTTTTTTTTTGCTGGAAACAGTGGCTTAACTATAATCTCAGCTACTCTGGAGGGGAAGATCAGCAGAATGGAGGAGGTTCGAGGCCAGCCAGGGCAAAAAAAAAGATCCCACTGAACAAAATAACCTGGAGGAGGCATAGGTAGGAGAATCAGGTTAAGGCCAGAGTGGGCATTAACAGGAGCCCTATCTAAAAAATAACTTGCAAATATAAAGGGCTGGAGGTGTGGCACAAGAGATAGAGTGCTTGTCTAGCAAGCATGAGACACTGAATTCAAATCCCAACACCACCAAAAAAAAAAAATCTAAGTGTAATTTTTACTCTGGTCAACTTTATTCTAGTGTGAGAGCTAACAGACAAAAAGCACAGCTCCCTTCAGAGAGTGCCAAGTGAGATGAAAAGAGAAAAGCCTCATTCACAATACTCTTGGAATATTATTCCACTTTGGAGTATCTCTCAACTTTTTCCTCTTTTATTCCTTAATGAAGTAAGGATAGATATATTTTATGCACAATAGAAAAAATCCTTCCTTGCGTGCTAGTTATCTATGAGTAAGGATGAACAAAAACAGAACAACAGCATCTTAGGGAAATGTCGGAAATCTTATGAGAAAAGCAAATGAAGTTTATGTGCTTTCACTTTAAATCGACATTTATTTTAATCAAAACTGAGTCTTTCTGATTAAAGTCTAAAAAAACAAACAAAAATCAGCCCTACTCCAGACAGCTGGGCCAGGGGAAGAGAAAGGAAGCATTTACCTGAAGCATCTCCAACTTTAAAATCACTGTCATCTGAACTATCATAATCGAGAGCTTCTAGGAGAGAAGCTGCCAAGGGCTTCACCTGCCTCCTCTTGGAGCTGCGGTCCACTGTTAGGAAAGAAGATGACATGGTCATTGTCAATCACGGCCTGGCAGGACGGGGGACCTGGGTCAACCTGCGTCCTCTCTGCACAAGGCCAGGGTGGGGGACTGGGCGGGGACGGCCGATAAACCCAAGCTGACCCTCTGACGGGCATGCTTCCTCCATCCCTCGGGATCCCTCTGGGTGTATGGGATGAGTCCACCGACCACGCCTCCAGGGAACCGACGCCAGCGGGTTCCCGCGCACCACCCGCGCCCCCTGCCCCCTAGGCCCGGCCTCCAGAAGAGTTGGGCTCTGTCCCCAGAGGCCTGGAGTTCACTTACTAAGGAATCCGTGAGGTGGTCGTTTGAGGAGACCTAGGGAGGAGCTGCGGGAGCCCTGGCAGCCTGGAGCGCCGAGGTCGGGGTTGGGGCCGCCACGTCCGAAAGATGCTATTTAAAACCCGCGGCGCAGCCAACCTCACAGGGCGCCCCTGAGGGCCCTGTGGGCCCCGCTGTCACTCCAGCCCCCGCCCTCAGCCTCCGTCTGGCCCCGGCACCCCGCGCCTCCTCCCACGGCGCCCCGGCCGGAGGCGCCAACCGGCCCAGGCAGCCAGGCCACCCCAGCGGCCCTGGGGATTCACTTCGCCCAGTTAAAACTAGCAGGAAAAAATAAAAGGAAGAAAAACTTTATTAGCCTGCACCAGAAGCAACAAAAGACCCAAAACTTGTCAGTCCAAGCCCGACAGCCTGAGACAATAGAGAAAGCAACGACCCGGATGCGGCTCTGCCAAGAAGGAAGTGAAAACTCCAGGTTGAGTGCCGCCGTGAGAGCGACAAAGGCAGACGGCGCGTGCGCAGCCGCCCTCCCGCCCGAGAAGGAGCCGAAAAGAGCCGAGCATAGCCGAGTCTCGCCGAGCAGAGGCAGAGAGTCCACTCAGATCCGATGGAGGCTCCACCCACAGCCCCTGACTCTCCTCCCCCTCGGCTCCTAGCCCCGCCCTTCCGCTCAAATCTGAGGGAGGCTTTATCTCTTTCTGGTTGGAGGACAGAGGGCAGAGGGCGTGGGAAAGGGAGGGATAGGCTTGTGGTTGTTTCCAGAGGTGCTGGGATCAACGCAGAGCCTCATAAATGCTATAAGAAACTACTCAACCACTGCCACGCCCTACGATGGTTTTCAATTTTTTTTAAGGATTTACTTTAAAATAAACTTTCATCACAAGGTCAAAAGGACATTTGCTGCCAGGCACCCATGGCTCATGCCTGTAATTCTAACTACTCCTAAGGCAGAGACCCGGAGGATCACGATTCAAGGCCAGCTCAGGCAAATAGTTGGGAGACCTTATCTCCAATGGAGTACCCTACATGGGTAAAGCACTTGCCTAGCAAGTATGAAGCCCTGAATCCAAACTGCAGTACCACCCCCCGCCTCCCATCCCCCCACCCCCCACCCGCAAAAAAACCAGGACATTTACTACCTTAAGTCACCTTAACTCACACCAACAGCCAAACTCATCTGATGCTTCCATGTATTGCATCTCTTAAAATTTCTTGGAGCATGCAAAAAAATTATTTCGTGCAAAAGGGTAATGTAAGAATCATTTTAAAACTTGTTTAGTTAATGCTTTAACACTTCATAGAAAAAAAACTTAATAGAAAAAGTTATTCACTTAATTATATTACCCATTGTACTGTGCATACACATTTCCACATAAATAGAGCATACACAATACTTAGCTTTGCTAAAAGAAAAAGATAGAATACATGCAGGGGAAATTCTTTCTCAGGATGTGTGCTGAAATGGTGTCTTCTATCCAATTAGGGAATTTATTTTTTAAGAAGAATTTTGTGTGTGCGTGTGTGTGTGTCTTGAACACAGGGCCTATAACTTGAGCCACTCCACCAGCCCTTTTTTGTGGGGGGTTTTTTCGAGACAGGGTCTTGCCAACTATTTGCCCCACCGGCTCTGAACCACAATCCTCCTGATCTCTGCCTCCTGAGTAGCTAGGATTACAGACATAAGCCAACCGTGCCCCCAGCAAGAAGATTCAACTCCCCCCTCCCCTGCAGCACTGGGGTTTGAACTGAAGGCCTCGTGCTTGCTAGGCAGGCATTCTACCACTTAAGCCACTCCATCAACCCAAGAAAAAATTTTAAACCCATAAAAACAGGACAATATGTACAAACAGGTATAGAAGTCTTTCAACAGTTTCAAAAGGCACATTTACTCACATATAGGTTTAGTTTATACAACGTTATTAAAAATGTTAGGAACTGAAGTAATTTTAATAGCTTTTAAACTGTATATATCAAGGATAGAGAAACATTTCAATGAAGGTAATTCAATTCATTTATTCCTCATATATACTTGGAAGGGCAATGTTTGCAGCATGGGAAATACAGTGTTATAAAAGACTGTAAATGAAATTTGCAGAAATCAAACCATATCATGCAGTGGAAGAACCCACTTTTTAAAGAAACGTGTGAATTCTTTTTGAAATAGTAAACTGGAATTAAATTGTATAACATTGAGCTTGAAAAATATTTAGTAAATACTTATGCAGAGCCATTTATAAGATATACCTTCTACAAAATGTTCACTGTCTTTTCCCTACCAGAGCAGACATTACAGTTGAACATACAATCAGGCAAATTACTGTTTATGTAAATAGAGCTACCAGAGAAAATAAACACATGCTAAAAGGACAGGAAGTACTGGAGAAGGCAGCCTAGAGGAAGTCATATTTACATAGGTATCTGAACTCTCTAGGGAAATGGGGAGAGGCAACAGAGGTGTTTCTAGCCAAAGAAAGAATATATGCAAATACTCAAGGCTAAGTAACCATGTTGAGGTTGAAAATCTGATTGGTACATAAAGATGTTCAAACAATAAAGAAGAAAAATAAAATTTCAATGTTGGGAATATGAGGTTTTATTATTTGGCATGATTTGGGTCTAAAGGCAGGAAGGACCTCATTACCAGTGGAAAATAAGATATTTTAGTCCAAGACATGCAGTGGTAAGACAATTACTTAAATTATCACATGAAATCATCTATAATAAGGTGCCTGATAACACAACCCTGAATAAAAAGTGTGGTAATGGAACATTAAAATGGAAATGAGAAATAAAAGAACTAGACAAAGCTGGGTTCTGACAGACTAAGAAATGAGAATGGTGAAGGAAAACACAGGGTTTAAAATTCTTGACTCGAAACTTCTTCCAAAAAAATCACAAAAACAGGATTCCTCAACTTTGGCACTGTAGATATTTTGAGCCTGATAATTCATTGTTGTGTAAGGATGGCCTGTGTTTTATAAGATATTCCAGCTTCTCTAACTGCTAGCCAGTACTTGCCAAGAATGGCTCACCCTCACCCACTTTGTGATAACTAAAAATATATCTAGAAATTGCCTAACATCCTTCACAGAAAAAAAATCACAACTACACACCCATTCACACAACCACTGAGAGCCTCTGCTCTAAAAAAGAATCTCATCTCACAAAATCATGTGACCAAAAGAACCAACCATCAGACAGTGAAACTATACCCAAGTTAAGATGTTAGGCAAGTTTGGAAGAATTGAAGTTGTGTATTGGGAAGTAATGACAGCTTGATCATTGAGAGTGGGCTGCAACACCTCCAAAGTCTCCCTTTGTCAATACAATTGGAACTTTCTTTCTTGCCAAAGCTATCTGTCTTGCTAAAGACACTGTAATGATTGACCTCACCTGAGGTGATTACTTTGCAAAGCCACATGGATTCTTCTTATGTCCATCTTTATTGTATTTTCCCACAGCATCCTATAACTAATCTGATCCCCATATGCCTCAAGGAGTAAGGAAAAATTATGACCCAGAAAGAGAGAATGTTTTCATTTCTATTAGGAATAGTTTTTCTATATTTGGTGGCAGCATGATTTTAGTGCTATTGATGTTCCGAGAAGGTTTTTGTATGTGTGGAACGTGTGATTGGCTGCTGTGTAGACAAAAAGACTGCCAGATGTTTGTCCACAGGTACTTGACTTCCATTCCCATCTTCTCGAGCAGTATTGAGGTCCTATTAGAATAAAAACTACATTTTTCAGGCTCTCCTAGAAATAGGATAATAACTGGGTTCAGTGGCCTACACCTATAATCCTAGCTACTCAGGAGGCTGAAGAAGGGTAATCACATTTTTGAGGCCAGCCCAGGCAATTTAGTGAGACCTGTCTCAAAATTTAAAATAAAAAAGGACAGGGATGTTGCTCAGTGGTACAGTGTTTACCTAGCATGCATAAGACCCTGGATTCACTCCCCAATACCATAAAAATAAATAGATAGATAGATAGATAGATAGATAGATAGATAGATAGATAGATAAAATAGACTATAGTTGTGACTTAGGTAAGTTTGAAAATAGAAGGGAGGTAGTAGCCAATTCTCTGCCATTGTGGCAACAAACACCAATGAGCATGAGCTCTGTTGTGGCTTGAATTAGAAATAGCTACCATAGGCTCATGTTTCCCAACTTATGGCACTGTTTCAGAAGATGTGGAAACTGTGGAAGGTAGGTCCTCACTGGAGAAAGTACGTCATTGTAGCTGTGGCATTGAAGGATATAGTGGGTCCCCAGTATTCTCCCCTTCTTTTTCTGCTTCCTGGCCTGCCTTGAAGTTAACCGCTCTGCTCTGTCATGTGCTCCCTGCCATGATGGGCTGATACCTCTAAAACCATAAGCCAAAGTAAATGTTTCCTCCTTTAAGTTGTTTCTGTCAGGTATTTTGATCAGAGCAACAATCAAAGAAACTAATTCACTCCAACATGGAGTGACCAGACAACTTATGCAGTGTCCTGGGTGTTAAGGAGCTACGGCAGTCACAAAAGCAATAACTCTTCCTGACAGCAAATATACTTATGTCACTTGGTTCTAAATTTTCAGAGACAATTTCCTATTTTCTTTCCAGGCATCCACTGATTTTAAATAGTTTATTAAATTCTTCTCTTCTTGGCAATATAATGTTTTCTGTTTCTAGTGCACTGTAGTTTGACTGATACACTACTCTTAAGGAAGATTTGTAAGTTATTCAGAACAATTCTCTTCCATCACCTTGAAATGCTAATTTTACAATCTGAAAGTATAGCCACCAACAAAACCTCTGTCATTCATAACCCCTTGAGGAGATTATAAATCTTTACAGAAAATCCCTGGCTGACTTTATATTGCTGTAGCTAATATTTTTTGGATATATTCAAGAGAAAACAACGTTGATGAAGTTTAAAAAGTTCATTCTGCAATTTCTGAACTTAAGGAAAATCTAAGCCAGGCGCTAGTGGCTCATGCCTGTAATCCTACCTACTCAGAAGACAGAGATGAGGAGGATCATGTTCAAACCCTGAAGGGGCAAATAGTTTGCAAGACCCTATCTCAAAAATACCCGACACAAAAAAGGGCTGGTGGAGTGATTCAGATAATAGAGTGCCTTCCTAGCAAGGTCTTGAGTTCAACCAACTTATCTACAATCTATAACAAAGAGGGCCTTTCCTTCATGTTTGATACAGTTGGTAGTACTACTTATTAAGCCATTGCCTTTCTTTCTATCGTTCTTTCTTCTTTCTTTTTCCTTCTTTCCGCCCTTCCTTCCTTTCTTTCTTCTTTCTTTTATTTTAGCATGTCTAC
The DNA here is from genome assembly GCF_047511655.1 of Castor canadensis. Taxonomy (NCBI): domain Eukaryota; kingdom Metazoa; phylum Chordata; class Mammalia; order Rodentia; family Castoridae; genus Castor; species Castor canadensis. Next base: position 41,842,460 of record NC_133387.1, read on the forward strand.
ATTTACTTACATGTGTATACATTGTTTGGGCCCCCACTCCCTTAACCCCCACCCCTGGGCAGAACCTATTCTACCCTCTTGTTCTTCGATTTTGTTTAAGAGAAAACATATTAGATAATAAGAAAAACATAGCGTTTTTGCTAGTATGAGATAATGATAGCTATACAGAGAGATTCCTGTCATTGCATCCACGCACTTGTGTATTGCAACCCACATTGCTTCATCTCTGCCAGACCTCTTCACTACTTCCTGATCCCCTTCAGATAGTGACCTCTGCCAGTTTGAGATTACTTTATTCGCTCCTCTACAGTGAGCACATCAACCACATTCAAGTTTTAGGTTTCCTTCCCTTTCCCTATTCCTCCCATATGTGTTCTCCCCTTAGTGTGTGACCCATGTCCAATAATATTACTACATTTATTTTTGGTCTATAATCTGCAGAAAAGGTAGAACATGCGATTTTTGGCCTTCTGAGCCTGGATACCTTTGCGTAAGATGATGTTCTCCAGTTCCATCCACTTACTTTCATTCTTCTTTGTGGCTGAGTAAAATTCCATTGCGTATACATACCACATTTTCTTAATCCATTTGTCAGTAGTAGGGCATCTTTCCTGTTTCCATAGTTTTCCCATTGTGAATAGTACTGAAATAAACCTTGCTGTGCAGGTGCCTTTATAATAACTTGAGTTGCATTCCTTCAGATATATCCCTAGGAGTGGTATTTCTGGGTCATTTGACAGATCTATGTTTAGTTTTTTAAGAAGCCTCCATATTTTTCCAAAGTTGTTGTACTAGCTTTCATTCCCAACAGCAGTGTGTGAGGATTCCTTTCCCCCCTCCTCCCTCCCACACTCTCTTCCTCCTCCTCCCGATCCCCATCAACATTTATTGTTTGTGGTGTTCTTAATGATAGCTATTCTAACATGAGTGAGGTGGTATCTTAAGTGTAGTTTTGATTTGCATTTCCTTTATGGCTAGGGATAGTGAGCATTTGTTCATATGTTTTTAGGGCCATTTGGACTTCTTCCTTTGAAAAAGTTCTGTTTAGTTCAGTTGCCCACTTCTTAATTGGCTCATTAATTTTGGGAGAGTTTAGTTTTTTGACCTCCCTGTATATTCTGGTTCTCAGTTCTTTGTCTGATGTATAGCTAGCAAATATTTTCTCCCACTCTGTGGGTGGTCTCTTCAAATTAGAGACCATTTCTTGCTCTATTTGTCCATCCTTCTCTTATTGCTGGGCTGCTGGAGTTCTTCTAAGGAAGTCCTTGCCTATACCTATTGTTTGCAAGGTATTCCCTGATTTTTCATGTACTAACTGAAGGTTTCGGGTCTGATATTAAGGTCCTTAATCCATTTTGAGTTAATACTAGTACAGGGTGACAGCATGGATCTACTTTCAGTTTTCTGAAACTAGCAACATTTCCCAGCAACATTTGTTGAAGAGGCTGTCTTTTCTCCATTGTATGTTTTTGGCGCTTTGTCATCAAAAATAAGGTGGGCGTAGCTGTGTGGATTCACATTCGGGTCCTCTGTTCTGTTTCTAAGGTCTTCATATCTGTTTTTGTGCCAGTACCATGCTGTTTTTATTGTTATGGCTCTGTACATAGTTTGAACTCAGGTATTGTGATACCTCCAGCATTGATCTTTTTGCTCAGTATTGCCTTGGCTATTTGTGGTCTTTTCTGTTTCCGAATGAACATTACAGAAAATTTTTCAATCTCTGTAATGAATGTCATTGGGATTTTAATGCGAAGTGTGAACATGTAGATTGATTTTGGTAGCATAGTCACTTTTACTATGTTGATTCTGCCAATCCATGAGCACAGAAGATCTACCCATATTCTGTAGTCTTCCTTGATCTCTTTCTTCAGTGGTTTGTAGTTCTCCTTGTAGAGGTCATTTACATGGTTTGTTAAGTTTATTCCTAGGTATTTGATTTTTTTGGATGCTATTGTGAATGGAATTGTTTTCCTATATTCTTTCTCAGTTTGTTCATTGTTGGTGTGTAGAAAGGATACTGACTTTTGTAAGTTGATTTTGTGTTCTGCTACATTGCTGAAGCTATTTGTGGTGTGTAGGAGTTTTTGGGTCTTTGAGGTGTAGGAGCATGTCATCTTCACATAGGGATACTTTGACTATTCTTTTACCCATTTGTATTCCTTTTATTTCTTTTTTGTTCCTTATTGCTCGGCCTAAGAAGTCTAAGACTATGTTGAATAGGAGTGCAGAAAGTGGGCATTCTTGTCTCATTCATGACTTTATGGGAAATGGTTTCAGTTTTACCCATTCAGTATGAAGTTGGCTATAGGTTTGTCATATATAGCCTTTATAATGTTGAGGTACATTCCCTCTGTTCCTAATTTTCTTACAGCTTTTATCATGAAGTGGTGTTGAATCTTATCAAAGGCTTTTTCTGCATCTATTGAGATGATCAAGTGGTTTTTGTCTTTGCTTCTATTAATGTGCTAATTTGCATATGTGAAATCATCCCTGCATCCCTGGGATGAGCCAACTTGCTCATGGTGAATGATCTTTCTGATATGTTGTTAGATTTAGTTTGCCATTATTTTATTGAGGATTTTTGGCATTGATGTTCATTAAGGAGATTGGCCTGTAGTTCTACTTTTTGAATGTGTCCTTTTCTGGTTTTAGGATGAGTATAATGCTGGCTTCATAGACTATTTATGCAGTATTCCTTCCCTTTCTATTTTGTGGAAAAGTTTAAGAAGTGTTAGTATTACTTCTTCTTTGAAGGTCTGGTAGAATTCACATGAGAATTGAATCAGTGTCAGATCCTGAACTTTTCTTTTTTTGGGAGACTTTTTATTGCTGCTTCAATTTCATTACACATTATAGATCTGTTCTAGGTGGCTAATATTCTCTTGGTTCAGTTTTGGATAGTCATAAATATCTAGAAATTTGTCCATTTCTTCAAGATTTTCTAATTTATTGGAATACAGGTTCTCAAAGTAGTCTCTGATGATTCCCTGGATTTCCTTGGTGTTTGTTGTTATCTCCCCTTTTTCATTTCTGATTTTCCTAATTCAGGTCTTTTCCCTTCTCATTTTAGTCAGATTTTCAGGGGCTTGTTTATTTTTTCAAAGAACAAGCTTTTTGTTTCAGTTATTCTCTTATGGTTTTTTTGTTTGTTTGTTTTTTGGTCTCTATTTCATTAATTTCAGCCCTTTTAAAAAATTATTTCTCTCCTTCTGCTTGTTTTAGGTTTTGCTTGTTCTTGTTTTTCTAGGAGTTTGAGATGTAGTATTAAGTCATTTATTTGAGATCTTTCTGTCCTTTTAATATATGCACTCATAGTTATAAACTTTCCTGTTAGGACCGCCTTTGCTGTGTCCCATAGGTTCTGGTCGAAAGTGTTTTTATTTTCATTAGCTCCCAGAAAGCTTCTGATTTCTTCTCTTATTTCTTCTATGAACCACTGGTCATTAAGCAATGTGTTACTCAGCCTCCAATTATTTGCATATTTTCTGTTGCTGCTTTTGTTATTTAGTTCTAGTTTTAGTGCATGGTGATCAGACAGAATGCAGGGGGGTTTTCTATTTTCTTATATTTGTGGAGGCTTACTTTGTTCCCTAAGATATGATCTATTTTGGAGAAAGTTCCATGGGATGCTGAGAAGAATGTATATTGTGCTGTTTTTCTATGAAATATTCCATAGACATCAGTTAGGTCCATTTGGTTTGTGGTGTCATTTAGTTCTAGGATTTCTTTGTTGATTTTTTGTTTGGATGCCCTATTTATTGGTTATAGAGGGGTTTTTAAGTTTCCTAATTCCACTGTATTGGAGTCTGTGCTTTTAAGTTGTTTAGTGTATGTTTGATGAAATTGGGTGCACTGACATTCAATGCACATGGGTTGATAATTATTTCCTTTTGATATATTGTGCCTTTTATTAGTATGGAATGTCCTTCTTTATCTCATTTGATCAATGTAGGTTTGAAGTCTGCTTTGTCTGAGATATTATTGCTACTCCTGCCTGTTTTCAGGGTCCATTGGCTTGGTAACTCTTCTTCTAGCCTTTCACCCTAGGTCAGTGTTTATTTCTGTCAGTAAGATAGCTCTGAGATTCTGTCTTCCATTTATTCTAGTCTGCTGGAGTGGCTTCCACTGGGTTTTTGTTTGACTAAAGGGACTTTTTATTTCCAGGATTTCTTTGATTCTTTTTTTCTGAGGTTTTCCATATGTTTGTTCAACTCCTCTTTTATGTTTTGTATTGTCAACTTTAATTCATATATGTCCCTTTTATAATGTCCTTTGTTTCACTTTGGTGTTTGTTGAAGTTCTCTCTGAGCTCATTTATTTGTTTCGGTGTCTTCTCGTGTTCTTTATTTTTTGTGTTTAGTATCTTCTCCAGGAATTTCTCAGTAATATCCAAAATTTCTTGTTTGAGGGTTTTTATGTGGGTGTCACTGGGCTCCTTAGTGTCATTTATCATTGTTTTGTTGAGGTCATGAACTGGGTATCCATTTTCTTCATTTCCCATTGAATCCTATATTGAACTTTTTTTTGTTTGTTTGTTTGGCTAGGAGCACTCAGAATTACCCAATTGTAGCTCCAACATCTCAAGGAGGTTTCTGGGGTCACGGAGCTTTGGATTTCTGATTCCCTACCCTAGTCCAAGCCATTGTCTTTTAACTTCATGCTTTCTCCCCTTATCCATATCTTTTCTATATTCTACCTCATGAAGCTGGATTTGGGACTCTGCAAACCACATTTTTATGAAGCAATTAGATCTCTTGTATATTGCTGGAGAGTTGATATTGTAAACAGGAATTCATTAGTTAGATAGAGTAGAGCATGACCGAGGTGACCTTGCATGAAATTTACTTTACAGAAAGGAATCTGCAGCCACCTTCTCTATTGCAACTCATGAATGTTGCCATCGATCTAGTGATTCACCTGTAATCATTGGGAAGTTCTCACTGGATAGCCTTCTTCAACTTCATAATTATAAGTCACAGAAAAACAACTCCTGGGATAGCACTCCATATTTCAGTTCCTTTAACTCCTCCCAAACTGAACTAAGCAACATATTAAAAACATTATATATCATGACCATGTTAAATGCAAGGATGGTTCAATATATGAAAATCAATGTAACACACCACATTAAAAGAACAATGAAAAATACAAGAAAATCACAAATAATGCAAAAAAGGCATTGGACAGAATTCAGTGCCCTTCCAATACAACATTGGTCCTAGCCAGATCAAATTAAGCTAAGAAATAAAACACATCCAAATTGGAAGAAAAATAAAATTATCTCTGATTGTAGATAATATGCTATCATATGCAAAAAACCCTAAATATTCCATTTAATAACCTAGTGTGGAAAATAATTTTAAAAGTTACATCTAATAAACAAATTCAGCAAAGTAGCAGGATATAAAGTGAACATACAAAACCCAGTTGCATTACTATATAACCAACAATGAACCACCTGATAAGGAAATTAAGAAAACACTTCAAATTATAATAACAACAAAAGAATAATATGCTTGGTAATTAACTTAACCAAGAAAGTAAAGACTTGTACAAGAAATACTATAAAACAATACTGAAAGAAATTAAAGAACATATAAATAAATGGGAAGACACTTCATGTTCATGGATTAGAAGTCTCAATATTGTTAAGATGTCACTGCTACCCAAAATGATCTACAGCTTTAGCATAATCCTTCTCAAAATCTGCATACTTTTGCAGCAATAGGAACATTCTAAAGTTTATATGAAAACTTAATGAATCTTGATTACCCAAAACAATCTTGAAAAAGAAGAAAGTTGGAGAATTCACTTTGTCTGATTTCAAAAATTATTACAAAACTAATTATTTGAGTTACCAAAACAGTGTGTAGTACAAAAACAGACTCTTAGACCACTGAAGAAGAGTAGAAAGCCCAGAAATAAACCCTCACATATGTGGTTAAATGATTCTCTCTTCCTCTATTTTTAATAAATCTACACTCATTTCTTTTAGGCAGGCTTGTTAAGGTGTAATGGATAAGTGAAAATTATATATGTATAGTATACAAAGTGATGTTTTGATATATGAAAACACTGTAAGATGTTTACCATAAACAGGCTAGTTAAAAGAAAGAATTAAAAAAACATAATCAGGCTAATTAACATACTCTTTTCTTCACATCACCTTTCCCATTTTTGTAATGAGAATATTTAAAATTAAACTCTTAGCAAATCACAAACATAAAATTCAGTATTATTAACTATGCCAATATGCTGTACATTTGATCTAAAGAACTTCATCTTGCATGACTGAAACTTTGTACACTTTGACCCACATCTTCCCATTTTCCTTATCCCTCAGCCCCTGGAAATCATCAATCTTCTCTCTGCTTCTGTGAGTTTCGACACTTTCTGGAAATTTATAGATATATACTTCTTTTAGGTCAAACATTGAATATTTTATGCCTTTTGTGGTATCACATTTTCTTTATTGAATATGGCATTTATGACCTTGTGCTTTTTTTTGTTGTTGTTTTGTTTTTTTATTATTCATATGTGCATACAAGGCTTGGGTCATTTCTCCCCCCTGCCCCCACTCCCTCCCTTATCACCCACTCTGCCCCCTCCCTCTCCCCCCTGCCCCCACTCCCTCCCTTATCACCCACTCTGCCCCCTCCCTCTCCCCCCTACCCCCTCAATACCCAGCAGAAACTATTTTGCCCTTATTTCTAATTTTGTTGTAGAGAGAGTATAAGCCATAATAGGAAGGAACAAGGGTTTTTGCTGGTTAAGATAAGGATAGCTATACAGGGAGTTGACTCACATTAATTTCCTTTGCGTGTGTGTTATCTTCTAGGTTAATTCTTTTTGATCTAACCTTTTCTCTAGTTCCTTGTCCCCTTTTCCTATTGGCCTCAGTTGCTTTTAAGGATCTGCTTTAGTTTCTCTGCGTTAAGGGCATCAAATACTAACTAATTTTTTAGGTGTCTTACCTATCTTCACCCCTCCCTTGTGTGCTAAAGCTTTTATCATGTGCTCAAAGTCCAATCCCATTGTTGTGATTGTCCTTGATCTAATGTCCACATATGGGGGAGAACATACAATTTTTGGTTTTTTGGGCCAGGCTAACCTCACTCAGAATGATGTTCTCCAATTCCATCCATTTACCAGTGAATGATAACATTTCGTTCTTCTTCATAGCTGCATAGAATTTCATTGTGTATAGATACCACATTTTATTAATCCATTCATCAATGGTGGGGCATCTTGGCTGTTTCCATAACTTGGCTATTGTGAATAGTGCCGCAATAAACATGGGTGTGCAGGTGCCTCTGGAGTAACCTGTGTCACAGTCTTTTGGGTATATCCCCAAGAGTGGTATTGCTGGATCAAATGGTAGATCACTGTCTAGCTTTTTAAGTAGCCTCCAAATTTTTTTCCAGAGTGGTTGTACTAGCTTACATTCCCACCAACAGTGTAAGAGGGTTCCTTTTTCCCTGCATCCTCGCCAACACCTGTTGTTGGTGGTGTTACTAATGATGGCTATTCTAACAGGGGTGAGGTGGAATCTTAGTGTGGTTTTAATTTGCATTTCCTTTATTGCTAGAGATGGTGAGCATTTTTTCATGTGTTTTTTGGCCATTTGAGTTTCTTCTTTTGAGAAAGTTCTGTTTAGTTCACTTGCCCATTTCTTTATTGGTTCATTTGTTTGGGAGAATTTAGTTTTTTAAGTTCCCTATATATTCTGGTTATCAGTCCTTTGTCTGATGTATAGCTGGCAAATATTTTCTCCCACTCTGTGGGTGTTTTCTTCAGTTTAGAGACCATTTTTTTTTGATGAACAGAAGCTTTTTAGTTTTATGAGGTCCCACTTATCTATGCTATCTCTTAGTTGCTGTGCTGCTGGGGTTTCATTGAGAAAGTTCTTACCTATACCTACTAATTCCAGAATATTTCCTACTCTTTCCTGTATCAACTTTAGAGTTTGTGGTCTGATATTAAGATCCTTGATCCACTTTCAGTTAATCTTGGTATAGGGTGATATACATGGATCTAGTTTCAGTTTTTTGCAGACTGCTAACCAGTTTTCCCAGCAGTTTTTGTTGAAGAGGCTGCTATTTCTCCATCATGTATTTTTAGCTCCTTTGTCAAAGACAAGTTGCTCATAGTTGTGTGGCTTCATATCTGGGTCCTCTATTCTGTTCCACTGTTCTTCATGTCTGTTTTTGTGCCAGTACCATGCTGTTTTTATTGTTATTGCTTTGTAATATAGTTTGAAGTCAGGTATTGTGATACCTCCTGCATTGTTCTTTTGACTGAGTATTGCCTTGGCTATTCGTGGCTTCCTGTGTTTCCATATACATTTCATGGTAGATTTTTTGATTGCTTTAATGAATGTCATTGGAATTTTGATGGGAATTGCATTAAACATGTAGATTACATTTTGGAGTGTAGACATTTTTACTATGTTAATTCTACCAATCCATGAGCATGGGAGATCTCTCCACTTTCCATAGTCTTCCTCAATCTCTTTCTTCAGAAGTGTGTAGTTTTCTTGTAGAGGTCATTCACATCTTTTGTTAGGTTTACACCTAGGTATTTGATTTTTTTTGAGGCTATTGTAAATGGAATTGTTTTCATACATTCTTTTTCAGTTTGTTCATTGTTAGTGTATAGAAATGCTAATGATTTTTCTATGTTGATTTTATATCCTGCTACCTTGCTATAGCTTTTGATGATGTCTAGAAGCTTCTGAGTAGAGTTTTTTGGGTCTTTAAGGTATAGGATCATGTCATCTGCAAATAGGGATGTTTTGACAGTTTCTTTACCTATTTGTATTCCTTTTATTCCTTCTTCTTGCCTAATTGCTCTGGCTAGGAATTCCAGTACTATGTTGAATAGGAATGGAGATAGTGGGCATCCTTGTCTGGTTCCTGATTTTAGAGGGAATGGTTTCAGTTTTTCTCCATTAAGTATAATGGTGGCTGTAGGTTTGTCATATATAGCTTTTATAATGTTGAGGAACTTTCCTTCTATTCCTAGTTTTCTTAGAGCTTTTATCATGAAATGATGTTGGATCTTATCAAAGACTTTTTCTGCATCTATTGAGATGATCAAGTGGTTTTTGTCTTTGCTTCTGTTAATGTGGTTTATTACATTTATTGATTTTTGTATGTTGAACCACCCCTGTATCCCTGGGATGAAGCCTACTTGGTCGTGGTGAATAATCCTTTTGATGTGTTGCTGAATTCGGTTGCCATTATTTTGTTGAGGATTTTTGCGTCAATGTTCATTAAGGAGATTGGCCTATAGTTCTCCTTTTTGGAGGTGTCTTTGCCTGGTTTGGGATAAGTGTAATACTGGCTTCCTAAAATGTGTTTGGCAGTTTTCCTTCCCTTTCTATTTCATGGAACAGTTTAAGGAGGGTTGGTATCAGTTCTTCTTTAAAGGTCTGATAGAATTCAGCAGAGAATCCATCAGGTCCTGGACTTTTCTTTTTCGGGAGACTCTTGATTGCTGCTTCAATTTCACTTTGTGTTATAGATCTATTCAGGTGATTAACGTCCTCTTGGTTCAGTTTTGGATGGTCATATGTATCTAGAAATCTGTCCATTTCTTTAAGCTTTTCAAATTTATTTGAATATAGGTTCTCAAAGTAGTCTCTGATGATTTCCTGGACTTCCATGTTTGTTGTTATCTCCCCTTTTGCATTCCTGATTCTACTAATTTGGGTTTTTTCTCTCCTCATTTTAGTCAGGTTTGCCAGGGGTCTATTGATCTTGTTTATTTTTTCAAAGAACCAACTTTTTGTTTCATTAATTCTTTGTATGGTTTTTTTTGGTTTCTATTTCATTGATTTCAGCTCTTATTTTTATTATTTCTCTCCTTCTATTTGTTTTGGGATTTGCTTGTTCTTGTTTTTCTAGGAGTTTGAGATGTATCATTAGGTCATTGATTTGGGATCTTTCAGTCTTTTTAGTATATGCACTCATGGCTATAAACTTTCCTCTCAGGACTGCCTTAGCTGTGTACAATAGGTTCCAATAGGTTGTGTTTTCATTTTCATTGACTTCCAGGAACTTTTTAATTTCCTCTTTTATTTCATCGATGATCCATTCTTCATTAAGTAATGAGTTATTTAGTTTCCAGCTGTTTGCATGTTTTTTGTCTTTACTTTTGTTGTTGAGTTCTACTTTTACTGCATTGTGATCAGATAGTATGCATGGTATAATTTCTATTTTCTTATATTTGCTGAGACTTGCTTTGTGCCCTAGGATATGATCTATTTTGGAGAAGGTTCCATGGGCTGCTGAGAAGAATGTATATTGTGTAGAAGTTGGATGAAATGTTCTGTAGACCTCAACTAGGTCCATTTGGTCTATTGCATATTTTAGATCTTGTATTTGTTTATTGAGTTTTTGTTTGGATGACCTATCTATTGATGATAATGGGGTGTTAAAGTCTCCCACAACCACTGTGTTGGCGTTTATATACGCTTTTAGGTCCTTCAGGGTATGTTTGATGAAATTGGGTGCATTGACATTGAGTGCATACAGGTTGATAATTATAATTTCCTTTTGGTCTATTTCCCCTTTTGTTAGTATGGAATGTCCTTCTTTATTTCATTTGTTCAATGTAGGTTTGAAGTCTACTTTGTCAGAGATAAGTATTGCTACTCCTGCCTGTTTTCGGGGGCCATTGGCTTGGTAAATCTTCTTCCAGTTTCATCCTTAGCCTATGCTTATTTCTGTTGGTGAGATGGGTCTCCTGTAAGAAAAAAATTGTTGGATCTTCCTTTTTAATCCATTTCGTCAAGCGGTGCCTTTTGATGGGTGAATTAAGTCCGTTAACATTAAGCGTTAGTACTGATAGGTATGTGGTGATTCCTGTCATTTAGTTGTCTTAGTTGTTTGAAGGTTTAATTGTGTGTACCTAAGTTGAGGTTACTCTCTACTGTCTTGCTTTTTCTTTTCCTGTGGTTTGGTGCTGCCTGTCTTTTCATGGTTAAGTTGGGTTTCACTTTCTGTGTGCAGAATCCCTTGAAGAATCCTTTGTAGTGGTGGCTTTGTGGTCACATATTGTTTTAGTTTCTGCTTATCATGGAAGACTTTTATTGCTCCATCTATTTTGAATGATAGTTTTGCTGGGTAGAGTATCCTGGGGTTGAAGTTGTTTGCATTCAGTGCCCAGAAGATCTCACCCCACGCTCTTTTTGCTTTTAATGTTTCTGTTAAGATGTCTGCTGTGATTTTCATGGGTTTACCTTTGTATGTTACTTGTTTTTTCTCTCTTATAGCCTTTAATATCCTTTCCTTAGTTTCTGAACTTGTTTTAATGATGATATGTTGTGGGGTAGTTCTATTTTGATCTGGTCTGTTTGGTGTCCTGTAGGCCTCTTGCATCTGTATGGGAATATCTTTCTCTAGATTTGGGAAATTTTCCGTTATTATTTTGTTAAATATATCACGCATTCCCTTCGCTTGCACCTCTTCTCCTTCTTCGATGCCCATGATTCTCAAGTTTGGTCTTTTGATTGAGTCGGTGAGTTCTTGGATTTTCTTTTCACAGGTCTTGAGTTGTTTAATTAATAGTTCTTCAGTTTTTCCTTTAATTACCATTTCATCTTTGAGTTCTGAGATTCTGTCTTCTGTTTGTTGTATTCTGCTGGATTGGCCTTCCGGTTTGTTTTGCAGTTCTGTTTCATTCTTTTTTCTGAGGTTTTTCATATCCTGGGTGGTTTCCTCTTTAATGTTGTCTATTTTTGTTCTGAGTTCATTTATCTGTTTATTCATCGTGTTCTCTCTTTCACTTTGGTGTTTATACAGTGCTTCTATGGTTTCCTTTATTTCTTCTTTTGCTTTTTCAAATTCTCTATTTTTGTTGTCTTGGAATTTCTTGAGTGTCTCCTGTACATTTTTGTTGACCCTATTCAGTATCATCTCTATAAAATTCTCATTGAGTACCTGTAGTATGTCTTCTTTTAAATTATTCTTGTGGGCTTCATTGGGTCCTTTGGCATAGTTTATCTTCATTTTGTTGGAGTCTGGATCTGAGTACGTTTTCTTCATTCCCCTCTAGTTTCTGTACTAATTTTTTGCTGTGGGGAAACTGGTTTCCCTGTTTTGTCTGTCTTCCTGTCCTTGTCTTTGGTGTACTGTGTGCAATTAAGTATTTTCTAGCTTGTAATAATAACAATGTTAATATTTAGAATGGAAGGGTGAACTGAGATGGAAAGCAAGAAGTTAAAGAAATGGGAAAAACAAATACACAGACTGGAGGGAGAAAACAGAACAAGGTATCAGACAAGAAGGTTTCAAAGGTATAAACAGGGAGCTTTAGTGTACTAATTGACAGTAAGCTGAACAGACATTAGAGAGACAGAGAGAGGATTGAAAATCAAAAATAAAAAAAAGTAGGAATAAAAATAAAAAATAAGTAAATGAAAGAAAAATCTATTTATAAAAATGTATTAAAATAAAATGAAAAGACAAAAAATTTAAAAAAACCAAAAAAACTCCAAGTTCAAATGCAATGAAGTTTCAGTCTTAATAATTTGGGTGTCCATCTCAATCTCCAGTCCTGGAGATTGTGCCTCAGATATTGTTCTGTAGTTGTCTCATCAAAGAGGATGCATAAAGTAGAACAAAACTAGCCACACACACACTCGCACAAAAAATACCCCACCAAGTGTCCCAAGTTCAAATGCAATACAGTTTCAATAAGTTTTTCAGCTTGCAGGTGCAATTCGGTTGTTCTCTCATCAAAGGTAGGGAGACAGAGGAAAAAAAAGAGTCTGGAGACAGTTCTGAGAATGGTATCTGCAACTGTGGCTTGCCTGCCTGCTGCTGTCAGCCTGCTGTTGCTGGAGGTGTTATTTATGCAGATCTCAGGGGTGAGCTTAGCACTCACCTGGCCCTGCAGGCTTTGTTTGCTCAGATTTCTCCTGTGCGTGAGCCTCTGCTACAAGCTTTTCCCTTTCCAAGCACACTGGGAAAGGTGACACTGCACCCACGTTCTAAGGCCTGCGTGTTTATTTACAGTTCATGTGGGAGGTGGGTCTTCCTCCCTCTCCTGTGCAGTTCTCCTCCCACCTCCACTTTCACAAGCTTTCCTGCTCCTGATTACTGGGCAGTGCTGCAGCTCCTGCCAGCCGCCATGTTTGTTTACAGCTCATGTGGGAAGTGGGTCTTCCCTCCTCTCCTGTGGAGTTTTCCTCCCTTCGCCACTCTCACAAGCTTTCCCACTCCTGGTTGCTGGGCCCATGCCACCGCTCCCCCCAGAGGCTCTCCGGCCCACCCGGCTTGTTTATTTACAGTCCCGGGAAGGATTCCCTTCCCCCAATCTTCGGCGCTCAGTGCACCCCACCCTCTTTCCTGCGTGTCTTATTTGTTCTCATTGCTTATTACTCAGTTTCTCTTTTTTCCCTGGCTGGAGGTCAGTCTGTCCAGGGGGCTATGCTGCTCTGGCCCAGGCTTGTCTGTGGGAGTACCGTGGTACCGCAAAGCTCACCTGGTCCGCATCTTCCCAAGCCGTCTGGGCATAGGCAACTGGCGGCCTGGGGGCCCTCCTGGTTTCTCTGTTTAACGTGAAGTAGAGATTCTCTGTGCTGGTTGGAGGTGTGGAGGGGTCAAAGTTATGCCTCTTCTCAGTGATTATGCCTGCAAAGTGTGTCTCCAGCATCTCTCCAAGATTTCACTATAGGAGGTTTGCTTTCTGCTTCCTCCCTCTAGCTGCCATCTTGGAATCTCCCCTGACCTTATGTTTTTGTCTGCGCATTTGAAGAAGCCCTTACAGATTAGATTTAGCAGGGAAATTCCTTCATAATTCGGTCTGTTCAGAGATTCTAGAAGGACCTGATATACTGGGATTCTCAGGTGGTGAAGGTTCATTTTTCTGCACTTAGATTGAAATCAAAGGCAGAAACTCAAATAGCAAGAATCAGAGAAGCTTTATTTGCAGATGTGTGACAGGAAAGGCTGCATGGGGGGGTAGGCAGCAGGACCAGAAGCCAGTAGTCCTCCAAGTTGAGTTGGACATCAGATTTTATAGTTTTTTTATTGTCAGTGAGAGGAACATGTTTCAGCATGAAGACTTTGGCACCAACAGGTGTTTCTTAGGAAGGAGACATGGCGTTTCTGTGGTGTGAGCAGGTGTTTCTTGGGAAGGAGAGAGGGCTTTCTCCCTGGCTAATTGCCATCTTTGGGGGAACACGTGGACCTTCTGCAGTTTGTCCTTCAAGTCCCCCCTGTAAATGATTGCCCTAACTGTTGTTAGGAACAGGGATGATGAAGTCTATTTAGTAACTGCTTCCACAGAGGAGTTATCAAGGGGACCACAATAAGAGATCATCTTTATTTTTATCAGCATCTGTAGTTTGATGGATTCTAGGTGAGAGGAAACAAACTTGACAAATAAATTTAGAATGCAAGGTCCAAACCCAAGTAAGAGAATAATGGCAGCTGTAGGACCCAGAAAGAGTAGGAACCATGTCATGGGGCGGGGGGGGGGCAATATTTTATTTGTTCCCATACCTGTGTGGATACCTGAATTTTGAGGGACTGTTCCCAGAGCCATTTAGCCTTTTAGGGAATGTAGTTTATATGTTTCTTCACAGTGCCTGAAGTATTTATATGTATAACAGGAAGTATTGGCAATTGTGCATACCCTTCCCTGTTTAGCCAAAAGAAAATCCAAGGCTGTAGTCCATGAATCTAAGAAAAAAACTTGTTTAAGTCCAAAACCAAAAACACCATCTTTTTGTCCCTATTAAAGTAGAAGACCCTGGCCAAAAATATGAGTTTGAGCCTAGAGGGCTTTAATGTTATATAGCCACACATGCATAAGAACCGCTTCTTTAACCCTCTTGGCTTTGATTAATTTTTGAGAGGTCTGGCACAAATGACTCCATTTGAACTTTGACGGCATTCCCCTCTTGTCTCCAAACTACTTGTCTCTGAGCAGTCTCCTCTGAAGATTTTTCTCACTGGTTATTTTGATCCTTCCTTGTGAGGATTAGCTTTCTCTTTAAGTGTCCCACATCAGCAAGAAGCAACAAGCAGGTCAGGTGGGAGTTAGTGCCAATTAGACTTTTTTGGCCAAATTTAAGCAACAAAGAGGTTTAGAAGGATTTGCTCTTAGGCAGTGGACTTCTAGATAATGATAATACAAGACAAAAAACTTTTTTTTTAATTTTTATTTTATTCATATGTGCACACAATGTTTGAGTCATTTCTCCCCCCTTCCCCCACCCCCTCTCTTATCCTCCCCATCTCTCTCCCCCACTACCCCCTCACTACCCGGCAGAAACTATTTTGCCCTATCTCTAGTTTTGTTGAAGAGAGTATAAGCAATAATAGGAAGGACCAAAGGTTTTTGCTAGTTGAGATAAGGATAGCTATACAGGGAGTTGACTCGAATTGATTTCCTGTGCATGTGTGTTACCTTCTAAGTTAATTCTTCTGAACTAACCTTTTCTCTAGTTCCTGGTCCCCTTCTCCTATTGGCCTCAATTGCTTTAAAGTATCTGCTTCAGTTTCTCTGTGTTGTGGGCAACAAATGCTATCTAGTTTTTTAGATGCAAGATGAAAATCTAAAGCTAACTTGTTTGACAGATAGGTACTTGTTAGAGTCATTTTTTATGGACTTGATTGTAAATGCCACAGAAGAATCAGAACTGTAACAACAAAAACTTAAAAGAGCCATGGTTAAAATTCTGATGGACAATTTAGCAATTAACAGAACAAGATGTCAGTATTTATTTACATTTTGTATTTTGGAAGGCCTGATATACTTGAAAAATGTAAATATACTTAATGTATAGGAGTCAGCAATAGCAGTAGAGCTCTCTAGATGTTATATATACATGTTAGTTGTTGCCCTTGGAGTAAAACCTTACATTTACCATTAGTTGAGGGGGCAGTGTCATAGCCGCAAATAGCCTAATCACATGAACATATAGAGTACTAATTGCACTGTAATCACCTAAGACAATAGTTGTTTAACCACAACTATGAGATCACCTAGAAGATTGTACATAAACCAATTCTTAAATGAATTTCTAGTTACGACTCAGTTATTTCATGACAAAAATCAGCAGAGAACACAAGTAAATTTTATGAGGACAAAGTGTAGAGTTAGAAAACCTGATGGCTGATATTAATGGATGACTAATGACATACAGCAAGATTTTGCTGACCTGTAGCCAATAGAGTAATCCCCCCCCCAAGCCAAAGTTAACAGGCTTAATCTGACCATCACAGGCTAAGATTTCCTCCACCTGACAAGTGGAAGGAGTTGATAATGCCCAGTGTTTGAGAGGTAATGACACAGAAACCAGTTTTTTTTTTTAACTACCTCTAATTTGTTGACTTTAATAAAGACTTGTGGTCTCAAGACCTCTAGTGTAGGTTTTTTTTTTTTTTTAATGCTTCTTCTAGGAGCTAAAGTTTGCAAGGTAGATAATGACACCACATTTTTTTTTTTTTTAACAATGTTTTTCCCTCCTTCTGGCCAGCACTCCTGGTCTCACAAAGAATATTTAGGCCAATCCTGGGTGTAGCAGAAAATGAGGATTTTTTTTTTTTTAGGCTCTCAGAGTTAATATTTTTTCAATGCCTTAATAAATAAGTGAGGGTGAGATCCCTTGAGAATTTGGGAAATTTGAGCTCCCATTAAAAAGAGGGATAAGGGAGACTGGTCATTTTAAGGAGGGTCTCTTGTGCCTAGATGTCCCCAGAGCCACTGGGAACCATACTGTCTTGGGGAGAAGGCATCCCTTTCTCCCATCTCCCTCTGCTACCGCCATTCATGGCCAGGGTCATGGGGAAGACATTTAGGTCTGCCTGGATTGTGACCACCCTTACTGGTGTTACCTTTGACCAAGTCTTTGCTTATTTATTTTATAATCTTGTATATCTAGCAATTTTCCAATTATTAAGAGTTCAACAAGTTTTTATTGAAAAGGGTCCCAGGACAGCCGGGAGGGCTAGCACAGGTAGGGGAAGAGTTCCTTCCCTAAGGGGGAGACCACAGGAACATGTTCTGTTAAGTGCTGTATACTGCCCACTGTGTTGCTATGTTCTTTTGCATTTTTTGTTGTTGTTGTTGAGACTTTGAGGATTTCTCCTTTCCCCTAACCAGAAGGCTGGAATTTTAACTCTAAGGGAAAGAAACTCTGCTCCCATTTGTTCCTGGTGGGGGGTCACTAGTCATGTGCCTGAGGGTCTTAAAACAGCTATGTCTGCCTGAAAAGTCAAGCTGCAGATAGGGCAGAAGTATTTTTTTTTTTTCTCCTGGAGTATGGTATCTTTTTTTAAGCCCCCAGGAGGGCTTGCATCAGGAGAGGGAGAATGTGGGTGAGGCAGATAATGTTTGCCTAGGAAATATTGCTGATAAAAATCTTTCCTTGGGTGGTTTTGACCCAAATTGAACTGTTGTCTAGGGCAGAAGGGATGGCCACTCATTCTGATCTACTTGGGAAAGAAATAAAGGAGGAAACCAAAAGTTAAGATAAAAGCCTTGGTGCACTGAGGTTTTAGCTATGCCCACATAGCATTGGCACTCTGGTGTAAGCCCTAACAGGCTCAGAGCTTTGCTCCCAGAGTCCTGAGGGAGAAACCCTCCTTAACAAGAAAGAGAGAGGGAAAAGTCAGCCTGAGAATTCCACCACAGTGAAGCGTTGGTGGGGGGCCTCTCTAGGAGGACAGACTCCATCAGAGTGCTGGATGATCATGGCCACTTCCAAGGCAGTCCCCTTCAGTTTGACACAGCCTGTACTGACCTCAGAGGAAGAAGAGGCTCCCTTTGTGGTCACCACATGATATTCTGGGATTCGGGTAGTGAGAATCAAAGGCATCTCAGGTAGACTGAAATCAAAAGCAGAAACTTGAACAGCAAGAATGAGAGAAGTTTTGTTTGTAGAGATGTGAAAGGAAAGGCTGCATGGGGGGCATGCAGCAGGACCCAGAATCCAGTAGTCTGCTGGGTTGGGTTGGATGCCAGGTTTTATAGTTTTTTTTATTGTCAGTGGGAAGAGCATGATTTGGTGTGGAAGGAGAAGGGGCATTTCTCCCCAGCTAATCAGCATCTTTGGGGAACATGTGTACCTCTTACAGTCTGTCTTTCAGATCATTTTGTGGGGTCCAGAGAAGAGCTTGCTGGTGGAGTCCCTTGGCAGGCTGATCTGGTGTCTGGGTCCATAGGTAGGTGGGCCTTAAGCCTGTGTCCACTAAGTGAGCCTGTAGCCTTTGGTAGAAATGGGTGAACCTGAAGTCTAGAGTCATAAGGGCCAGTCTAACACCAGGACACAGGGGCAGTCTGACTCTGCAGTTCACTGAGCAGGCCTGGTGTTGCATTCATAAGAAAATCAGGTACTGACATGACTCCCTTTACTCCATGAAGGTGAATTCTATTCATAGAAGAATTATACACAGTGCTAAGAGTTGGAATCAGACTAAATATCCAATGGTAGAAAAAGAGATAAAGAAAATATAATGGGATAGTATCCAGGATATCCCGACATACATTGCACGGGTGAACCTTGAAGACATGCTAAGTGAAATAAGCCAGTGACAAAAAGACTAACACTTATGATTCCCCTAAATTGAAGTACCTAGAATAGTAGAAATAATAGAAACAGGAATAGAAACAGGAAGCATGGTTTCCTCATGCTAGGGGGAGGGAGAAATGAGTCCTTCATGAGTATAGAGTTTTAGTTTTGCAAGATGAAAGAGTTCTAAATATGGATGGTGGTGATTAGTACATAATGACATGAATACACTTAATATCTCTGAATGAACACTTAACAATGGTTACAATGGAAATCTTAATGAATATTTTACAATTAAAAAAACCTAGAAAAAGGCAAAAGGTTCACAAAAGTACTATCTGTACAATATCAATACATAACTGTTCAACAAGCACCCACAAATATATGAGATCAAATTTCTATTTAAAACTTAATATTTTATATCAATCTGAGCTATTTTGTTTCCTTGATCAAATCCTGACTGATCTGAATTCTGTATCAGAAAGAACAGATCTTTAAGGATGGTTCTTTTACAATGCTTCTTTGTTATATAGCATTAGTTCTCTGATCTGATTAGACTGAAAGGCATAGAGTTGGGGCATGGCTCAAATGATAGTGTGCCTGCCTAGATTGAAAAGCATCAATGACTCTGTTTCCATTCTTAAGGGGACACTAGTAGTCCACAGTATGTCATGGCAGAATAGTTACTTAAATTTTCATCAGTAGATACCTGTAACTAAGTGCCTATAGAAGGTAAGTCTTTGCATGACCAAGTATTTGCTGTCATTAAAAATTTTACTGCTAATAACAAGTATAATGGAGTTGGTTATTTGATTATAAATGTTCTTCAGGATTCAGAAGATCAACTTCCCTATAAATGACCTGAAAACTTCTTAAGATTTATCTTAAAGATACCTTTTACTGCTATGGTCATAGGGATAAGACTTAAGAAAACCAAACTCAAAATTTAAAGTAACCAAAATCTAAAATCTATGAATGACTGAATCTTTGCAATTCCAGGCTTTATAGAGTTTCTTATGTTAAAGTTAGGATGTCCTTGGAAACTGGGATGGAGATATGGGACTATATTTGGATGAAGCTGGGGACTTTGAATCTGAAATTCAGGCCTTTCTGTGCCTTAAGTTGTTAGTCAAACCCTGACTGAAGATACTGTAATAGCCTCTCATGAAGTAGTTACTTTGTGAGTGTATACTGTTCCTTCTAAGGACCTACTCTTACCACCTCTCATCACTTTTAGATATGATACCAGACTCAGGTGCAAACAGACTCCAATGTGTGAAACACAAAGTGAAGAGATGCATTACACACCTATAGAATTGGTGTGTAATGACAAATTTATAATGGGAATGGATTCTAAGATTGTGGGATCAGGATAGAAGGAATATAAAGTTGGGTCAAGCCAAATTTCTTATAATGGCCCCACTAAGTAGAGATCCCAGAGTTGTTATGTTAGTCTGAGGGGTGTCTGGGAGTGGCTCTAATGTTTTTCTTTGTTGGCTGGCTAAAACCTGAATCAAAGATAACCTACATAAAAGGAAGTTGAAATGCCAAAACTGTCCTGGTACAACATAAAAGAAGGTACCAGAACACTCAGGAAGATTAGAATGATAAAGTAGGATTTACTATGTAGAATATGTAAGACTTGCTGACCCATCCACTAAATATTTCCCTTGTGAGGGTCCAGAGGACATTCAAAGTCTTGAGAAATATGATTTGTGAGAGAAGCTCTAGACTAGGCTCTCTGGCTTAAGTGAACAATCACTACCATTGATTGGATCAGAAAAGTGGTAAGAGCTAAGTGTAAGCACTTAAATTACCAAACATAAGGTAGGCATACTTATTGCAATACACAGGAAAGCCAAAGAAGTAAAAAAGAATAGAAATAGCTACAAAAATGTTTGGCATTGGCTACTCAATAATGGAGTTCCTAGAACTAAAATAGCTGATAAGCCATCTTGGCATGCTTACAAAGAAAATTGTAGATGAGTAATCAAAGCTTGTTATTAATTACCATACTGGAGAGTTGAAGCTTCTTTTTTTTTTTTTTTTTCATTTTTCTTTTATTATTCATATGTGCATACAAGGCTTGGTTCATTTCTCCCCCCTGCCCCCACCCCCTCCCTTACCACCCACTCCACCCCCTCCCGCTCCCCCCCTCAATACCCAGCAGAAACTATTTTGCCCTTATCTCTAATTTTGTTGTAGAGAGAGTATAAGCAATAATAGGAAGGAACAAGGGGTTTTGCTGGTTGAGATAAGGATAGCTATACAGGGCATTGACTCACATTGATTTCCTGTGCGTGGGTGTTACCTTCTAGGTTAATTCTTTTTGATCTAACCATTTCTCTAGTTCCTGGTCCCCTTTTCCTATTGGCCTCAGTTGCTTTAAGGTATCTGCTTTAGTTTCTCTGCATTAAGGGCAACAAATGCTAGCTAGTTTTTTAGGTGTCTTACCTATCCTCACCCCTCCCTTGTGTGCTCTCGCTTTTATCATGTGCTCATAGTCCAATCCCCTTGTTGTGTTTGCCCTTGATCTAATGTCCACATATGAGGGAGAACATACGATTTTTGGTCTTTTGAGCTAGGCTAACCTCACTCAGAATGATGTTCTCCAATTCCATCCATTTTAACTAATGCTCATCATTGATCCAATTTATAGATCCAAAGTTCCCTTGAATGAAGAAGGGACTGAAGTTCCTTAAGTGTGAACCCAGATACATAGGCAAAATTTACACTATATATTGTCCTTTTAGCCTTCCTCAATAAAACTTAGCAGGCTGAATAAGTCCTGCAGAAGAGGAAATAATCAGACATTTCAGGGATTACTAGACACTATCTTTGAACTGACATTAATTCCTGGAGACAAAACTTCTCTAAAGTTCATTAGTCAGAGCACATACTTACATAAGTCAATGGAATATTGGGCTCTTATCCACTTTAGGTTGTACCTATTGTGGCCCCAAACTTATCAGTAAGTTGTTTCCACAGTTCTAGAATGCATGATTGCAATGGATATACTCGGTACCTGGCAGAATTCTTACTTTTGTTTTTATTACTAAGAAAAGAGAAGTGGAGGCCAATAGAGAGGCCTCTAAAATAGTAAGTCAAGAGCAATACCACATATGGGAAGATGGAAGTGATTAGAGTCATTATCATGGGTTTTGAAGACATATGGGTAGTGATTTTTGCTACAGTTCCATTGAACTTACCTATTAGGACTGTGGAGAAGAAAACTGGTTCTTGGAGAATGACAATGAATTATTGCAAGCCTAACCAGAGGGTGATTTTAATTTCAGCTGAAGTTCTAGAAGTGGTTTTATTGCTGTAGAAAGATCAATACAAACCTTGGCTCTTGGTGTTTAACCTATGAACTGGCTAATTGTTTAGTATCTATAGCTGCTATTGAAAATATCAAAAGCAATTCGCTTTCTATTGACTGGTAATATACCTTGACTGTCTCATCTCAGAGTTATGTAAATTCTCCACCACTCCTAAAAGAGCCTCCAATTTATATGTTTATTCCACAGGAAATAATGCTGATCAGTTCTCTTGACAGTATTGTATTAATTGGATCTCATAACAAAGAATTAACAACCAGTCTAGACATATTAGCAAAATATATGTGGGCCAGCTGGTAGGAAACAAATCTGCTGACTCAATCATGTTTCTGCCACTTGAGTGAGTGAAACTGCTAGGCTTCCAGTGGTCTGGGACATATCAAGACATCCTTTTCAAAGTGAAGAACATATTATGGCATGTGTCTTCTCTTGTGAAGAGGTATAATACAATGTAGGCCTCTTTGGATTTGAGTGGCATTTACCTCATTTGCACGTGGTATTTACCCATCTCTTGAGCAACTTGAAAAGCTGCTACTTTTGGGTGGGGCCCAAAACAAAACAAGGCTCTGCAATAAGTCTATGCTACCATTCAATTTGCTCTTCAATTAAGATGTGCACATATTTGTTGGTACTTGAAGGATATTACCATGCTACATGAATTATTCATTGTGAATTGGGTGGTGTGTGAAAGAAAAGCCATAAAGTTGTGTGTGAACAGCAGCATTCCATTACCAAATGGAACTAGGACAAGCCAGATAGGTTTGACCAGGTCCTAAAACATAAGTTGCATTGAAGAAGTGTCACAGATAACCATGATCCATATTCCTTTAATATCGGCTTCTTCCCACTTAACATGCACATGTAGCTCCATGCAGAGCTGCCCATTTCTAGTTCTTTTTATTTATTTATTCATTTGGGTTCTTTTTAGTGTTGAAATTGAACCCAGTGGCTTGGGCATGCTAAGCACATACTCTATCAC
The DNA here is from genome assembly GCF_047511655.1 of Castor canadensis. NCBI lineage: Eukaryota > Metazoa > Chordata > Mammalia > Rodentia > Castoridae > Castor > Castor canadensis. The sequence continues at coordinate 41,865,306 of NC_133387.1, forward strand.
TGACTGGTACCCAGTTAATTGAAGAAGAAATATTAGAGCCTCTTTTATAGATGGTTCTGTATGAAATGCTATCAATATACCCACATAGATAGCTGTAGCCCTATAGTCCCATTCTGAATGTGCCCTGAAAGACAATCCACCTAAAACTAGAACTTTTAGCAGTTTACCTCAATATTCATTTTATTTGGAAAGATGGCCAGAAATACAGATCTATACTGACTTGTGTGTATGTGGCTATTGTTTTGACTGGATGACTAGGGATTTGCAAGGAACATAACTGAAAAAAATAGTGACAAGAAGATCTGGGAAAGACACATTTGGATAGAGGCTTTGACATGGATGGTTATCAAAGAGCTGATAGAGGAGAGGAGGATATGAGCTATCATGGAAGGGTACTCTTTTGTTACCAATGGCCTAGACACTGTAGAGACAGATTTGATTTCTTTGCCTGCATTGTTTCTGTAGACTTACAAAGTGCCCTACCATAATGATACTCTGCATAATGCTTCTGACCAACAATCTCATTTTATAGCAAATGAAATGTGGCAATGGGCTTATATTAATGGAATTCATTGATCTTACCTTATGCTTTATCATCCTGAAGCAATAGGTGGAATCACCATTTGAATGACCAATTACAGTGCCAGCTGAGAACAATACCCTAGTGAACTGGAATAATTTCTGTAGGATATTGTATATATTCTAAATTAGTGAACAATGTATGTTGCTATTTGCCAGACTCAACAGAGTATATATGAGAATGGCTCTTCTTACTATGATCCCTACAGATTCATAGTGAAATGTTGACTTTCCATCTTGTCAACTTTGAACTTTTCTGGTCTAGAAGTCTTAGTTTCAAGGGAGGAATGTTTCTGTCTCGAGATGCAGCAATGATTCTATTAAACTAGAAGTTTAAATTGACTCCAGTTCATTTTCAGCCCCTTTTGCTGGTCAATAAGCATACAAATAAGGGTTTATACTATGAGGTTAGGTGATTGGTCCTGATAATCAAGGGAACATTTGGATATACAACTCAATGGCATTAAGGAGAAGTATGTCTAAAAAGCATGAAGTCACTTTTTAATATTCTTGTTGCTGCAAAATTCCTTCCTCAGTTTCTATATTTCTGGTCTAGCTTTGTTTGAATTCCATGGGAAGGAGTTCTAGCTTCTTTAGAACATTACATCATTGGAGTCTAGAGGCAACATGAAACCAACAGGGTTACTCTGACCATGTGCCTCTTCTCTTCCCAATTGCTTATCTGTTAACTTTAGGCAGCAAAGGAAGCATTGCTTCCACAGCTTGGTAGTCTATCAATTCTTTAAATAAGTCCCTTATTATACATATATATATATATCCTAGGAGTTCTGCTTCTCTGACTCTGATTGAATCCTGACCTATATATCTACCTTCATTTCTGATTTGTTTTAACTTTTTGTACTGACTCATCCCTTCTGGCTTTTTCCTCATTTGTTTGTATTCTCTGGAGTTTTGCCACTGACCCTCTTTTCTTCTCACACTTTCCTTTATACACATTTTTTGTAGACAACAATTTCCATTATTAACTCTCATCTATAGGCCCTTTATTTTCAAGCTGTATACACTGAGTCCAACATTCTCTTGAGGTCAAGACTGATATTTCTTCTGGTTTTAAATGTTTCTAACTGTAGATATCATTTAGGTACTATGGACTCAACAATTACAAAACTGATTTCATACTCCTGATCTTGTAATGGTACCATTATACACCCAGTAACTTAAGCCACATACCAGTGTTTGTCACAGAATTTATCATAAAGCTTTGCAATTATGCATCTGCCAGTCCCACTAGACTATATAGTATTAAAGGAAAATACTAGTGTATTAAGTCTTCTTACATTAAGTACTAAGCACAATGAACAGTACTTAGCAAGCATTCAACATATGTTTAATGAATGAATAAATGAGCAAATGACTGAATGAACTAAGGAATTCATGGAAAAGATAAAGATTAGCCAGACAGGGCAATGTATGCAATGCCAGCACTCAGCAGGCTGAGGCAGGATTGAGAGTTTAAGACCAGCCTGAGCTACATACTGAGCTCTAAGTCAGTCTGGACTAAATAGTGAGACCCTGTCTCAAAAAACAGAGAGCAAAGAAGCAAAGATAAAAATTGAAGAGATAACTGAAGGTAATATAGAAGAGGGATAAAAAATAAAGTAAAAAGGCTATAATCTGAAGACCTAAGTTTTTGATGTAATATTTCAAAAAGTACAAACACAAACTTTTCCTAAAATAATATTGATCCAGAAGGTTTCAGTTATAAGAACTATTATTTAAAATTTCTAGTTTCTGTGCTTTTTAATATTCATTGACTTTAGTACAGAAAGTGCTTCAACTATTTAATTTAAACTGATGGCAAGGAAGCTTTGATATCTATAATTCCCAGACAAAAATACATTTTCATTTTTCTAATAGAAATTTTATAATTAATTATAGCTTATGCTAAATAATCATACTAGTAGAAGAACATATTTGTTTTTAGATTAAGGATAGCCTCAGAATCTTTATTAGCAAGTAGTATAATTTGCATTTTTGCTATCAGAAAAACAACTTCAGTTGTCAATTTATCTACTAGAAAAATAATTAAAAGCCTAAATGCAAGCGGAATAAAAATATAAGATTCTGTATTCAATTTATATTAATATAATTGTATTCCATGGCTCACTTATCAAATTATTTTTCTCTAAAGAAACCACTTCTTTACTGTCATGCATTAATAACAGCCCATAAGCACTATAGCTTCCAGAATTTTCTAGGCCTGAATCTTCAGGGAAAATATACAAGAGAAATAATTTATCTTGGGTACTATTGGTAGCTTTTTTTTAGAGCTATTCACCATACAATTTAATTTAGTTTGGACAACTATTATTTATGTTTTTGTATTTTAAAATTATTCACAAAATTAAATAAAACAAAAGAACAAGAAATCCAAAGGGTCCAAATGTCAGAGTTGGATATTGGAAGACAACTCCAGTTCATTTATTAAGATCTTATGCCCTGCAGTTGCTTTATTTTGGGTATAGATATAAAACATTTTATGATAATTCATTGCCTAAAGAATAAAGTTCCAAATCTCAAATTCTCAAGAATCCGGATGAATTTCTTCAGTCTCATTTCTTGCATCTCCTCCCTGTGTGACTTAGGTCCACATCACACGGTACTCATCTCAATTCCTCCCACATGATATGCATTTATACTCTGAACTTTCATTTCTCTCTGCTTTATTCAGGATATTTTTATCTATATGAAATTCAAAGTTCTTTTTCTGGCTGATCATTCTGTATAGGCTTATACAATGTCACAGTCTTCACTAAGTTCTTCACATTCCTCTGTTTTAATTCTGTCTGTATTATTCATATTTTTGCTTTTGTATGCTCCATTGCCCAAATCAAGTCATCTGGCTAAGCCTGATCTCAACAGGGAGATTAAATATAATCTTTTCCCAGTAAGGTCATTAAATATCTGTGAACAAAAAGCCACTCTAGAAAAGTCTGTCCTTTGGGCTATAATTATTTTAAGTCTCCCTTTTATATTCAGGTCTCACTTTTCTTTTCTCAAAATATACTCACCACTGGAGAGAACCTAAAAGTCCTACAGGTCATTATTTCCAATCCAAAGTCTAAAATCTATGAATAAATCAATCTCTTTCTCTCTCTCTCTCTCCTTCCCTCCCTTTCTTTTTCCCCCCTTCCCTTCCCTTCTTTTCCCTTTTTTTCTTTTCCTCAAGCATGATAGTTAAGAGCTCTAGCACTGAACTGCACCCTAGTAGTTTCTATATTTGTTACAGGTCTCTGATACGGAGGTCTATGAAGTACTAAAGACTTCATTTGCCCTATGGCATTCAAAATACAAAGGTAGAACACAGACTGGATAACTACAATGAATCATCCTATTCAGAAAAGACACACTGGTCTTGAAGTTTCATTGGGTAGAGGTGATTTATAACTGAAGACAGGATACTCCCTATTTAGGACTATTTGGAGATTATTTCCTTCTAGGGAGAACATTAGAGAATAGGACCTCCTTGGAAGATAAGCACATCTTTTTATCTGCTTCTTACCCCCAGAATATTGGGGAGCCTAGATATCATTTCACTTCTCAAATACTCAGTATCTTTAATCTAAAGCTAATAGCTCTTTTACCAGTATGTGATCTATTTCTATTTAATTCCAGTCATCAATGGCCAAATCCACAATTCTTTTTGAAGCATACTATGTTGCATTAACGAACTACTAAGCATACGTTTGATGACTTAGAGGGATACAGGTTTATTTCTCATTTTCAATACATGTCCACTGCAGGCCAACAATGGTCCTGTTCCAAGTAGTTCTTACTCTGACACTCACACTAATAAGAGCATCCACTATCTAGAATATTGCTAATCATGTGGCAGAGGGAACTTGGTACATGCAGGCTCTGAAAGCTTTTGCTTATGCATGCCATGTTACTTTTCATATCTCACTTACTAATAAAGCAAGTCATCTAACCAAGCCTAATAATACTAATGAGGCAAATAAATAATATCTCCTACCAGGGAGAGGAAGTAAGTATTTTTATAGAATAGAATCTAGCACACATATCATTCCTACTTCTGAAGCTCACATTGAATTTTGCAACATCTCCTCTACCATAACTCCTTCTAGAGTCACCTCTATTTTACCCAACCCAATATAGGTAACATACTCTTTCCCCTAACTTCAGTGTGCAAAATTCAGACTTTTACAATTTGATGTGCTGGTTAATATTTGGTGGAACTTTTATTTTGTAGCTCTTTTTTGCTAACATTTCCAAAGGCATTATTTGGCAACTCATAGTATTGCTACCTACAGAAATGAGGTCAATGACAAAAAAGTAAGTTATTGGATCTTACTCACTTCCAAGTACTTTCTATGTCTTTTTGGGCCTTTTTTCCTTTTTTTTTTTTCTTTTTTGGCAGTACTGAGGTTTGAACTCAGGGTCAAAGGCAGGCACTCTACCACTTGAGCTACTCTGCCAGCCCTGTTTTGTGTTGAATTTTTTCAAGATAGTGTCTCCAAACTTTTTTGCCAGGGCTGGCTTTGAACTGTGATCCTCCTGATCTCTGCCTCCCAAGTAGCTAGGATTACATGCGCCACTGGTGCTTGGCTTGTGCTAATTTTTTTTAACATAGCCATATTTCTTACTGTAGTCTATACAACATACCAGGGAGATCTTTAGTACCTATCTGATCTCATTTTTCTCTTACTTTATTTTGGTTCAGCCACATCAGCCTCCTTTGGGTACATTTAAAAAAATTGTTATTGCTTTATAAAATCTAAAAGCCATTTCTCTTGCCAATTAGAATGTTCTTCCCTAGATCTTTACCAAGTTATCTCCTTCTTTTCTTTTAAGGTTTCAACTCAAATACCTTCAAAGGGCTCTTTCCTTATCCACTCTAACTAAAGCAAATTTTTCTCCTCCACCCTTCCCATGCCATTTTTCTCTTATTTTTCTATTTTACTAGCTTATCTATCACTATTTAAAATTATTTTTATTTATTGTTTGTCTTCCCCCAAAAGCATGTAAGGTCTGATAAGACAGAATAATTTCCTTCTTCACTGCTGTATTCTTAGTGGCTAAAACAGTGCCTGGCACAAAGTAGGTACTTAATACTAGGTTTGCTGAACAATGGTGCCACCCATGGAACTTGCCACCCTGTTGGCCTGCCAGTTGACCCCACATTTCAATATGTGGTTGCCTGGAAAAAGACAACAGTCTTCATAAGCTTTATGACACATCATGTTAATAGTCATCATCTATTTTTTTTCTTACCTGCTGATCATACTTTCTCTCCCAAGTATTTCATGTTGAATTTCCTCAGCTCCAAGTCCTTTTAGTCTTTTCTCACTCAACCTTCCCATTCAGTGACATGGCTTATTTCCCACCAGTAAATGGATTCCTAAATTTATTCTTCCAGTCTAGATTCCTTTTCTGCCCTATTGAAATTCACTTGGGTCTTACATAGACATTTATCATTCTCTGGTTTCTTATTTCAATCATTGGCATAAATATCCACACATTTGGTCACAACTCAACTTCTGAAATTATTCTTAACACCTCCTTTCTTCCCATATTCAACCAACCACCAAGTCCTGTTGGTGAAACCTCTTAATAACTGCAAGCTTTTTTTTTCTTTTTCCATTATTACTTTCCCTATATTAGTCCAGGCTACTATTCTCTCTCACATGGACTATTGCAATGGCCTCTTTGCAGGTCCCTCACCCTTCATGGTTGTCCTCTCTATCCATTCCTTATAGACAAAGCAAAACCTCAGAATCTTCTTTTTGGTGAACTTCCAAAGTTCTGAGTGTAAAGCCTTGTGTAAGTGGCATTGATGCAGATCTGGTCCCCACTTTGCCCTTCCTCTTCAAGCTCCAGCCATGCTAGACTTCCAGCTCCACAGTTCGCCCAAGCTTGAGACCTTCATGTGGGAGACCAGTAACTAAATAGACTGAGAAGAAACTTTTACATGAGCATGGCCATGTCAAGGTCCTTTGTGCTGAGAAGGCAAGACCCCAGCATGAAGGAAGTGAGCAAGGTTCAGCAAGGCTGCCTTGCAAGAGGGGAGACTGAGGCAGTGGAAATAGACTTTGACATGAGCACAGCTCTGTCAAGGGCCTCTTGGCTGATAGGCATGGACCCAGCCAAGGGGAGGCAAGGTTCAGCAAGAAAAACAGGATGTGCTGACCTAGTCCGGATAGTCTGTACTAAATAACAACATACCACAGCTGCACTGTTCCTGCCACCTATGAGACTGGACCTATGAGATCCCAACCTGCATTGCACCCCACTTTCTCACACATGCTGTATAAATAAATGCGCTTGGAAGCCTCCGGCATCTCTCATCAGGAGTGTCGGACCCTCCCAATCCCGGCTTTTCCCTATGTCTGTCTTTGTGTCATTTTCTTAATCCCCAGTCACTCCCAGTCAGGTCAAGGGACTTGCTCACGCTGGCGTGAGACTTCAGGTAAGTTATGTCTGCTCCATACACCTGCATCTGCCATCTTCACTCGGTTATTGCCTACTCCTCTTTCTTTTTCGGAGGAGCTTCCTACTCTTCCTGCTCCCCATTACTTGCTTGATCAAGCTACTTAGGGGACTCCAGGAGATCAAACTGTCTGCTGTAACTCCAAGCACCCCATGAAGACTGTTCCAGGTAAGACTTTGGGGTTAAAAATAATAAATGAAAATTGAGTTAGGGTAGTGGAAACTGTTATCTGTAAGAACAGGACCAGCAAAAACATTTTAGGAATGCATTTTCTGGACCAAAAAAAGGGGATAGTGGCAAGCTGCAAAGTCTTTGTGGTGATGCACATTAAACAAAGGGCCAAGATCCGAGGGTTTAGAGATTACACTGAAGCGAGATTACACTACCGCCATATTTAAGTCATTTACAAGTTCTTAACTTCTGCCTGTAAGCGACTGTCTAAAACAGGAAGCAGCTGCTGTCTTAAACCGCAGCTGGTGACCTTAGCAGCTGGAGATCCGACCTACCCTCCAAGCGCCTGGCGCTGAGCGTCTAGAGGCGCCGCGCCGCTCCCTCGGCGGCTGTCAGGGCCGCCCAGCGCGCGCCCGGCACGCGCGCCCCCAAGCGCGTCGGCGCGCAACCCCGACTCCCAGGCGCCGCGCCAGAGGCCCTCTCAGCTGAACCAGCCGCCCGCTAGCCAGTCGACCCGACTTCGCAACTCGTGGCCGCCTGGAAAAGTGCCTGTTTGGCCCATCGAAGAGTTCTAGTTTCGACGCCAAAAGTTACCAGACAGAAATATGCACAGTATGGAAATGAAGAATGTTTCGCCTTGGAATGGAATGGTGACGGTCGGCCTAGGTTAGGGTGGGTGCGTGAGGAGTTTGATTAAAACAGGCAGTATTTGGGACAGCTGTATCCGGGCCCTCCTGCCGCCGGCTCTCCTCCGAGCCAGGGGTCCTTCAGGTAGGAGGGGCTGGGTGACTTTGGACGTCCGCACAGGCTGGTAGTAGAGGGTGTTTAGTCTCTGGCCTGATAAGAGTATTCTAGCTTTTCGGACCACAGACCTTTGCTGCAAACATGCTCCGCCAGATCGTCAGCCAGGCTAAGAAACATCCGAGTGTAAGTTCGTGACTCCCTTCCTTTCTCCGCATTCACGGTGGTCTCTCCCCCGGAAGCGTCCTCCCAGCGCCTGTCTGTCCTTTGGGGTAGACCCTTCCTCGCCTCCACTTGTTCTGGTTGACCCAGGCCCTGGAGCGTTGTAGGGTTTGGCTGGCCGGCCGAAGGTCCTCACCTACATAGGTAGCGTTGGTTGTTCCGAGAGGGATGGATGTACACTGAGTCGTTAGAGTAACCAAGGTCAGGCTCCCTACTTGTTAAGCTGCTTGGAGAATGTTGTATTCACTGCATTGCACCACCAGGCCTTCAGCAATGTAAGGGGTCCTTGATGTTGGACTCCTCACTTCGTCCAGATGCCTTGATATTTGGGGAATTTGGTAGTGCAGAATTTCATTGCATTTGTGTTTTTTTGATGTCTCATTTTCCCCCCAGCACCAAAATCGTGCTGTGGACCTCAAGTATAGGGCCTTTAATCTTTGTCTTAAGCCCAGTTCTTTAAATACTTAGCAAGAATTAGTAGCAGTGCGCTTCCGGAGTTTATGCTTAACGTCAGTATTTGTAATAGACGTGTTTCTCTGCTAATTCCGAGTCGCTTCACAGAGCTTTTCATACATCTGTTGGGTGACACACAAGTACTTTCCAAAGAGATTCTTTCCACCCCCGAGTCTTGACATAAAAGAAGGCAGGAAATTTAATGGGAATGATGTATGAATGTTAGAGAGTTGAATAAGACTTGGTAGATTCTGTTTGAAGTTTTAAAATGTATGTATTATTTGCTCCATATTAAGAAATAAGATACTTAAGCCAAAATCATTTGCAAATTACAGAACAGTTCTTACTTCCATCTAGGGTTACCTTTATCTTAATTTTAAGATAAATTAGCAAAATAGCTGTTTTGAGAATTGGAAATTAGTGTGTTGAAAATATTTCTTTGGTTAATGTCAAGGAATTTTAAGATGGCTATTAATTTCTTGTCTATCTTATGTTTGGTTCTAGTTGATCCCCCTCTTCGTGTTTATTGGCGCTGGAGGTACAGGAGCAGCACTGTATATGATGCGTCTGGCATTGTTCAATCCAGATGTCAGGTAAGTGGTTAGAAATGTTTAAAAGCTTTGATCTGTCAGGCAGGTTTAGGATACTGTCTTTCTAGGGGAGTTAATATTACATAGTAGCAGGAACCTGACTTTTATAGCCATACAGTAAGTTCAGACCCCTGTACTGGTGTTGTTTATTTTTTCTGGTTCACAAAATTGTCTAATTTTCCTGAGTTTCATTTTCTTACTGATAAAGAAGAATTCCTAATACAACATTTTATAATAGTTTGAGGATTAAGATAATAATTGTTTCTATGAAATACTGAATCATGTTTCCTGGCACATGAGAATTTTTTTTAATCTAGTATTCCACAATAGGTAATATTTCCTTTTGCAGTTGAAAAACAATAAGCAAAGAAAAACTTGATTCAGCATTATTTGATACACTTACATATATCACTTTATAACAATAAAATGGAAAGCTTTAGTAGAAGCCAAGGAATAGAGACTAGGACAACTACCCCAAAATGTTCTGTCTTCTGCTCTTTTTTTTTTCTTTTTAAACTAATTGATTGCATGGGGTTGTTTACAGATTATATCCCTGTTTCAATTAACTTCATAATGAGAATAATAACACACTCTACCTAATGGAAAACAGATTGATCTATTCAAAATGTTACCTTAGGAAATAGAAAACACTCTTTTAAATAGTGCTTTGTTACTATAGCAATTATGATGTTTTGTTCATTTTAGTTGGGACAGGAAGAATAACCCAGAACCCTGGAACAAAGTGGGTCCCAATGAGCAATACAAGGTAAGTGCAAAATTGACTCAAAATTGCTGTAAAGTTATTGCAATAAATTTGGCTGTGGAATATTTTTCTTTGAAATGGGATATACAATTAAAATCCCTTATAAGGATTTTTTTTTTTTTTTTTTTTTTTTTGCCACTCCCTCCACACACACCTGGGACAAATGACCCTGACTGCCTAGGCCTGATCCTGTGGCCTGTCGCCCCTCCCCCCTTCCTGGGGAAGTGGCAGCGGGCCACAGCCATCACCACGTGTGGTTGGCGGCCCAGGATCTGCTGGGTCTTCTTTATGGGTTTTCTTAGCTATGGCAGGTGTTTTTGCTGTGTCCAGGAGCCGGCATCCTGTGCACAGGTGTGCCTGTTTGCTTTCCCTCCTCCCCTTGTGGGGGTGGAATTAGAGCGTAAGCATGGCAGCTGCAGGTTTTTGCAAGCGCTTTTATAAAGCAGCTGTAGTAATAACTTAAGTCATAAGGTACCATGCTACAGGTTTTTCATGGGAGGCAGGGTCCAGTAAGCCCAGGGAGGGGAAGGCAGACAGAGGCAAAGAACATGTGGTGAGACCATGGAGGAGGCAGAAAAGGTGAGCTAACATCTTAGGTAGGGAGGGGAAGGCAGAGCCTGGAGGCATGACACATGCTTAAGGGATTAGCCATCACCTGTGTCTCTAGGTTGCTCCCATTGATTGGTACTGGCATGCTTTCAGGAAACGAAACCTCCATTCTCCGGTCACTGAATAAAGCATGAGCTCTCTCAGAGCTGGAACCACCTTGAGGTCAGAATTGGCAAGGAGTGGCTCGCTTAACTCCACGACAGGGAAAGTTTCTCAGGAGGATAGGAGGAGATAGGTATGGTCTGTTTATGTGGGGAAGGAGGAGGTTTGGAGAGGAATTGGCTGATTTAGAAACTGGTTTACAGGCTGATAGAATCTGTGCAGGGGAACAGAAAGTACAGAGGGAGGATTTGAAGTCAGAGAGCTGGATTTAGATGGAGGTATGAAAAGGCTTGGACATAATGGAATCTCTTCCCATCGTCCCGATTGCTCACAGTAGTTATATGCCCTGTAAAAGGTTGGGATTTAAAGACCCGAAAAGGGGCCAGTGACTTTGGTTGTCTAAAGGATAAGTGGGCCAGATTTGAGTGCAAAAGCAGATCAAATTTTTGGTTTTATATCTGGGGTCAAACCCAAGGTGTCTAAATTATTGAGGAGGCATCTCAATGCGGAGTCAGACAGCAGAGAAGATGTAGAGGCACCCATTATGAGGGACCCGGTCCCAGTATGGGAAAGGAGGATATTATGTACTGTGGAGCATCCTCACACAGCACAAATATCCGAGAAAACGCAAAGTGCACGTGACCCAGCTGTCGCTGAGTTCAGGTGGTTTGCAGGCCAGAGGCTGGCGGCTTGGATTACCTAGTCCTAGGTTTTGTAGGGTCCTGGACCCTGTAAAATCCAAACCCTGTGGAGAAGGGGATCCCTCTACCATCTGAGCTGCCCAGAGATAGCCCAAACCATGGGAAGTGTTCTAAAACCCAGAGACACCAAAGGGAGAGGCCGTAAAGGGAGCCCAAGAAGGGTAGGTGGACTCACCAAAGAATGTCCAGTGTTGGATGCAAGCGAGGGTGATCGGGAGGATGAGTCCTGGCCAGTCACGTCCTCAGGGTGGTCGTGGGGTGAGTCGGAATCGGGGTCCCACCAGGATTAGTGGGGAAACCCACCCCAAGTCATGGCACCAAATGTAAGGAAATATAGGCCCCAAAATGACCACGTGGAGAGGAGTGATCTGGCCAAGAGATTCTTTATTGCCAGGTGGGAGAGGGAGAGAGCAGAGAGCCAAGAGCTATAAGGATTTTTGAAGACCTGCTAGATTGTTCTGTAAAATCAAAATGGAATATTATAATGAATAGTCTTTAACTCTGGATGTGATTTAAGATAATCTTTCAACTTTACTGTTTTTACTAAGATTAAGAGGAAAGATAGGAGAGTTTATTTTTTGTGGTGTTGGGGTTTGAACTCAGGACCTCACACTTGCTAGGCATGTACTCTTAGCACTTAAGCCACACTAGTCCTTTTTTGTGAAGGGTTTCTTTTCAAGATAGGGTCTTAAGAACTATTTGCCTGGGGCTGGCATCATGATCTCTGCCTCCTGAGTAGTTGGGATTGCAGGTGTGAGCCAGTGGCACCCAGCAGGAGAGATGTTCATTTTCTTAGTTCTTAGATAGTCTAGCTAGTGGTTCTCATTCATTGTATATACAGATTGTTAAAATAGTCTCTTCTAACCCCAGGGATTCTGATTCATTTGGTAGGTATGGGGATGGAGAATTTGCATTTCTAACAAGGTTTGGTTGACTGTTTTTTCTTATTGGTATGGTCGAAATATTTTAGATAAGGATTAATAGGAAGAAATGAGAGTCACTTGAAAGTTACACTTTGCTATGAACATCTTAGATAAGCTTGTTAATATTTATTCTCAAGGAACGGTCTATGTAATTGATCTAGGAAGGTGGAAAGATGAAGAGTCATGTCATATGATTGCATAAATGAAAAGAAACTAAATCTAGGAATGTGTAAGCCAGGAGTGAGTGAAGCCAAGTTTACTGTGTCTAAACTCAAACAATGAAGGAGACTAGATTCACTGTCTCTTACTGAAGAGAATTTTTTTTCTGGCCCACTAACATCAATTTGGCTATATGACTTTCTCTGCAAATCATGAGAAGGGGGAAGTGATCCCTGCCACTTTTGAACTATTGTGTGATTCCTTCATTGTTCTTTTCCATCTCTCTTAAGACCAAAATTGACGGGAAGGTAAGCCTATGTTTGGAAAGAAGAGAACATGGAGCAGTCAACTTTCAAAGGGCATGTAGTATGAGTAAAAAATAAATTTTTATTGTAAGCCACCAAAATTGAGGTGGCTATGACAAGATACCGTAGAACAGGTGGTTTAAACACTGGAAATTTGTTTCTTACAGTTCTGGAGGCTGGGAAATCTAAGATCAAGGTACCAGCCAATTGTGTTCCTATGAAGGGTCTCTTTTTAGAGGTGGAGAAAGATGGAGCAATCTCATGTTTTGTATAAAGGAAATGATCTAATCACAAAGGCTCCACCCTTAGACCTAATTACCCTCAAAGGCCCAATGTATAAATATCACGTTGGGGATTAGGATTTGCATATATGAGTTTCAGGAAATATTCAGTTCACAACAGAGGAGGTTTTTTGTTCTTGTTTTTTTTTAATTGACAAATAGCTGCTAAAGCTAATAAAAACAATAAGAGATAATGAAAATAGGGTTTAAACATTAAAGGCCCAGCAACACATGGGTGAATAAAATGCTGTAGAGCCAAGATCAGAGATTTTTATTCTAGAGACTCTCAAGATATCCATAATTAGGTTGAGAAAAAGAATAGGAGCATGGAATCAGACAGTAAAGCAGATTTGAAAGTTACTTCTAGAGTGAATTTTAGGTATGTTGCAAATACATCAGAAGCCTGCTTAGTTTTGAGAAAAATTGACGATATCAGAGCAGTCCACTCTGCATTGGGGCTTGATTCTGCTTTTTATTCAGTGTTAGTGAGTCATAAAACTTGATCTTCGTTGGCTTTTAGTTGTAGTGATTAAGATAAACATTCAAGCTAGGCATCTGTGTCTCACACCTATAATCTTAGCTAAGTGGGATGCAGAGATCAGGAGGATTGTGGTTCAAGGCCAACTCGGCAAATAATTCTAGAGACCCTATCTCAAAAATTCTCAAAAATACCTAACACGAAAAAAGGCTGGTGAAGTAGCTCAAGTGGTAGAGCACCTACTTAGCAAGCACAACTGCCTGAATTCAAGCCCTGGTACCACTAAAAAAAAAAGATAAACATGTAGTGTCTATTAGTGCCTGGCATCTGTTAGAAGACCCTAACAAGTGTTTATTTTCTTCTCATTATCATAAACCTGCATGCACTTCTGTAAATATTCTTTCTGATATATGTTAACATATTAGAGAAGAGCAGAATTTCTTTTTTAAATGTCTCATTGTCTAGGTTAATTGTTTCTTAAGGCTGTCAGAACAAAAAACACCACTGCTTTATGGCTTACTCATAATTTTCTGTTCATTATGATTTAGGGTGTATCTGTGTGTATATATCTCTAGGATAACTTGGTAATAAGTTTTACAACTTGGAGATTTTTCTTTTTAAGAGTTTGTGAGCCAGAGGTAAACAGGTAAGAGTATGCTTGAAGAAATAATGGAAAAAGATTTTGCAAACTTTTTTTTGTGTTGCTGGGGATCAAAACCCAGAGCCTAACACATGCTAGGCAAGTGCTGTGCCACTAAAGAAAATATTTGTGATGCTTCTATAGTTTGAATTCTTTTGTAGATAAATTATGTAGTCTTCAAGTAACAATAGTACAACCTCTTTGCACAACCTAAGATTATAGACTTATTTGGATTTATGTGCAAATCCTAATTTCTTTTTTTCAGTAGAAATTCTGGACCAGTTTCAAATACAGCTTTTTTTTTTTTTTTTTTTTTTGTGGTACTGGGGCTTGAACTCAGGGCCTTCACCTTGAGCCACTCCATCAGCCCTTTTTTGTGAAGGATATTTTTTTTTTTTTTTTTTTTTAAACAGTAAGCACAATTATTTATTCAAGAGCAAAACTCTGGGGTGACAAACACCCAAGACAGAAACAAAACCACTCACACACTTGAGACCTGAAAACTCACACTGATTTGGTGTTTCTACAGTCCACTAAAAAAAAAAAACCAAACAAACAATACTATAACTTCAGGTACCACAGAGCAAAACAATTATAACAATTATAAAAAAATTAAATGTCACAAGGTATATTCACAATGATGTACAGAATATTATCTGCTTAAACTGACTTCCTCCAACTTCTCCCACATAAAGTATACTGTTGCAAATAAGATGTCCTGTGTGCTTTATGTTGCCTTCTCCAACTAAACCACTGTAACTGGTATCAAATTTCAAGCAAAACTGGTACATGTCAAGATCAACACCATTATGTAGGTTTTCTAAATAAAGCATCTTATGTAAAAAGCATTAAAATAACCAGGTAGAGCTGCCAATTGTAGTACATCAACATGGCCAATGGCAGTGAAGCCATCCATTGTAGGAGCCCAACTTTAAGGAGTTTAACCACTATTTGTAGGCCTTCTAAGATAAAAAGCTAGTTTTAAAGTAGCATCAGCAATATGTACTAGCATCAGTCAGTAAAAGGAGCAGTCTCTCTAACTGATTCTTAAAAAAACTGCTTGGAAACTGTTCCCACTCATGTATATAAATAATATCCATCTCTACTTGGTGTCTTTTTGTTTTTCATTCCAACACAAAGAAAATGGTAGTGAATATAGTCCTCCTTGCCTGTGAAGGATATTTTTAAGATAGGTTCTCAAGAACTATTTGCCTGGCCTGGCTTCAAATTGTGATCCTCCTGATCTCTGCCTCCTGGGTAGCTAGGATTGCAGGTGTGAGCCACCAGCGTACGGCTCAAATATAGCATTTTTGAAAAGTTACTGGAAGTTAGGTTGGTTTTTTTTAAATGTAATCACAGTAAAAATTTATTTCTAAAGTTAATTTTAACTTAATATAAGGAAATTTGAGGAAATTTTAAATGTACAAAAATGAAGTATTATTTAAAATCTTATCACCAGAAGTGATTGTGTCAGTTTGACATTGATATAATCTGGGTTGGGAAATTAAGAAAACCTCTGTGAGAGATAGAAAATAGAAAAGCCACTGTTGCAAACCAGTTTATGTCTTAAGTGTTGCATATACCAAACAAAACATTAATTACTTGCTTCGCTGGTAGATCTTTCCCATTAAATTATACCATTTAGCCAAGTAGGAATGGCAGTTGTCCATCTTTCTGTATTCTACTGGAGGTTCTCCCATGTGCTTAATGGAGATGAAGTAAAAACCTACAGAATTGGAAGTAGAAGTACATATGACAAGGGATTCTTACTCATTTTGAATAAGTATTTTTTTGTAGGTTGTAACTAGCAGTATACAAATATTGCTCTTCTGAGACAGATTGAATATTTTTACCTTGCCAAAACCATCATTAAAGACCTGGAGTTTTATTTTTATTTTTTTAATTTTATTTTATCATTTTAGATACGTAGTATCTTCCTGTGAATGAGTTTTAATTTTTATTTGTTTTTTTGATGGTACTGGGGTTTGAATTCAGGAACTTGCACTTGGTAGATAGGTGTTCTATCACTTCCTTTTTGCTTAGTTATTTTTTTAATATGGTCTTGTGTTTAGGCTGGGTCAGCCTCTAACTGCTTTCTCTGGTCTCTGCCACCTAAGAAGCTAGGATTACAGGTGTGAGTCATTTCCTTTGTCTGGTGGATTTTACATGGTTAGTTTTTTTTTTTTTTCCTGTAGTACTGGGGTTTGAACTCAGGGCCCCACATTTCCTAGGCAGGCACTCTACTAGCTTGAGCTACTCTGTCAGGCCAGGTATTCTTAATGAATCCATTTCTGTAATTGCTACTACAGAAAATTGAATGAAAAGAACCCTAAAACTTCTGTCATCTTTCTACATTTAATAGATTATCTAAAATATTTTTCTTTTCCAAGTTCTACTCAGTGAATGTGGACTACAGCAAACTGAAGAAAGAAGGCCCAGACTTCTAAGTCAAATGCCTCACTATAAAGCTGCTTAAAATGAAGGTCTTTCAGAAGCCATCCGCACAATTTTCCACAGAAACAGGAAATATTTCTCCTCTGAATGCATGATATCATGTTCATTTGTTGGATTTATTACACTGAATAATAAATCTCTGAAACTTGATGTGTGTCACTGATTAATGCTAAAAGTCTGCTCTGAACTTTATAATGAGGATGTGGAAAATAAATTTAGAATTTATAGAATTTCTGTAATGTCCTTGTATTTGTGTAATTGAAAATGAAACTTTAAGCTGCTTAAATAAAACTTTGATTTTGTGTGCAGGCCATTGGTCACTTCACTAGAGCATTTAACAACTGGAACTGGGTTATATGAAGAGGAGTTGGGAAGAATATTGAAGTTTCTGTGGCACTGGCAAAATGGAAACCTCTGGATCTTTGTTGAAGTGCATGCAGTTGTTAACAGTGTATTTTACATTGCCATTCTCTTTGCTGAAGTTATTCTGGTACCATGGTTATAGTTGAATCTGAGTCTATCATTGTTAATCATGGAGCTAGTAGTCTAGAGAACTTGAGAATTTCTGCTGCTGAGTCTTGCATGTTTTCAAAGTCTGGGAGGCCCATCAGCGATTTTAAGGTAGGGGAAATGAGAGAGTGACCTTTTTAAAAATGGTCTATGGAATTAAATTGGAAAAATAGTAAACGTATATTATGTTTTTACCTGTTACATAGCTCAGCTCCTTTGGCTAGTCAGATGATCTGATGAGCAGAACATTTCAGTGGTGACTAATTAAGAACCATATTTTCTTTTCTTTTTAAAGTATAAAGCAGAGAGTTTACTAAGATAGAATAGTATAAAGTGGGAGAGTAGAGGCTCCAGCGTTGGGGGGAGGGTTGCCAAAAGAGGGTGCCCCAAGAACCATATTTTCTATATGAGGTTTTTATATAGGTATATATGTAAGTTCTATCAGAAACTTGAGGAATTTAGTGAGATAATTGTGACTTTAACTTAAATATATATAACTATTGTTTATAAGGTAGGGAGCTCATTTAACATCAGGAACTGAACTAAGCATTTGAATTACATATGCATCACTGAAATAATATATTTAAACAGAGGAGGAAATTAAGACTTGGATTAAATTACTAAAATTCTAGTCAAGTGGTGAATATTGAGTCTGTGTAGTCTGCATTTTTTTGTCACACAGTAGGTTAGGGCTTTACCACTATTGACTTTCAGCCAATTCATTTTAGTGTGCGTACGGTCCTGTGCATTGTAGTATGTTTGGCACTGATCCTGGGCTCTACCACTAAAGGTCAATAGCACTTCTTTTCCCTGTCCTCTGCCAGGTTGTACAAAGCAAAAAATGGTTCCAGATATCACCAGATGTCCCTTGGTGAGTAAAACTAGCTAATTCCTCTTTTTTTGGTGATACTGGGGTTTGAGCTCAGGGCCTCACACTTGCTAGGCAGGTACTCTACTACTTAAGCCACTCTGGTAGCCCTTTTTTGTGTTGGGTTTTTTCCAGATAGAGTCTCATGAACTATTTCCCCAGGCTGGCTTTGAACTGAGACCCTCCTGATCTCTGCCTCCTGTGTAGCTAGGATTACATACATGAGCCTCCAGTACCTGGCCATTTCTCCCACTCTTGAAGATTAGCCACTTTAGTACAAATCACTAACTTCAAAGCCTTAAGTTGTGTAAAGCAGTGGCCTTAGTTACATGTAGTAAAGTAGATGAAAAACAACATTTCTAAATAAATGCAATAGTAATGATGATTCTGCTGATCCTTAGTAATTCTTTTTTATTAGCATATAATAATTGTACAGGGAGATACATGTGTCACTTATGTATGTGCTTACAACATATAGCTTAGATTCACTCTCTGCATGGTTCTTCCTTATCCTCCTTTCTCCCTTGGAACAATTTCTACAGGTTTTATTCTATTTTCATACATTCATACAAAATACATTCACCATATTTGCCCTCCTTCACTTTTTCCTTATGCTGTTAATGATTCTTAAAGTCGCATCTTTGTATTCAGTTTCTTTTCTAGGGTTTTGCCATAAAAGAATGAATGTTTAGTTTGGCATGAAATATATGCCTTAAAAAGGAAACTACATTTTATTATTACTACTTAAGAAGCTACACTGGTAATACATGTAAATTGACACTTAAGAATGCAGGGGATGCCAGTGCTGCCAAGGAAGATGACATGCTTTCTTTCCCCCTGGAATGAATTTGTTTAGAATTGTGCTTTTACAATGCTTCTTATTTAACAGGAAATTCGATTCCTTTTTCAATGTCCTTATGTCACTAGACAGAGCTGCATTTAAACACAGATGACTTCAATTAGTACTTAGGTATATTTGAAAAGTTGGAGTTTTCAGAATTTATAAATGCTTCCTAAGTAGTTCTTACAAAAAAAACCCTGCAAAAACTATACCGAATTTCACTTTTTCAGGTTTCTTGATCTGTTCTGATTAGATTTCCCCCATTATTCCACTAAAACGCATCTGTTGAGATCATTAGTGACTTCCATGTTTCTAAATTCAAGTCATTTATCAGTTCTGTCTTTGATGAACAGTTCCAGTCAACAAAGTTCCTCCTCAAAACACTTTATTCCCTTGGTCTCTAGAGCACCATCCTTTGTTCCTTCTACAAAACTGACTTTTCAACTCAATCTCTTGCTGGCCATTTCATCTCCCTAAAGGGAATGATCCAAAGGAGAAACTGGACTTTTTCAGTATCTGCAATCTCTTCATTTAGTGTCATCTTCAAATACCATGCTTGGGATGGCCAAAGTAATTTATCAGGTCTTGTGAGTGTGTGTGTGCGTGTGTTTATCTACCTACCACTTTACCTGCTTCAACTTTAATGCTTCTAATATCTAATGCGTGTTAACTTTAACATGTCCATCTTAATTCCCCACATCCGCAAATATGCTGTACTCAGTCTGCAGTCATACCTGTTAATAGGAACACCATCCTTTCAGTGATCAAAGCCAAATTCACAGTCTTCATTCCTTCTTCACGCTCTAGTCAATGTATCTCTATATCTTGTTTGTTCTGTGTCTTAGTCTGTTTTGTACTGCTGTACTAGAATACCACAAACTGAATATACTCAACAGAAATTTATTAGTTCATGGTTCTGGAAGTCCAAAACTGAGAGCCTGGCATTGGGCAAGGGCCTTTTTTCTGTATTTTCTAATGGTGGAAGGGCAAGAGAGGGCAAGAAAGGAATGATAATGCTTTTGTAGCAAATCCACATGAGATAATTAGCCCAGTATACCATTAATCCATTAATGAGCACAGAGCCCCCATGATCTAATCATTAAGAGGCCCTACCTCTCTACACCTGTATTGAGGATTAAATGTTGAACAAACCAACCCTGGGGAACATACTCAAAGTATACCTAGAATATATATTTTCAACCTAATGCTTGCACTACCACCTTTACTGAAAACTATCATCATCTAACCTAGATTATTAAAATAACCTTTCAGTTGGTCTCCCTGTGTACAATATCTTCTCAGCATAACCAGAGTGCTCTTTAAGACATAAGTCAGAATATGACCTTCCTCTGCTTAATACCACCAACATTTTTCCATTTTTACTCAATAAATATAAAGTACTTAAAAAATCTTAACCCTACAAAATCTGCCATCTCACCCTGCCAGCAATAGCCATCTCATCCTTTTTTTCCAGTACTCTCCACTTTGCTCACACATTTCTGACAAGTAGACATTTATGATCTTCCATACATAAACATGTTTCTGCAGCATTTAAAAAATTTTTTTGGTGGTAGTGGGGTTTGAACTCAGGGCCTTGCATCTGCCAGGCAAGCTCTTCACCACCTGAGCCACACCTCCAGCATAAACATGTTCTGTATCCAGGGCTTTGCATTTACTCCCTTATTTGGAATTCTTGTTCCTAAAATTGACACTGCACTCTCGATTTTTTTCCAGTTTTTACTGTGTCGCCTTTAACCTTCTCCCTTCTCCCCTCCCTTACTCTACTTTCTTTTTGAAACAGTGTCTTTCAGGTTGGCCTGAAACTTGTGATCCTCTTGCC